>NW_020954723.1:25095120-25239370 GCF_900497805.2 Vombatus ursinus
GAAATGATCTTCTCTAGAAGAATTATGAGACTCTTAATGGATAGGAAATATTCATTTGAGCAAGATGAAAGTGGGAAGGATAAGGAGGAAAATAAAAGAAAGTGTCAAGATATTCATGAAAGGCCATTTTGTATAACTAAAAAAATGGTTCGAAGGATGAAGAAGTTAAAATTCAGCTCTATAATATATGTTATCTTCCAGAGGAAATCAGAGCTATGGAACTTCAAATACCTTTTAGATAGCAATGAAGTCTACAAGGCACATTTTTTTTCTTTTAAAGTGATTTTTTTTTTAGGAGGAGTGCAAGGAGACCACCACCTATCCCACCCACCATCTTTCAAGGATCACATGGTGCAAAAGTTTTGAGCACTGACCCAGCCAGCATCACCAAACACGTGGTGGAGTAGAAGTAGTACTAGATTGGGAGCTAAAAATCCTCTCTTCAAATTACTGTTCTGCTACCTACCACCAGTGTGGTGAGTGTGGGCAATCTCCTTCCCCTCTCTGGAATTCAGAAGTTCCCTCACCTGTAAAATGAGACAGTTAGACTAGACAACCTTCCAGTTCCTTCCCAACCTAAACATGATCCTATAAACCACAAGCTCAGCAGAGCTGTTTTCATTGTTTCAGTGGGATGTGACATCTTTTGCAAACTCTCCACTGGCAACATTCTCCAATTTTACTACTGTTGGAAGCCACAGGGAATTTCAACTTGTTTCCTGGAAACTTGCTGTTAACTGAGTGAGACCTAGCTAAGCAAAGCATTTTTATTTTTGATGGTAAAAATGTACAACAGTAATGTTAATGAAACATTTGCCAGCTCACCCTTAAACAAATCAATATATATTTACTAAGTACCTACTATGTGCCTGGTAGTGTAGTGGGTGCTAAAGAGTATAAAGAATGAAACATCTCAAACTGGTTGGAGCTTACAGTCTTTAACACTCTCATAGCAGAAGCTTTTTAATTCCAGTTGACTGTAATTTATAGGCTCCTGGGATAAAAGAGCTGATGGGAAACTTAAGAGACTATATATGGCAATGGTGTCCCCCAGGATCCTGTCCTGGGCCCTCTTTTGTTCTTCTGCTATACTATTTCATATGATGATCTCAACTGCTCCTATGGATTTAATTACCATGTCTATACTAATGATTCTCAAATCTACCTTTCCTGCCCCACTTTCTCTGCTGACCTCCAATCTCCCATCTCTAACTGCCTTTCAGACATCTCAAACTGGATGTCCTGTTGACATCTTAAATTCATTATGTCCAATACAGAACTCATTATCTTTCCCCCTAAATCTTCCTCACCTCCTACCTTCTCTATTAGTATAGAGGGCAACACCATCCTCCCAGTCCCACAGGCTCCTCTCTCACCCTGCCCCCCTCCAATCTGCTGCCAAGGCCTGTCCATTTTACCTTTGGAAATACACTCAAATACACTCTCTACTCTCCTCCGACACCGCCACCGTTCTGGTACAGGCCTTGATCACCTCACACCTGGATTACTACAATAGCCTGCAAAATGGATCTGCCTGCTGTTTGTTCCCCCACTCCAACCTACTCCCCATTCTCTAACGTGATTTTCCTAAAGTGTAGGTCTGTCACTATTCAATAAACTTCAGTGACTCCCTACTGCCTCCAAGATCAAATACAAAATGTAGTTTGACTTTCAAAGTCCTTCATAACCTAGCCCCCTTCTACCTTTCCAGTGTTCTTACACCTCATTCCCCAACATGTACTCTTCAATTCAGTGAAATTGGCCTCCTGGCTATTCCAAGAGAATGCGAGAATTTTCTCTGGCTGTCCCCCATACCTGGAATGTTCTCCTCCCTCTCTCTATTGACTTCCCTGACTTCCTTTTAAGTCTCAACCAAAAGCTCATCTTTTACAGGAAGTCTATCCCAACCCCTGTTCATTCTAATGCCTTCCTTCTATGAATTACTTTGAATTTATCCTGTATACAGCTTACTTTGTATATATGTTTGCATGTTGTCTCCCTTATTAGATCATAAGCTCCTTCAGTGCAGAGATTCTTTGGCCTCTTTTTGTATCCCCAGCACTTAGCATGTGGTAGGCTCTTAATTTTTAATTTTTTGATTATTTGATATTGATTGGCCGATTGGAAACAGATATGGCAGAGTGGAAAGGTTTTTTTGGTTTGTTTTTGTTGAGGCAATTTAAATTGGGCAACGTAACAGTGACTAGCCCAGAGTCACACAGCTAGTGTTATGTGTCTAAGTTGAACTCAGGTCCTCCTGACCCCAGAGCTGGGTGCTCTAACCACTACGCCACCTAACTACCCCAAAAGTATTTTTACATACTGGATTTTAAATCAGAGGTCCCGTGTCCAAACCATAACTCTGCCCACTTAATTACATGTTTGACCACGAACAAGTTCTGGGCCTTTGTGTCCTCATACATAAAATGAGATCTAACCAAAGGATAACCTCTAAGGTCTGTTTCAGCTCCAAATAAGTATGACTATACGACTTTAAAAAAGAAAGCATTCCCAGGAAATGCATGAATGTTACTCTGCAACGCTGTAGGGGCAGGTGATGCAGTGGGAGGAACATTGATTGGGAGTCTGGAAGGCCGGGCCTGGGTCTCTTCTCAAGGGCAAATCACATTTCATTTCTCCGAACCACAATTTCCTTATTTGCAAAATGGGGAAAAGGAAGTAATAGACTTGGATTCGAATACTGACTCCGGTACTCCTGAATCTGGGCAGTTCGCTGAGTCTCAGTTTTCTAATCTGTAAAATGGGAATAAAAAACGATTGCACCATCTACCTCGCTGGGTTAGTTGCGAGACACAAATGGGATATTGTACGTGGGGGGGAAGTCTTCAAAAACAATTCCTCGCTGAGCACTCAAACAGAAGGCGTTACGGGATCCCTGCCCGGGGCTGCCCTTGCCCCCCACCCCGGGCGTATCTTACCCAAGGCACAGGCCATGGCGGTCCCGACCATGCCTCCGCCGGCCACCACCACATCGTAGACGGCCTGGCCTGGCCCCACCGACCCGCTCAACCATCTCAGCCCCGGCAGCCTCGGGCCTCCCAAGGTTGCTCCAGGGACAAGCAGAGCCCGGGACAACCGGGTGCAGGCCGCCATAGCCGAGAGGGCAGCGACTGGTCACGCCCTTCCACCGTCCCAGAATGCTTCCGGGGCACCACCCACCAATCGCTAAGCTCTTTTCCGGAACTTAGCTGGTCAAAATCTGCTACAGAAAGAAGAGAGACGGCGGCAGCTTCGGCTCAACCAATCAGAAGGCAGGTCTGGTATTGCTCATTGGATGATCCTAGGGTAACAAGTCAGACGGAGAAGGGAATTGGCTCTGAAGGACTTGACCAATGGGTTTTCAGTACCAAGCAGGGAGGGCGGGGCTAGGCCTTGGCGTAACTGGCAGAGGGAGCAGCGCACCTGTCCGTGTCCTCGCTGCAGTCTCGTTGAGGAGATGACCGTGGGGAGGTCTGCTGCAGCCCGCGAATGCGGAGAACGAGGCAGCCAGGTGAGGAAGAAGAGGCGAGGGAGGAAGGAACCGGCATTGGGTTCTAGAACTGGATCCTTGTGGGGAAGGAGACCGGCTTCGTCGTTACCATGGAGACCGGGGGGGCCGACCTGAGGAGAGGGGGCGGGGCCTGATGGGGCGGGTGGGGGCGGGGTGTAGCTGAACCGGTTTGTTTCATTTCATAGAACTGCCAGTGGTCACTCCACCTCATTTTTTATTACTTTTTTTTTTCCAAATTAAACAGTCTATTTTGCTACCTCCTCCTTCCCCCTCCCCACTGAATGATGTAGGATGGCCTTCTGTGAAAGGGAGGAATGATAGGGGAAATTGATGATGTCACATCCTAAAAACTCATTTAAAAAAAAAAACCTGGGGGCGGCTAGATGGTGCAGTGGATAGAGCACCGGCCCTGGAGTCAGGAGGACTCGAGTTCAAATGCGGCCTCAGACACTAGCTGTGTGACCCTGGAAAAGTCACTTAACCCCGATTGCCTTGAAAAAAAAATTTAAAAATAAACCCTGAAAGCAACAATTAAAAAAAAAAAACCTGCTAATAAGTATGCATAATCAAGTAAAAGCACCCTCCTTCATTTTATCGAGAAGAAAAATGAGGCCTATGGAGGGGAATTGCTGGGTAGGGGAAGTTCTCTGTTTAGCAGTGGCAAAGTTGGGGCTTCAATCCAGGTTTCCTAACTTATGGTCCCGTCCAACAAGTATTTTAACATTAAATACTGCATGAGAGGGATTGTGCTAAGTTCTGAGGATATTAAAAAAAAAAAAAGGAAAAACAGTCTCTGCCCTCAAAAAGATTACGTTCTACTTGGGGGAAGGAATATAAAGTACTCAGATGCATTTTCCACTGTAACACGTGCTTCCTGTCTTTTACAAGAAGGCAGCCTGAAGTGGTAGAGGAAAAAACACTGCTTTTAGAATAATGATCTGGAGCCAAATACCAGCTTTGTTATTTCCTTTCTGTGTGACCTTGAGCAAATCATTCTCTGTGCTGGTTTTTAAATTAAATTTTTGAATTAACAACAATCTATTTTGTCTCCCTAACTCCATTTTAAATAAGGAAAAGAAAATTCTCATAAAAATATGCAGTGGCCAAGCAAAATATTCGGGCATGTCCAAAAATATATCTCAGTCTGCTCCCTGAATTGCACCTATTTTCCACAACAATAAATTATCATACTGGATGGTGTTGCAGAAATTTTTAAGAGTCCTTGATAGCCACTGCATAAATCAGCCAGCATAGGTTAGAGACAAACAGTTTATTTACTCACAAATGTGACACAATCCATCAGTAAGTAATGGACATGTGTATCTCATGTGTATCAGTTCCACAAATGACCTATGTGTGTGTATATGTATAGTCTCTTCCCCTGAGCTACATGAGAATTAGGTAAAATCAGGTAGGTCACAAGGCAAGTTTACAAAGCAGTCTGAGGGAAGGTCGAATAGGGCACTTAGGCAAAGGTATGTTTTTAGCAAAAGAAAAAGGATGCTGAAACTGTTACAAAGGCCTTGAGCATCAAAGCTCTTTCTTTACATTAGACTAAAGAAAACTGTATCTTCTTTATCAATCAGTCAATTACCATTTGTTGAGTTCCTATTACGTGTTTTATTCACTAAGATAAGGACAAGTGGATAGGTTCTTAGGAACTGTTCAAATTCCTATGAATTTTATTTTGTAACTGTAAGAATGATTGGGGAAAGGTAGGCATTGAAGGAGACATTCAGTACATTCAGTATCACATAGAAAAAGAAAGAAATATCATAACAGCAAATATAGCACAAAATGGAGTCAGTTAGGTTCTCCCAAAAATGCACTTTTGCTGATGGTGATCTCAAAAGTCCCTTCCAAATATAAATTTAGTGATCAAAAATCTGATTATGTTGTTAATAATCTTTCTATTCACATTTCCTGGATGTGAGAAAATGTGAAATGTTTGAGAGGAATAGAGGCAGTTAGGAGGGCACAATGAATAGAGGAATTGACTTGGAGTCAAGAGGACATGAATTCAAGTCCAACCTCAGACTCATAATCACTGGATTACCCTGGGTAAATCACTTAATCTGCCTTAGTTTCCTCATCTTTAAAATGGAGTTAGGGTTAGTGAATAGCTCTTACCTCCCAGAGTTGTTGTGAGAATAAAATGAAATAGCATTCATAAACCACTTTGCAAACCTTAAAGCACTCTATCAATGCTAGTGATTTAATAACTCTTGTTAGTAAAACAGCTAGCATAAGCACAGCAGGCATGTAAAACCAAAGGTCAGTGCCAAGGGCATGGCCCTTATAAGAAGGAAACCTGGTATGAAGGGGAAAAGCACAATGAACCAGAAGCCAGAGGATCTAACCGGATACTCATTATCCTTGTGACCCTGGACGAGTTACCTCACACCCCTTTGGGGTCTCTGACAAATGAGGGGCTTGTACGGCATTCACAGAGAAGAAGGATTAGGCTTATTCTTTGGCTCCTGAGGGCAGACCTCAGGCAAATGAGGACAAAGGGGCAAAAATTTCAGAGGCAAATTTAGGCTTAGCATAAAGAAAAACTTTAACAATTAAAACTGTCTAAAAGTGCAGTGGGAGACCATGGGAAGTCTTCAAGCCCAGAAAAGTGTTGCAAGGGGAATTTCTTTTCAGGTAGAGGTAGGACAAGATCGTTTCTGAGGTTCCCTACAACTCCAAGTGTCTATGATTCTTTGGGTAAAATAAGTAACCTGGAATTCAAATCCTGCCTAAGGCACTTACTAGCAGTGAAACAAGTGACCAAGTCTTTTAATCGCTCTTCAAAGCCTCAGTTTCTCTATTTTTAAAATGGGAATAATACTTGCACTACCTGTCTTACAGGGTTGTTGTGAGGTGATTATTTTGCAAACCTAGAAGTATTGTATAAATGTTGATTATTATCGTTATCAGATTATTCTGTCTACCTTCTATCTACCCAAAAGCATAGGTCTGCAACATGGGGGGCCAACACACACAGGCAGTAAAAGCAAAATGGGGCCACAATGAAGAACTGGCAGATGAGTAAGTACAAGTAACAGGTTCCCCATTCCAATTCTGAAAAGAGCATTAGAATCATGAGAGACCAAGTTAGAATTATTTTATTTCCGTCATTTATTAGCTGTATGGCCTATAGGCCTCAGTTTCCTCATCTGTAAAATGGAGCTAATAATACTTGTAGTACTTATCTCCTGGGGTAGTTGAGAAGATAAAATCAAATAAAGTATGTGTAGCCTTTTGTAAATTTGAAAGTGCTATATAAATGTCAGCTAGTATGAGAAGCCAGGGATACCTTTTGGGAGTTATAAGTAGACTAGCTCATTCCTTAAAGGAGAATAAGTACAATAGGTGAAGGGAATGGAGTATTAAAGGTTTATGCAAAGTTTATTCTCAGTCCCATGCTTAGTTTATGCTAAACTAAGATTTCATAATGCCTGTGGTATTACATAGGTATGAGACAGAGATTAAGAGCTAAAAGGCAACATTAACCGAGACTTAGAGATATATAGGCACACAAAGAACAACAGGGTAGGCTGGAAATCTGGACACGAGAGTGGCTTTGGAGAGCATTCGAGGTCTGCACTAAGGTTACGGTTTTGCTAACCAGCCATCTTTGTTTCCCCTTAGGCATTCCACCCCGAAGCATCCTCGGACACAGAGACAGAGGAAGAACCATGTGAGAATGGAATTGTCTTGCACAGGGCAGGAAAACTGGAGGATTTCCTCCATGAAGAGACTGAGACAGACTTGACTACCTTCGACTCAGATGAATATTTTTATGAGATTTTTCAGGCACAGAAGAAAAAAAACAGACGCTGTTCACTGAGAAGAAACTCAGCGTGTCAGGCAAAACTGGACGATGAATCCTCTGTAGGAGACACAAAACTGGAGTGTCTCTTCCAAGACAGCAACAGGCAGAGACCACAGGCCAAATTTCATCACTCTGTTATGTAAGTAAGAACCTCTCTTTAGAGTGGGGACTGTGGACCTCATAAAGGCTCACATGTAGGGTGCTCTTCTAAGAGCCTGTTACTTGTACTAACTCATCTGCCAGTTCTTCATCGTGGCCCCATTTTGCTTGTACTGCAGCTGTGTGTGTTGGCCCCCCATGTTGCAGACCTATGCTTTTGGGTAGATAGAAATGGGCTCCCCTTCCTATATGAAATTTGCTAAATAGAAATATGCCAATTCTCTACTAAACCCCCCCCCAATCTATTCCGTATAGGTAGCAAATTAGTGCAGTGGATAGAGCCTGGGCCTGGAGTCAGGAAGATCAGAGTTCAAATTCAGCCTTAGACACTTATCAGCTGTTTAACCCTGGGTGACTTATTTAATCCTGTTCACCCCAGTTTCCTCATCTGTAAAATGAGCTGAGGGAAATGACAAACCACAGTATCTTTGCCAAGAAAACTCCGAATGGAGTCACAAAGAGTCGAGCATGATTGAAAAAATGACTGAACAACTGAAATAACAAGTCATTTACCCTCTGTTTGCCTTAGTTTCCTCAGCTGTAAAGTGGGGATAAGAGCAGCACTGACCTTGCAGGGTTGTTGTGAGGATCCAGTGAGAAAAAATTTGTCAAATGCTTAACACATTGCCTGGCGCATAGTAGATGCTCTATAAACGCTTCTTTCCTTCCCTTCCTCCCACCTTCTCAGGCTTCTGAAAAAAATTGAGGCCATTTGACATGGCTTCCTTTTCTCCCATTCTCTTCATCTCAGAATCCCTTAACATCATTTCCCGCTCTCCCCTCTTTTCCGCCAGGTTCTGATGAAGAGCTGGCCCTTTTTCTTCACCAAGACCAGCTTCTCTCCATGTGCACCAGATGACCTCTCCTGCAAATTAGATCCTCAATTATTTCTTCTCTCTCTAGTCTAGCTTCTCCCTTATCAACTGGTTCCCTCCATACTGCTTTCAAACACGCCCAAACCGCTTCTATCCTTATAAAACCTTTGCTCTACTGACTCTACTCTCCCCTCAGTCCTCTATCTCTCCCTTCCTTTCTCAGTCAGACTTGAAAAAGTTCTCTGCACTCATTGTCTCCACTGCTCTCACTCCTTCCCCCTTTGCAGTCTCGCTTTCCAACCTAATCACTCAGCTGAAAATGTTCTCTCCAGAGTTACCAGTGATTTCTTACTTGCCCATTCTGATGATTTTTTTCCTCGGTCCTCCCTGATCCTTCTCTACCAGTCTGCTGCATTTGACCCTACTGACCACCCTGTCCTCCTGGATATTCCTTTCTGGGTTTTTGTGACACAAATCTCTTCTGGCTTGTTTCCTACCTGTATGACCATTCTTTCTTATTCTCATTTGCTGGCTCATCATCCACATTATACCCCTTAACTGTGAATATTTCCCACAGTTCTTTCCTGGGCACCCCCCTCAGTAATACAGTCTCACTCTAGGTAACTCATCAACTCCCATGAATTTAACTGTCATCAACTCCCACATCAACTGTCTCTCCCCTGAACTTCAGTCCTGTATCACGAATCATCTGTTCAACAATTCAAACTTGATGTTCCAGAAACATCTTAAACTCAACATGTCTAAAACTGAACTTGTTAGTTCTTTCCCAAACTTGCCTATTTCTGTACCATCATCTTTCTAGTGTCTCAGGTTCATAATCTCAGCATTGTCCTAGATTTCTCATTCTTCCTCACACCACATAGCCAACCACCATCTTTCCAGTGGCTCAGGTGCATAATCTCAGCATTCTCCTAGATTCCTCATTCATATTCACACTGCATATCCAGTCAGTGGTCAGACTTTGCTCTTTCTAGCTTTACATCATTTTCACATCCAGCTCCTTTTCTGCACTCACACAGCTACCTCCTCAATTCAAGCCATCATCACTACTTGCCTAGATTATTGCAATCGCCTCCTTACTAGTCTCCCTGTCTCAAGTTTCTTCTCTCTCCAGTCGATCATATACACTGCTGCCAACGTAATTTTCCTTAAGTGAAGATCTGACCATGCGACTCACCTACTGTGGCGGCTTCCTATTGCCTCCAAACACAAACTCAGTCAGTAAACATTTAGTAAGTGCCTAGTATGTGCCTAGTCACTGTGCTAAGCACTGGAAATACGAAAGTGAAAAGGGACAATTCCTGCCCTCAAGGAACTGACAATCTAATGGGAGAAGACAACACATAGAAGGAAGCTGAAAAATTGGAGGGCCATGATGGAGGCTAGTCTAAAGGAGTGCAGGTAGGAGATGGCTGGCCTAGGAGCCCACTATAAAAGGAGTCATTGAGACGCATTCTTTGCTCTCTAGTCCTCCAATCAGAAGGCCAGAGAATACTCTGGGTACTGTTGAAGTGTGTGTCCCAAAGCTGATGACAAGTCCCCTGAAAGTGAAGTTTCCTGGAGACGTAATGGAGTCCAGTCCAAGGAGGGGAAAATGATTAGCTTTTGAAGTCCTATGCAGTGTGGCCCTAACCTACCTTTTCTGCCTCTGTGGATATTACTCTTTGTCCTATGCTTTCTGATCCAGCTAAACTGGCCTTTCATCTCCCATCTCTATGCCTTTGCACTGGCTGTCCCTAATGCCTGTAATGCACTCCTCTTTACCTCTTCCTCACAGTTTTCTTTTAGGAAGCCGGTCAGGCATCATCTTCTGCATGAAGCCTTTCCTAACACCATCCACTGCCAGTGCCCTCCCAACCTACCTTGTATTTAACTAGTGTGTGTGTGTGTGCGCGCGTGTGTGTGTGTGTGTGTGGTGTGGTATGTATTTATATATGCACACAAAGTAGTTAAATGTCTATGTATGTGTGTATATACACATATATGTTTATTATCTTCATTTTTATTCTATATATATTTTATATATACTGTAGTCTTCCCTACTGGAATGTAAACTTGTGAGTAGGGATTGTTTCATTCTATATATTTGTATCTCCAGCACCTAGCACGGTGGCTGGCACATAGTCAGGGCTTAATAAATACTTGTTGATTTTTTGCAATCAGTAACAATAAGCATTGTAACAGCTTAGACAGACTTATCAACCTAGCCTCAATTTTCCAGAAAAGGACAAATGTATCCCTTAAGAAACTTAGAGATATAAAGCATATCACATCAAAGTACTTTTAAAATTCTTAAATATCAAATAACTCAATTCCTCTCATGTTCTAGTTGGGTTGTGAATACATTCTAATAAATTAAATTACTAGATATAAGAAAAGAATACCTTTCCCCAAACATAACACATCTAAGCAGACTACTCCTTCCCAAAAAAAAAAAACAAAAGAAGAAAGCAGTGTGGGTGAAAAATGATAACCATTAATTTTGTTGTGAGGAGATATTGTGCACAGGGAGATGGCCTTTATAACCCAAGAGAAAGGATTGGCAATTAAGGGGAGGAGTATCCCTCATCACTGATTTAGAGTATGGAACCCTAATACTATAAGTCTGTTGAAAAGAGAACATAGGGAAGCCTTCCACTCTGGGTCTTAGGCTGCTGACTCCAGGGTAGAAAGAGACTCGCTTCCCTCTCCCAAATTCTAAAAACAGACTAGGTAACCCTTGACTTCTCCCCCTCAGATCTGACAGCCTGAAGCGGTCCAAGTCCTTGAGTGACCTTACACAAGAAAACTTTTATGGTCAAGCAAGTTCCTCAGCTTCTGGCCACTGCCCACCACATAGGAGAACCCTGGCCTGGGTCCCCTTTGTCACCACCCCCGAGCCCTTTCACATGACAGTGCGGGAGGCACATAAGAAGTCCCGGTGTCTGCCATCCTGTGCCTCATTTGAACTAAGAAGACAGCAAGCAGAGAAGCAGGAGCAGGAGGACGCCGAGTGCCAGAAGAAGTTCCAGGCCCAACCAGTGCCCGCTCACGTCCATCTGCCCCTCTATCAGGAGATCATGGAACGGAATGAGGCCCGTAGACGAGCAGGAATCCAGAAGAGGAAAGAACTGCTCCTGTCTTTGCTTAAACCCTTCAGCTTCCTGGAGAAGGAAGAGCAAAAAAAAGAAGCCATTCGACAGAAAGCCTCAGCAGCAATGACTCAAGCAAAGACTTCAAAGCAAAAAGTCACCAAGACGATCCCCAAGTCAGTCTTGGAGCCAGCCTTGGGTGACAAGCTCAAAGGTAAAGCAGAATATCTTCCGAAGAAGTCTGCATCACCTCCTGATCCCCCAGTTTCTTGCTCTTTTCCTGCATGTATAGGTCTTAGAGAAAAGAACCTTAGAGCACTATATCAAGATTCAAAGGATCTGGGCATACACTCAGAGAAATAATTATAATGGATTTCAGTTATTTATGAGGTAGCATCCATCATCTTTGGCCTCATCATCAGAGGAAGCATGGTCCTCTGAGCTTTCAGTGAGTCTCAGCCCTCCTTTAAGACAAGCAGAATACTTCCTTTAGTAAGCTTGATTATTTTACCTAATCAGCATAATAATAGAATTTGCTGCTAGAAAGTTTTTTATGGTAATTGTTGTGCTCACTTAGCTGATACTTTTCTCACAAAGGTATAGCTGAAGTTCTTGTGAACCAGAATATTTGAGTATGTAGAGAACTATATTAGCAATCCAGAAATGTGAGATCAAGCCCTGATTCTACTCCTGGCTCATATGGGGAAAGCCATCTGACATACTAACTACATCATAAGATTATGACGGTTAGTGAAATTACATATAAAATACTTTGAGTATTTTAGAAAGAAGATACTATGGGTAAACTCAAGGAAATATTTTTTTCCAGCTGGTGAATATTGGCCTTATTGGAGCAGGGTAACTAACTTGGCTTAGGGCCAGGGAATCCTGGGGGATCATTAATCATCATCGCTGTGGTCTAAGCATTTAATATTCTAGCACATAACTTGGGTATGGGAGCTCCTGTCTTGCTCCTTCCCCCACCAGCCTTTTTACTTACTTTTTCCCTCACAGAAGCTGAACTGTGCAGGAAGCTCCGCATACAGAAAAGGGCCACAGATCTCCTGCAGACAGCCTCATCCCCCATCACTTCTAATAGATACACTGATCCCAAGTCTCGAATATCCACTCGGACGCGGCAAGAAAAACTCAGTTTCCTGCAGAGAGACTTTGATTTCCAACCAAGGGTGAATCCCAGTGTCCCTGACTTTAAGGGTCTTTACAGGGCCTTCCAAAAAGAAGCTGCTCAAAAAAGGGAAACCCGAGAGGCAACACGAAACAAACCATTCCAACTGAGAACTGCCAATCTCCACCACCAACAGAGGCCCAGCAAGGAATCAACAGAACCCAAGGTGAGATTATAAGCACTTAGGCTAGACGAGTGACGTGGAAGTTGATATATCACAGCAACCACAATCTGGACTGAGTGACATAAAAAACATGAACCTTGAAGAGAAGTTGTTTAGTTATACTGGCAAAAGGAGAGTCTGGAAATGTTAGCAGGGAGGAAATATTATGCCAACTCTTCCTCATGGCCTAGTGCATAACTTGGGCATGGGAGCTCCTGTCTTGTTAGGGAACAGGAGGGAAGATCTAACCAAAACTGGAAACAGCCAGGAATTTAGTGTCTTGTAGAGAAAGCCAGATTTTTATAAGTGCAAGAAGATAGGAAAAGTGTGAGAAGAAGAAATGGAGAATGAAGGGCAGTTTAACATTATGCAGGCTTCTAGGGGACTTACTAGGGATTAGAGAATGATAAGAGAACGCTAGATGGTGAAAGAGTATGGGGAGAGGTAGTAGAGGAAGAGGGCTTTCAATCTGAGGACCAGTAATTCTGAATCATTAGAAATAGAGGAGCAGGACTTGCAGATTTTCTGGCCCTGGGTACTCATTGGCTGCCTCTGCTTTCTAGGGTCCTGGGATGAGCAGGGGTAGCATTGATACCTAGCAGGAGGCAGGAAGGGGCATTAGGGAGGTAAAAGTCAAAGATCTGGGCCCCTTACTAACCTCACATGTGACATTGCTCAGGAGTTTCATCCCAATATAGTAGGAAAATATTCTTTTGTGTCAGGCCAGGTACCTGAAGTGTCTAAATGCCTTTTGGCATTTAGCCTAGTGTTTAAGGCCCTGGTTGAGGCAGCTCTAGGCTTTACCTAGGGTCCCTGTCTTTCTAGCTTTAGGTGCTGTATTGAAGACCTAACCCCAGGGCAGCCACTGTGCCTTTGCTTGAGGTCAGACATGTACTTTCAGAAGCTTATTTTGACAGCTGTGCAAAGTATAGTTAGAGAGTAAAGAGCCCAGAAGTAGGAAGACCAGTTAGAAAGATTTGACAGTAGTCCTTCAGGAGGTGATGAGGACATGAACTCGATTTAAGAGATGTTATGGAGGTAGAATCAATTAGACTTGGCATCTGATTGGGTATAGAAGGTGAGGGAAAAGAAGGAGTCAAAGAAGATTCTGAGGTTTCAAAATTAGGTGGATGGAAGAAAGATAAAGTCATGAATAGAAATAGAGAAATGGAAAGAAAGGTGGGTTTAGGGAGGAAGATGATGTTTGGGATATATTGAGTCTGAGATCCCAGAAGGATATCCAGGTAGAGAGATACAAGATACAGCCCTGGAGTTCAAGGGAGAGAGCATGTCTAGAGATTCAGATATAGAAGTCGTCTGGATGGGGTAATAATTGTACCCACAGGCATCAGTGAGCTGGCCAAGTGAATTTAAAAAGAGAAGAGAGGCAAGGATAGAGGCGTGGGAGACACATATTTAGCAGATAGGAGGAGGATGATAAAACCTTAAAAGAAGAAAAGGGGTCAGAAAGGCAGAAAGAAAACCAGGATAGAGTAGTGTCCAAGACACCACAAGAGGAGAGCGCACCTAGGAAGACTGGTACGTCAGCACTATTGCATGCTGAAGCGAGGGAAAGAAAGATCAGGACTGAGAGAAGGCCATCAGATTTAGCGGTTAACTCCGTTTCATCATTAGCAGGCACTAGAAATTAAAGCAGAAATTTGGGGCTCTTGCTGTTCCCACCTTGATCATGGTTATTTGAGCCCTAGTCCTTCTGGCATTCAGCCTGGTGTTTAAGGTGCTGTTTAGGGCAGCTCCTAGTCTCTTCACTCCTTAGTTGAATGGACTTTGGAATGGATAGAGACAAATCTCACACTGTGTTCCAAGGGCATTTGTTTAATCTCTTCTAGAATCCTCCACAGTCGCCCATGGCTCCATTGCAAAGGAGCCGTTCTCTAAGTGGTCTTGCTTCCCTCTCTCCTAACACCCTTCCAGTACACATCACAGATGCCACCAGGAAAAGGGAATCTGCTGTCAGGTGAGTAGTTAAGCCTTTTGACATTTGTGTAAGGCTATGTAATATTTCAAACTGAGATGGAGGTAACATTTATCCCATGTGTCCAAACTGCACAGCCCATACCACTGGGGTCCTCAGCCACAGTCAGCAAGATGAAATTTAGAAGATTAGGTAGAATTGGTAGAATTTTACTGTTCTTAATTCCCTGTGTCAAGGCAGGAATATACATTGTACATCATTCTAAACCTAGCTGTATGGAAACATCAGATCCTCACCTCTTTGCTTCTGAGACACTGTTACAGAAGAAAATTAGTTTGACTGTATTTGGGAAATTGATCAGTGATTTCAGTGAGTTCAAAGTGTTCCTTGAAATAAAAACCCATCTTTTAGCTCTAGGCATTTTTCCTGGCTGTCCCCCATACCTGAAATGCTTGTCCTCCTCAGCTCTGGCTACTGACTTCCCTGGCTTCCTTTAAGTTCCAACTAAAATCTCATCTTTTACAGGAAGCCTTTCCCAACCCCTCTGTGCTTTCCCTCTGTTAATTATTTCCTGTTTATTCTGTATATACCTTGCTTTGTATACATTTGTTTGCATGTTGTCTTTCTTACTAGATTGTAAGCTTCTTTTTTTTTAATGGTTCCAATTTTATTTATTTATTTTAATTAATTTATTTTGAATTATCAATGATCACTTCCATAAGCTTTTGAGTTTTAAGTTTTTCTCTCCCTCCCTCCCCACCTCCCTCCCCACCTCCCTCCCCACCTCTCTCCCCAAGACAGCCTGCAATCTGATATAGGCTATACATATATATTCCTATTACACATATTTTTGCATTAATGATGTTCTAAGTAAGAATTAGAACCAATAGGAGGAACCACCAGAAAGAGGAAACAAAACTCAACAGAAGAAAAAAAAGAGCAAATGGTATGCTTCAATCTGCATCCAAACTCAATAGTTCTTTCTTTGGATGTGGATAGCATTTTCCATCATGAGACCTTTAGAGATCCTTGTATTGCTGAAAAGAGCCAAGTCTGTCAAAGTTAGTCATCACACAGCATGGCTGTTACTGTGTACAACGCTCTCCTGGTTTTGCTCACTTCACTCAGCATCAGTCCATACAAGTCTTTCCAGGTTTTCTGAAGTCTGCCTGCTCATCATTTCTTATAGCACAATATTATTCCATTACATTCATATACCACATTCATATTCCCCAATTGATGGGCATCCTATCCTCTCAATTTCCAGTTCTTTGACACTACAGAGTGTAAGCTTCTTGAGGGCAAGTACTGCCTTTTGCATCTCCTCAGTGCTTAGCACAGTGCCTGGCACATAGTAGGTGTTAATGAATGTTTACTGATTGATTGATCGGTGTGAAGGTGAGTACAACTTAGGCATTCATCTTTTAAGTGTCTGAGGTAGTTAGGTCATGAAGTGGATAGTTTGTTGGACCTGGAGTCAGGAAGACTTGAGTTCAAATTCAGCCTCAGATACTTACTAGCTGTGTGACCCTGGGGAAGTCCCTTTCCATCTGTTTACCTCTGTTTCCAAACCTTTAAAATGGAAATAATAATCGCATCTACCCTCTAGGATGTTGGGAGGATCAAGTAAGATGTTGTTGTTATTCTAAACATTGACTCGGAAGGACAGAGCTTGATGACGTTGGATAGGTGCCCAGTCCAAAGGGTGCCAAAGGGAGTCTTTTTGGAGGACCTTTGGTGACTGTGTTCTTCTCTTCCTGTGGTTTGAAGACCATTGCACTGAGGCTCTGGTGACTGCAAATTAATTGTATTCCCACCCCCAGCCCCTCACCCCTCCATTCCCAGATTCCTCTTATTGCCCCTGCTCTCCCATATTTAGGCTTTGAGTCTTCCTGTATGAGTTAAAATGTGCCGTAATGAAAGTCTTGCTGCTTTATGCATTACTGGTCCATCTGATTATTTTGTGATAATCCCTGGAAAGTACTATAAATCCTTGTAAAAACTGACTCAGACTAGTGTGCAGATATCTGCAGTTTATATGACAACATCAGTTGCTGAAGATGAAACTTGATGTGATCATCCAATCTCTGTCAACACTAAGTGCTTAATACTTGATGACTTCAGTGCTCAGGTTGGCATAGAAGAGGATAGCAAAAATACATTGGAAAATTTGACTTAGGATTAAGGAACGAAAGAGGTCTTGTAATCTGCAAGGAAGCCTCATACCTATGTATCTTGAATACTTTTTCCAAGAAGAGATTTGGAAGGTGTTAGACATGAATGAATGGAAAGGCACTTATTAAGTACTTACTGTATGCCAAAATAATGTTGGGGATACAAATGCAAAAGTTAGATAATCCTTTTTGTTGCTGTTCAGTTGTTTCAGGCATGTCTGACTCTTTGTGACCCCATTTGTGGCAAAGACACTGGAGTGGTTTGCCATTTCTTTCTCTAGCTCATTTTACAGATGAGGAAACTGAGCCAGACAGGGTTAAGTGACTTGCCCCGGGTCACACAGCTAGGATTCAAATCTGAGGCCAGATTTAAATTCAGGAACATGAGTCTTCCTGACTGCAAGCCAGACCCTCTATCCACTGGGCCCCCTAGCTGCCTACCTTCAAGAAATTCATATTCTAAAAAGTGAAGATAAAACATATAGAGGAGTGGCGGCCACAGAAGGGTGCCTTGGTTAAAAAAAGTCACAGGGATGGTGAGTGGAACCTTAGGGGAGTTGAGTATATATTTGTTTGACTGTTTTCCACCCTGTTAGATTGTAAGCTTCTGGAGGGCAGAGACTGTCTTTTGCCCTTTATGTATCCCCAGCACTTAATGCATTGCCTGGAACATAGTATTGTTTAATAAATTTTTATTGATTGATTGGTGTGAAAGTGAGTTCAACTTTGGTAAGAATCCTGGTGATACTGTATGGCCACAAATCATAGAATACCACAACATCCAGATAATCAAAGCGGCAGGCAACTTGAAGTCCACCAGGGTACACCTAGGCTGTGGCGTATTCCCAATGATGGCTGGAGTACAAGAAGTGGGGTCAGAGATACCGACTAGGAAATAGAATGGATTATCCTGTGACAAACATGAGGAATAATCTGAGTGCTGCCTGGTGTCCACATAATGTTAGAAGACCTCAGTGAAGATCTGTAGTGTGCTGCTGAAGGGATGAGATGCCTGTGCCCAGGGGCAGGCCTCACTGGAAGCCTCATTTCTGTTTTCCCTAGGTAGGTACATTTGCATTTACAGAGCTCCATGGGCTCAACCCCATTCCTGTTTTGAATGTTTTGAAATTTTGCCTTCTAGTAGACAAGAAGCTTGATGGAAAGCTAGATTTGCACAAGTTTCTGCAGCATGGGTATTACTTTAGATTAATTGACTCTGGTATCTGATGACTGTAAAGTCAGTGTATTTAGTCCCGAAGGACCTTGTAACTTGCTCTACAAATGCCTGGGTTTGGTAAGTATATCTTTTCATAGGGGCCAATGATTTATTTTTATGTAAAGACCTCCAAAGATCTAGACAAAAGCTGCATATTAAGTTTAAAACTGCCCTAAGACTTTTGGGACATGGTGTGTGTATATTTATATGGGTGTGTCTATATAAAATATATATAACACATATTTAAGTTGTCAGTCTTCATCTCACTTTCTTCCTTGCTCTCTTTAGATGCTCTCTTGAAGAAAAGAAAGATAAAGAGAATGAGAGTGCCCGCTGGTTGGAGCAACATAGGAAGAAATGTCAAGCTATGTACAAATCTGTGACCTCACGAGCAAAAGCCATGGATCCCCATAAAAGCTTAAAGGAGACATACAAAGCAAAGCTGAAAGAGAATTGGTTAGTATCCCCTCAAAAGCACACAGGTGTGTCTTGGCAGGAATAGTCTCTACAATACTTAGCACAGTGCCTGCCACATATTTAATAAGTATTTAATAAATGCTTATTGACTGACTGACTACCAACACTGGGAAACATGCAACAGTATGTCTTGAAAAAAGCCAGGTAGAATTGACAAGATGATTGAATATTTTATATAATGATCTAGTTGTATCAGAAAATGAATTATTTTGCTAAAGGACAAAAACTTATGGGTGATCATTCTACTCAAATGGAATTAAGCATATTCTAGTTTGAAAGAAAATGGAATGTTTTATAGAAATCTTGTTAATTTTAGGCTCAATGACCAAAAGAGAACAAAGGAGTATAAGAAAGAACTGGAGGAAATGAAGAGGAGAGTCCAGAATAGACCCTATCTCTTTGAACAAGTGACGCAGGTAGAGTTCCTGTTTGAGAAGGCTTGGGTTGGATATTCTTCTGTGAGAATGTTTTTAAGTGATCCTCCAACTTTTAGGTGTCAGCAGTTAAATAATTAGCTCAAATCTCAGGGGGAAGATGTGAATGAGAGGCCTTACTTTATTCCCACTGTCATTCAAAATATATATATCTCCATACCTTGTACAAGCATGCTTCTTGGGGATGGTGTCCCTCACAGAAGAGTGCAAAAAGATAGTCTTTTTCTTTTCTTTTTTTTTTTTTAAAGACAATTGGGGTTAAGTGACTTGCCCAGGGTCACACAGCTAGTAAGTGTCAAGTGTTTGGTCTGAGGCCGAATCTGAACTCAGGTCCTCCTGACTTCAGGGCCAGTGCTCTATCCACTTCGCCACCTAGCTGCCCAATAAAGATATTCTTTAAATAGTGTCTTCTCTGCTGGTGCTTTTATTGCAGTGTAGAGTTCACGTTAAATAGCATCCGGGTCATTTCACTTATTCCCCAATGGGTATCCCCTCCCCATGTAACTCGGAGATTATTCTAGAATTAGGAATTTTACAGGATCAGTTTAGGCACCTGAGCCCCAGAGCCATCTTGCAGAATTCTTCTCAGACAAGGCAATAACCATTTCGGGTGGTATGTGGACAGTGAAGACAGGATCATTATAAGGTACATTATAAGGTCTTTATTTGTTCCAAGCAATTTTGGGGAAGCTAAGAAGTTCATCCCAGACTCTCTTGGGAAATCTAGGAATGACATTGGCCATCTAAAGGTTATTAAAGGCTAGATCTTATTCTACCCACACTCCCAGTGTTAAGATCCCATTTTTGCCCAAGGAATTGAGATACCAGCTGGGTTTCCCCAGTGGCCTGTTTGGGATTGCTGGGCACTCAGATGGGCCCATGTGCTCCAGAGAGTATCTAATTGGCTATCTGAAACCTGGAGAAAGTAGATTATTACAGTCCCCAGCCCCCACCTGCTGTGCTAAAAATTACTGAAAAAATTTCAGATTTCTTAACTTGTTTAAATTAATTTTATTCTTCAAGCCAATTCAGTATCAATCCCCATCGTAGCCTTTAAACTTCATTTCTCCAAGAAAGGTGCAGAGCTCCCAAGTATGATTTTGCCCTTAACATCTAAGAGGTACTTTTTTGCCCACAAAAGATCCATGTCCATTACTCAGGGTGGCTAGCATATGGGACACAAGTTACAAATATCTGATTTATCACTATATAGATCCGTGCCAGGAAAGAGGCAGAGCGCAGATACAGAGACGTACTACGGAAGGTGGGTTTAGATGAGGACTTTGTGAGGAACAAAGGACAACATGCCATTGACTTGGGATGGAGTGAAGAAGACAAGGAAGGAAGTGATTCCCCCAGGTATTCGTTTTCTAATGTTTCTTTACATTGAATTGCTACCTTTTGGCCCAGGGGGTTGATGCTGTTGGGGTACAGGGTAAACTTCTACTTGATACTTCCTCACATTTTGAAATTAATAACATGCATTTATCTAGCATCACTTTCAAGAATTTTAAAGTTTCTATCTGATGCTTTGTTTTTTTTTTAAGCTCAGCTGTGAGTTCAGTTTCACTCTTTTAGGTTAGGTTCTGACCAGTTAAAATTTGAGTCACATTAACCAACTAACTACATCTAATGCCAAGATCAGCCAGTCAAGAAGCATTTATCAAGTGGTTGCTTCTGAGCTAGGCTCTGTGCCAAATGCTAGAGATACTAAGAAACAGCAAAGATAGGCCTTACTCTTAAGAAGCTTACATTCTAAAGGAAAAGAAAACCTGTACATAAATAGGTATACAGGAGGTAAACCGAGGAGATGAAAGGCCTCTTAGAGGGGAAGATAGTAGGAGCCAGGAGCACTGGGAAAGACCTGCAAAAGGTAGAATTTGAGCTGAGTATTGAAGAAAGCCAGGGGTTTTAAGAGGTGGAAATGAAGAGGAAAAGATTCCAGCATGAAGGCCCAGAGAGTCAAGATGGAGAATTGTGTATAAGGAGCAGCGATTAGGCCAGTATGGCTGGACCACAAAATGTGTAGAGGAGAGTAATGTGTAAGATTGGAAAGACAGGAGAAAGAATCAGGTTGTGAAGCACTGTAAATGTAAAAGAGAAGGTTGTATTTGATCCTCGAGGTAATAGGGAGCCTCTGTAGTTTATTGAATGGTGCAAGAGAAAGAGACAGACAGAGAGACATAGTCAGACCTATGGCTTAGGAAGATTACTTTGACAGCTGTGCAAAGGATAGTTTAGAATGAGGAAAGACTCAAGGCAGGGAGACCAGTTAGGAAGCAGTTATAAGTAGTTTAAGTGAGAGGCAACGAAGGCCTGATATAGGGTGTCGTCTCTTTGCATAAAAAGAAGAAGAATATTATGGAGAAAGAAATGAGAAGATTTGGCAATTGATTATGTAGGGTGAATGAAAGTGAGGAATTAAGAGTGACACCAAGGCTGCAAACACGAAGGATTAGAAAGATAGTGGTGCCCTTGATACAAGGAGGGAAGTCCAGAAGAAGCATGGATTTTAGGGGAAAGGTAATGACTAAAGAACATCTAGTTCAAAATGTCCAGTAGGCAGTTGATGCTGCAGGCCTGAATCTCAGGAGAAAGACTAAGGCTGTAGAGATGGGTGAGTCATATGCAGAAAGATAAACATGGAACTCGTGGGAAGTGAAGAGATCACCAAGTGAAAGGCGAGAGAAAGAAAAGAGAAAAGAAATTACTTTTTAAAGTTCTGATTCAGATTGTTTTAGAAAGGAAACTCCTTTGGACCAGTTTGTTGTGTAATACAATGAGGTACACAAGATAAATTATTCCCATAGTACCTATCTAGGTTAGTTTCAGTCCCATTCCTCACTGGACGTAGGGCAACTGAAGTTCTAGACTATAAGCTCTTGGAGGGCAGAGACTTTGTTTTTCTTTTTTCTTTTTCTTTTTGGCAGGGGGACAGGGTTAATCATTGTATCCCCGGTGTCAGGCACTAGAGAGACATTTTTAAAACACTTGTTGATTGTTTGATTTCTGAATTAGATATAAAAAAAGGAGGAGGGAGAAGAGTAGTCTTCAAGCCCAGTTTTGCGTGATATACTAAGCTATAATCTCTTTTCCATTTTCCCCCCTGGGAATGACTTTCCCAAGCCCCTTCAAAATAAGAAACATCCTAAACCCAACTAAATGCTAACATTTATTCTGCAGCCACCCTGAAAGCAAGGAACTGTTCAGTAGTAGTTCACAGCAAGATTCAGAAGAATCCCCGGAAGAAATGAAATGTACTCCCTCAGAGGAAGATTTTATGGAGCTGCCCTTTGACTCACCAGATACTTCCAAACGGCTTGCCTGATTCTTCTCCCGCTATTACTGCTTTCAGAAAAAAAACACTCAGCCACAAGGTTGGTGAGAGGACAGGCCAGGAAGTGACTGAGACCTCTTAAAGCACTGTTTTACTTGTGGGCCTGTGGGTTGATATTTAAAATCATATGGTTGTGGGGCACCTTAGAAAGCACCTGTTCTAACCCTTTTTTCAACACATGAAGCTCTGCTTTTCATTATTGTAGATGACTTACTCCTCTTTCTGGACTTTGATCCATCACCCCCTTTCTTTCTTGCATCTTCAGTCTTTTCCTCTCCATTGGATCAGTCCTTTCTACCTTCACACATTCTCAGATCTCCTGTAGCCTAAACAAAACCCTCAGACCTTTCTGCTTCCCTCCAACCCCCATTCCACCTTTTTTCTCTTTTTTTCACTTCTTGGCTTATTGAAAATCACAGAATCACTGAATTTTAGAGTTGGAAGGGATTGCAGTGATTCCTCAGTTCAACCTATTCTTGGGGGGGAAATCTCCACTACAAACTCCCAGAGAAGTGGTCATCCAGCCTTTGCTTGGAAGAGTCATCTTCTGAAGCAGCTCGTTCTACTTTGGGGCAGCTCTAATTTTAAGGAAATTTTTTTCTTACATTATACCTAAATTTGCATCTTTCCTGGTTCTACCCATTGCTCCTAGTTTTGCCTTCTCGGGCCAAACAGAAAAAGTCTCCTCTCTCAAATGATAGCCTTTTAGATACTTAGAAAATAGCTATCTTATTATCTCCCCTAGCCTTCTCTTCTCCAGGCTAAATAAACATCCCTAGTTCCTTGAACCAGTCCTCACGTGGCAGAAGTTCAAGGCCCCTCACTACTTTGGTTACTGTCCTTTGGATGCTGTCTGTCTACCTTTCTCAAATGTGGGGCCTAGACCTCAGTACAGTACAGTGGAACTCTCATCTTCTTATTCCTGGAAGCTATGCTTCTATATTTATACCTCCATTTCCTTGCTACTCACTCGTTCCTCAGTCCCTTCTAATCTTGTTTCTGTTCCCACAATTTTACTGAAAGTTATCTTTCAAAATGACAAATCCATTACTCCCTTCTTAGTCTCATCATTTTTTTTTTGCTGAATTTAATCAAATCAAATTCTCCTTGAACTCTACATTTTATATTGTTGACACATTTCCCTTCCCCTTCTCCAAACCTTTTGCTTTTATGACACTTTAACCTCCTGGTTTTCCTCCTACCCCACTAACCTTGACTGTGTCTCCTTTTTCCTCTTATATGTAGGTGTTCCCTAGGTTTCTGTTTTCAGCCCTTATCTGTCTGTAACATATTCTCCCTTCACCAACTCATCTACTCCTGTGGCTTTAATTATTACTCTTCTTAACCTCAACGTTTTTCCAAACTCCAAACTCCTATTTCTAACTTCGTCGAACATCTCGGTCTCCGATACTTCAGTGATCTGTGATGTCATTGATACAGGTGCTCTTCCTCTCCGTCCATGCATGGCCTTCCTGTTCACATGTCATCAGAGTCCTCCTGTTTATTTTCCACTACCCAGTGTACCTGAGCTTTCTTTTGAGTGCTTCTGATTCTGTGAAGATACTGGGGGAGCACATAGGTCTATTAGTTATCCTTCATTTTCACCATGCCACCCACCCATCTCCTTTTTTAACCATGTTATTTCTCTGATGATATCCTTTAGAATGCTTTGCTTAGTAATTCTGCGTTTCAGTGTGTTGCTGCATGTTCATGCCAATCATGCACTTCTCCATTCCCCTTTGGGTCATCCTCAACTTCAGTTCTCTGGATACTCTAGTTTTCCATATCCCATTAATCAAAGCCATGCAAAATCACCAGAAGAATATGGTATGAAAAAGGTGGGCTTTGGTTTCAGGTTAAAGCTTAAGATCACTAAAAGGTAATACATTTGTCTCTTCCTCCTCTTGGCCAGTTTTGGGCTAATCTCATCCATTTGCAGCATCTGTCCAAGATATATCCCCCTCCCACCCTCTGTGATCCAGCCAACTTGGCCTTTTCTCTGTACCCTCACATGACGCTCTGTCTCCAACCTCTGTGCCTTTTTTCAGAGACCATCTCACACACCTGGAACGTACTCCCTCCTCAGTATCTCACAGTCCACCTCTTCCTTTCACACATAGCTCAAGCACCATCTTGGGCATGAAACCTTTCCTGATCCCCTCAGCTGCTCATGCCCTTCCTCACAAACTCCCTTCCCTTGCATTTAACTGTTCATTCACCTTACGTTTATGCTGTATATATTTATATGTGCTTGTGTCCCCCATTAGAATGTAAACTCCTTGTGGTTAGGGATTGCTTCATTCTTTGTACTTACATCTCCAGCACCTAGTACAATATGGGCACATAATAGGCGCTTAATAAATACTTGATTGTCTAAGTAAGAGTCGTTCTTCAACCACTTGGCTTTTCCTGTATGCATAGCAGACCAAACTCCTTACTGATTACAGATTTCCTTCAGAAAACAGGCTGTTATAGCATCATCTGTAGGAAATCCTTCCTTCTTTTGGTCTGCACTAGACCTTCATGCCAGTGGTGAAGGCTTTTGGTCAGTACACATCTCCCTTTTATCACTTGTTATGATAATTGGGGCAGCTAGGTGGTGCAATGGATAGAATGACAGGCCTGGAGTCAGGAAAACTCATCTTCATGAGTTAAAATCTGGCCTCAGATACTTACTAGGTGGGTGACCCTGGGCAAGTCACTTAACCCTGTTTGCCTCAGTTCCTCATCTGTAAAATGAGCTGGAGAGGGAAATGGCAAACCACTCCAGTAACTTTGCCAAGAAAACCCCAAATGGGGTCACAAAGAGTTAGATATGAATGAAAAACGACCGAGTAACATTAATTGGAAAATCATTACCTGAGGTTCTCACTGTTGCTATAAGGAATCTTATGAAATCCTGACATACGCTTGGGAGGGCACCTTGTTGAAGGAGAGCCTTTAAGGTGTTTTAATCTGCCAAATCAAGTGGTTTTTGTTTTATAAAAGACAAACGACCAACATGGTGATGGCATATTGTTCTCCACCTCATTGGGTTGCATGATGGTGAAGACAGTCCACTGAAATATTATTTATAAAAGCCATCTTGTGGCTTTCAGAGAGCCTCAACAAGGATGTCCTCGATGTACATGATTATTCTTAGAGAAATTTTGTATAGAACAGAAAGGCATACGGGCTGGTAGTTCTCTTGGACACCTTTTAGTAGTAGTAAGGCCTGAGATTTTTTTTTCCTATATCTTTTGTGTCTTTCCCTTCTTCAGATACCTTGAGAATGAGTCCCTTGGTTCCCTCAAAGCTGTTGCCTACAGCACAGATGTCTTCTGTGTATACTTACTTGGTCCAGGCCAGCTGTTTTTGTTTTTTTTTGTTTTTAATTACATCTTTCGTAAGTTCCACTTTCTCTGTAAGCAGAATGTAACTTTAGATAGGTCTATGATGTTAGAGTTCATATGTAGTGGCTCCACTGTCCCTGACAGTGGAAAGAGTTTGTTATAAAAATCTTCGTGATCTTGTCCAGCTTTTTGGTTGTTTGTTACCTTTTTTTCGTCCTTAAATGCCCTTGGGAAGGCTTTGCTTAGTTGGCTCTCTTGTCACCTTTCTTTAAATTGGGTTTTCTGTATTGTAGAGTACAAGACCCTTGGGCTGGCGGAGGAAGTGAAGGAATATACATCTGCTTTTTTCAGTGAGAACAAAGTTTGAGTCAAAGAAGCCAAGAGTAACAGCAAATTTGTTCAAAATGACTGAATGCAGTGTAGTAATCATTAGATTCTTCATGCACAAATGAGGTCAAATTTGAGTTATTGCATGTCGATAGCACTGTCAGTTGTTTCCATGTGATATTTAAATATAAATGTATTTAAATATAATGTATATGAAATCGAAGTTTAATAGCCTTTATGTGGAAATTGAAACATACCCATAATATTTTCTCACCATTCATTTTGGCAAGTAAGCTAGTTTCAAAAAACAAACACCCAAGCCTTTGTAACTTAAAAACAAATTGAAATAATTCAAATATAGTTATAATCATTTGAAAATTTCAGTGTTTAAATCTATCAATTTTTATTGTATTTAATTTTTGAAGTTTAAATATCTCTTCATGAAGAATAAAAACATAACCAATTTGAAGGGAAAATTCACTAGAGCAGCTGAAACTAGTATGAATAAAGAAAACAGAGACAAATAGTCAGAATACAGAAAAACAAAGTAAAAAGCTCAAATTGAGAAAATCTAATCCACAGTCCTTATCATTGGGATTCACAAGTACTGTTACTGATAGAGAAGAGCACTGTTTGCTTTTTGCATGAATGTTTTAACTCCAAAGTGAATGAAACCTAATAAACTGAAATTCTTAAAAATGTATATACAAAGTATATTAGAGCAAGATTATTTTTCCAGAGAAAAAACTAGATGCTTTGAATAAGCAAAAACAAACTTTTTAAAAAGCCAAGTAAGTTTGCTTCCAGATTTGGACAGTGTAAAAACACTTCCTTCAGTAGGAGAAATATTGGTACTATCTGCAGCTGTTGAAATGATGTTTGGCCTGTTACATGCTAGATATATTTGAATGGTTCTTCTTGCAGAGAATATGGTTGGAAAGTTAATAGCCCTAATTTTTGAAGACCTTTGTGATCAATCATTTGAGAAACCAAAATCTTTTTATTTTGCATTGGAAGTGAAGTAAAGGTCATTTTGATTGGAGATATCTATATCTGTGTGTGTGTGTGTGTGTGTGTGTGTGTCTGTCTGTCTGTCTTGTCTGTCTGTCTGTACACACACACAGCCTCCCAAACATTTTAGTACAGTTTAAAACTATTAGAGCTTAAAACTGCACTGAGACACTTTGGGGACACCCTGTATTGTTAAAACTATAGGGAAGATTTGCAACTTTACAAACCCGTAGATAGCACTGTCACAAGAAGATAAAATTTCGATATAATTACAGGTTTTTAAATGGAAAAAAAAAAGATATTAACATAAGAGATATTAGAAGGCACCCAACTGATCTCATGTACTACTCAGAGATGTGCTGCTCCCACACACCAGCAATTTGGACATGACGTATGCTATAGTTCTCCAAGTACTTATAAGTAACTTTACAGAGAGTATAACAAAAGGATGGCTTCTTACAAAATCATCTCACACTATGAAATCAGACAATAGAGCACTTATATGTTATCATAAAGCATGGTGGCTTTCTCATTACAAAGTACTTAGAAGAATTTTTGAGCTTATATAAGATATTGCCATTTTTTCCTTACGGATAATAATAAAGATTAAACATTCATTTTACAACAAGAATTTCCACCTAAAAGTTGAATATTTGATGGATATTCTTGAAAAAACAGTACTCTAAAAATCAGTGCAAAGTCCTTAAATTCATACTCTCAGAAAGATAAGCTGACTACGTCTGAAAGTTAGACCTATCAGAAAAAAATTTTTAAATGTTAGCATTATTTCCCAATTTTTAAAAATTAAGACCTGCTTACTACTTGACCAGTCTACAAGAAGTGAATCATTATGTTTCCAAATATATATTAATAAGGAATCCATATGCCCATGGACAAATAGGATGATTCATTTGGTCTTTCTCCATCTGAACAAAAAATGGTTAGACTTTTCTTACAGTAGTACTGAATGTTGAAATTAAGTGTTTGAATCTGGAAATCAGTATGATTTGGCTATGGTGAATAAAGAATCCTTTGGCTTATTAAGCAAAGCAATATAAATTCTACTGCGGTTCCTAACATTTTATTTGTATAAGAGTTTTCTGCTGTAGCTTCTAAAGATAAAAATGTCTTGATTATTGGTTGAAAAATAATTGAGTAACAATACCCATCAATATACCACCATTGGAAAAATTTTACAGATAAGCCCATCTATCACATTATTTTAATGTTATGTGAAAATTGTAAATGATTTTATCAATGTTACATTAGTATGTTTGAGAGTTGTTATAAAAATGAATAAATTCTTAACTTTATTTGAACAAAATATGAGCCAAAAAAATTTGCATAGACTGCTTTATAAAAAGGGGTATGTATCTACAGTCACATGAAGATATGCTGTAAATCACTTTTGATCAGAGAAATGCACATTAAAACAACTCTGAGGTACCACCCTCACACCTATCAGATTGACTAATATGACAGAAAAAGAAAATGCTAAACTTTGGAGGGGATATGGGAAAATTGGGACACTAATGCAGTGTTGGTGGAGTTGTGAACTAATCTAGCCATTCTGGAGAGCAATTTGGAACTATACCCAAAGGCAATCAAACTGTGCATACACTTTGATCCAGTCATACCATTTCTAGGTCTGCATCCTAAAGAGATCATAAAAAAAGGAGAAAGGACCTACAGGTACAAAAATATTTATAGTAGCTCTTTTTGTGGTGGCAAATTGGAAATTGAGGGGATGCCCATCAATTGGGAAATGGCTGAACAAGCTGTGGTATATGAATGTAATGGAATACTGTTGGGCTGTAAGAAATGAAGAGCAACATGCTTTCAAAAAAACCTGGGAAGATTTACATGAATTGATGAAAAGTGAAATGAGAACCAGGAGAACACTGTACACAGTATATGGCAAGATTTTATGATGATCAGCTATGAATGACTTAGCTCCTCTCAGGTATACAGTGATCCAAGACAATTCCAAAGGATTTTCCAAAGGAAAATGCTATCCACATCAGGGAAAAAACTGATGAAGTATGAACGCAGATTGAAGCATACTGTTTTCACTTAATTTTTTTGTGATTTTTTTCCCTTTTGGTCTGTTTCTTCTTTCACAACGTGACTAATATGGAAATGTTTTATATGATTGCACGTAAATAACCTATATATTGATTACTGTTTTAGGATGAGGAAGAAAAATTTGGAACTCAAAATTTTATAAAAATGAATGTTAAAAAATTATCTTTACATATAATTTAAAAAATGAAATACTATTTTAAAAAGGGAGCATGAAAAATTTTTTATATAAAAAAGGTGTTGCTAATGTTTGGAAAGTTCTGCTCCTTTTTCTATCACTGCCACCATCACTGCAAAAGCAGAAGGAAGCTGCACCATGAGACTGAGGGCCATTCTGAATTCTGACCAGTCTACTAGTGATATTCTGTTGTACACTTAGGCTGGACCTCAGAAATAGAAAATACGCTGCCAGGATCATATTTGAAGCACTTTCCAGAGCTTATATTCTCTTGGCATAGCCAAGAGGTCACCTCTGTGACACAAGGAGTAGGATTTATGGAAGACAACTCTAGCAACACCAGAAAATCAACATATCTTAAAACATTTTCTCCTAAAACCTTTGGTTTTTTTTTAAATTTCTACCAATAGCAACATTATTGCCTATACTCAGAACCTACCCTTCTTCAATCTATCCCTCATTTGCAGATTAATCTTTCTAATGCATAGATCTTATCCTGTTCCTCCACCACTCAAAAACTTTTCATGGCTGTCCTGCATTGCCTAACAGATGTAAACTAAACTCTTTTTATTTTTAGTTTTCAACATTCACTTCCATAAGCTTTTGAGTTTTAACTTTTCTCTCACTCCCTCTCCGAGATGGTGTGCAGTCTGATATAGGCTCTACATATACATTCCTATTAAACATATTTTCACATTAGTCATGTTTTAAAAAATTAGAACGAGTAAGAGGAACGATAAAAAACAAAAGTCTAAACTCTTTAAGATTGGTATTCAAGGTCCCTTACTTCTTGACTATAACATCCATTTCCAGCTTCAAATAATTTTCTTAAACAAGTACTCTAACCAGACTACATTGCCTCTTTGAATACCCATTACTTTTCCTGTCTTGGTGTCGTAGCTCATACCATTCCAAATGCAATAATCTCCCCACCATTTCAACCTGCTGAATGTTACTTCTTTTTCCCAGGTAGAAGTGATCTCTCCTCCCCAAACGTTCAGTGTACTTTGTGCCCCTCTTATGCAGTGTAACTAAAAATCAATGTCTTAGGTCTCCAACTTGATTGTTAGCTCAAGGAGACAAATTGTCTTGCTTATCTTTGCAGCTGCCTGGTATCTTGCACATAATAAGATACTTAATAAAAGGGAAATGGGAAAACAGTCTGCAGGGGCATTTTGAGAAAAGTTGGGGCAGCAGGTAAGTAGTGTGCATGGATGAGTTCACAAACTGATGGCTCCCAGGATTAGCAAAGGAGGTTAATCTGAAACAGACCAAAGAGGCAGTTTTTCCTATGGAAGTATAAAGGATACAATTTCAATCTTCATTAGCCTAAAGGTTTGCATCTTATACTTGCAGCAGATATAACAACAGAAGATAGCAAACCTTAGGAATGGTACAGGTTAGATCTGTTTCAAGACAGTACTAAACCTAAAATTATGACCTCCCCAATCCCCAGTGGACTCTTACCAGCACAAGAGGAATAGGCATCTGAGGCTGACAAGTTAAAGAGAATAATAATGAACTATTAAAGTTCCTTATGGACAGCAACTGTTCTTTATTCTCTAGTAAAGTCCCTCTCACATAGCAGACACCTAATAAATATTCTATAAGAGTATTTCTTGATACATTAGAAAAGAACATAGTACTTTTCTCACTAATAAGTTTGAGGCAAAAACAATAATTATAAATTGTTTATTTTTACATACCTTACCTATAATTTGTATATGTCACCAACACATCTTAATGTGGAATAGCCAGTTTCTGCAACATCAAGTTGAACATTTGTTTCTGAAAAGGTATTTTGACAATGATTAAATCATCATAATCAGTGATGTCCCACTTCCAGGAAAAAAAAATGGTGGCTACTCCAAAAGATATACCCTTACTGAGTTTTTTAATTGTCACTTAGAGAAATATGTTTAAGGAGTTACAACACTACCATTCTTCCATACTCAAAGTCACAAACTGCTTCTGATAGTACCATCTTGACATTATAGTTATACCCAATAACCACCAGCAAGAAGGTCAATGAAGACAATTAAGTCTTGGAATCAGAAAGCTTGGGTTGAAGTCCTGCTTACCAGTTACATGGCTCTGGACAAGTCACATCAATTCTGTTTGCTCATCTATAAAATAGTGTTAGTTGTACAAAGTTAATATGAAAAAACTGTTCCATAAGTTTCATGCAATGTAGGAGTTTAGTGATCAGGCTCCTGTAATTCCTAACCTGGTTTTCTCACATGTTCTCCTCCTTTTGAAAAGGACAGCAGAGAACAGGAAGGAGTGCCAGATAGGAAAAGGAGGTGTGGTTTGGGCATGGATGGCTTGTTAGAAACACTGGGCCTGGGGAAAAAAAAGCAACAGGCTTTTTGGAAGTATAGTAGGTCTGATGGAGAAATTAGTTGCTGACATGAAGCAGACTTCATGGAGGTGACAATTTAATTGGGCTTCAAAGGATGAATAGGATTTCAGCAAGAAGAAAGGAAGGACATTCCAAACATGATTATTAATTAGAATGAACACAAAAGATAGGAAAGGACAATGTATGTCCAAGGGATAACAACTACTCTAGTTGGATTGAAGCATAGAGTAGGAAGAGGAAGGTAATAGGAAATAATGCTGGAAAGGTATAATGGTTTCAGATGTTAGAGGCCCCTGAATACCAAGCTTATACAAGAGCTAGTTACACAGTAGGTACAGTAGGAAATCGAGGTTGGCAATAGAATAAAAAATGGATTTAAGGAGAGAGATTAGCTTTGTGGGAAGGCCTCTTGGGTCTATCAAAATACTCTAAGAAGGTGGTAATGAAGACCTGTACTTAGAATAGTGGCAATGGAAAGAAAGTGGAGGACAGATACCAGAGGTATTGCAAACATGGAATTGACAGGACTTGGTTATTATTTGTATATGAAAGGTGAGGGCGAGGAACAAAGATAACACCAAGATTCTGACCAAACGAAAATGTGTTAAACAGTGATGCCCTAGACAGAAATGATGACATCAGTTGGCTTAGGGGAAAGATAGTATCAGTTTTTCAACATGTTGAGTTTGAGGGACATCCATGTAGAGACCTTCTATAGGCAGGCTGCTGAAAGCTTAAGACTAAAAACAGATATGGAAATCACCTGAAGAGACGCTGGAATGACTGATTGCCAAGGGAACTTGGGAAAGGGGGGAGGGGGAAGGAGAAGTTGGAAAACTGTCTTTGGCTAGACACTTGGCAAAGAGCCAGATCTTAATATCCACAACTCCCACATCCTCTCTCTTTTAGGGGAGCTAGAATATCAGAAATACCACAGTTGTCTGCCCAAGACAGCAGGAAGGTACTTCCTTTCCACTCTTTTCCCCTTCCAGGCACTGGGAAGACCTAGTCTTCAGCTCCACGCTATTGAGGGAGAATGTGCATACTATGGTTGATTTTTTTAAAAGCCATCTCTGAATAAGTTCAGAAATTCCATAAATTGATATTGTGAACAATCATTCCAAGCCTCTTTCCCTACATCTTCCAAGGGAAGCAGTGATTCAGCAGAAAAGGGGCTGGAACTGGAGTCAGAGTACCTGGGTTCCAATTATGGCTCCGCTATTTACTACCTGGGTAAGCTGGGCCTATTTCCCCAGCTGTAAAATGAGAGTTGGACTAGATAGCCTTGAAAGTACTCTCCAACTCTCCTTCTACAACCTAAGTTCAGAGACTGTTAGGTTATCTTGTCCAGTTTCCCCGTTTTACAGATGAGAAAACTAAGATGAAGACCTCACAAACAAGTCTCAGTGCTCACAGAGTACAACTCTACTTGGCTGAATTGCTCCCTGAGGATCAATTAAGTGTGTACCCTTCCAAAAAGGAAGAAGTTAGATTATGGCATTTATTCCCATGCTAAGAAAGTTAAGTATCATCCCAAACAAGGAGACAAAAAAGAACTAGGCTGTTGGTTTGTTTATTTAAAGATAAAACAAATGAAGCTCATCATCTGATTTTTAAATTAAAAATCTTCTTTAACATGCTACCATAAGTTTTAGAAACTAAGAAAACAGTATGGGGCAAAGTGACCAAGTGGAGGTGGGTAGGAGAAGATGGCATCTCAGCCCTAGGGCCAAGGGGGATTCAAGTAAATTTTATATTTGCAGCCCAGTAGGGGGAAAACTCATGCTAAGTAACCAAAAGAAAGAAGGTCACTTAGAACTGATAACACCCCTTCCCCCAAAGCCACAAGGCATCTTGAAATCTCGGCTTCCTGGAGAAGTTCTGTCACCTCATAGGCAGAACTGTATTCATCCATGTGAAAAGATAGCTGAGGCAGGATGGGAAACAAGTCTTCCTCCAATCAACAGTAACATCCCACGTTAGCTGATGCTTCTAAATCAAATTCACCTTCAGAAGTCAGCCCCAAAATGCAATGGGAGGAAGAAAGACAGTTACCCAGTTCACATTCAGTGCTTTATTCCTCCTCTGCATCAGATGGTAAGTTTGAAGAGGCCCCAGAGCAATGATCACTCCCACATTCATTCTGTGTGCAAGGAAAAGATGAATGAGGGCCAGTCATAGCCTGCATCAGTTTCATTTTGGTTCTGTCAGACCATAAGCTAAAAGCATCCTGTACCCCAATGTGTGCACTTGGGACTCAAGCATATAGCTAGTTCTTCCAAGAATCAACATTCGTTATGATGTCCATTTTTCTGATACACCACCTTGCTTTAGTAACTGTAAAAAAAGAAAAAGAAAAAAATGAAAATGAACTAAAATCATCTCCCCATCCCTAAACCCTTCTCTTACTTTGAATAACAGTTGCCTATTTAACCAGTCAATATATGTCCCCAAATAAACACTTCTGGGTCACCTTCTGATAGAATCTTAGGCAGCTGAATTGACCAATTCTGGTTATTTTAAATTACTGCCTCTATTCCTATCCTGGTCCCTGGAGGCATGTATATATCAATGCCTTCCTGGAGGATGTTGTTTTCTCTTCTACAAAGTAAAGAGAATATCCACAACATGTAGAGTGTGTATGTGTATGTGAAAGGATAAGAGAAATGAAATACTGAATTCAAAGAATGAAAAATACCAATTCTGATGGGCCAAACCTTCCACTTCAATAAACACTGCCACTCAGATGGACAAGAGTCTGTTCAAAACTAGACTGTTGCTTAGCTAAAGATATAAGAGACTGTCCAGTGTGCCATCTTCTCCAGGGCTGAAGTCAGAAAATATCAAGGTTCTCCCCCCTTTTTGTATGTCTGTAGTATTATCGAAGCCAGAGTTCCAACTAATCTCCATGCTTGTCAGATTAAGATACTAAAAAGTTAGGTAAATAGACACCACATGCTTCTCAGCTGTCTTACCTCCTGTAGATTTACTGTAATAAGGCAGAAACCTCATATGACTGTCTCCCAGTAGACATGGGCACCAGGTGATGTGACTGTGACAGAACCACTTCTGGTGCTGAAGACAAAGAACGTGAAGCTCCTTCTGCAAGCACTTCTGTGGACAACAGAAGGTATTACTAGAGAAAGAATGAAACCTACACATATACCTGATGCACAAAAGGACTAAGGAAAAGCCAGTAAGGACTCCTCTCTTTAAAAAAAAAAAAAAAAAAAAAAAGAATTAGGCCTTGGCAGATGCTTAAATGAAAACTGAACTCTTAAGTTCTGGAATTATATACAAATGATATACAAATATAAAAGCAACAGCAGGGCATGGTACATCGGAATGGGGGACTTAGGAGTAAAGGCAGACCTTGAACCTCTCCCTAGGCCTCAGTTTCCACATCTGTAAAATGAGGCAGCTGATATGACATCCCAAATCTAAATCAATGATTATAAACTGAGTAGAAAAGACAGAAAATCTAGGTAACAGATTGATACATTTTTTAAAATGAAAATTGCTACACAGCTGAAAATAAAGCATATGCCAAGAGTACATTGAGAAAAAAAAAAGTACATTGAGGAAAGCTGCCCACATCAGCACTATCAGAATCAGAATTGGCCCTTTTAAGAAAGTCCCCTAAGATACCATAAAATATCCTCTATTAAAAGATTATGTATGAGTGAAACCTTCACTTAAAAAGATTCAGAGGGACACTAAACACAGGTCAATACTTCTGCTATATTTTCTCCACTTTCTTAAATCTTTTGCCTTTTTTGTAGCTGGTAAATTGATATCCACAAAATTTCCATGTTGTGTGCTTTAATTATCCATCAGCCTTATAAGTGGAAACCAAAAGCTTGTCTGTTCATCATGGAACAGAATCTGCCAGGCACAATGTGTGCCCTAAGGATTCCTGATAGAACTTACCCAAGTGCTGTAGTTAAACCTTGCTATACACAAAGATTCTCAGCTAATGTTCTTGCAATTCACACCAACCTTCCACTCCTGACCTGTACACAGGCTCACGGCCCATAACACACAATTTCACATGGCTCAACACTATTTTATCTATGTAAGTCTTACTCTCTCCATCTATACTCTAAGTGCTTTGACTGGGTCTTCTACTTTTTGTAAGCAGAGTCAGGCACTTAATACTTTGTTGGCACCTGGATAAAATATTTCAAGGAGTGGAGAAAACTGGCTTTTTGACCTCAAGTAAAATTTCTATACAAAAAGAGTACTTGATCAAAAAACATAATGCTAAGATCAAAGGGAATGTTTTCTTTAGCAGAGTGGCAAGGAATATATCATTTTACATTGTAGGAAGCTTGGAAAATGGATGTCAAATAGAGAGAAAACCACAAGAAATCACAGAAAAGAAGAGGGTCTAAAGCATAGCAATCTGTAAATATCCAAGGGGGGGCGGAACCAAGATGGCAGAGTAAAAGCAGTGACTTGCTTGAGCTCTCCCCCAAACCCCTCCAAATACCTATAAATAATGGCTCTAAACAAATTCTAAAGCAGCAGAATCCACAAAAACAGAGTGAAACAAATTTCCAGCCAAAGACAGCCTGGATGGTTAAGCAGAAAGGTATATCGTGCCGGGCGGGAAGAAGAATGCAGTTTGGCGTGGGCGTGCAGGCCACATAGAACCTGGAGCAGGCCTCAGAGGACTGAATCAAGGGCAGCTGTGGCAGTTTCCAGACTTCTCAACCCATGAACACCAAAGACAACTTAGAAAGTCAGTGAGAAAAGTCTGTTTTTACAGTGGTGAGAGAGGAGCATGGGGTCCCAGCCCCATTCCTTGGGGCGGCGGCTGCTTCCTGAGCTTCCAGCCCATAGACTGAGGGGGAATCGAATGGCTGATCAGAGGGGGATTGCAGGGATCTCTCTGCTGGTGCAGGATTCTCTTCCTTTGCCTGTGCTTGGATCTGGGTCACAGTTCTGGGTGGCAGTCCTGGGGCAAGGAAGAGTGATGGCATGGTGGAGCTTGTAGTGGCTGGAGAGGAAACCCTCCTCACAGTTTCAAGACAGAAAAGAGTGCTCACAGACCAGAGAAACCACCTTGCCCTTGATCATAGCACCTTGGAAGAACTGAAAATTTACAAGTCCCTAGAGGTATCTCTGAAAACAGCTGCACAAAACCCCTGAAGCTTGGGACAGTACATTCTCCACACTGGAAACAGACTCCTACCTTAACAAAGAGTCTATAACTCAAGTAATTGGCTGAGATCATGAGCAAGCAGCTCAAAAAAGAGTCAGACTATATTATCTTACTGTGATGACAAAGAAAATCAAAACATACAACCAGAAGAAGACAACAAAGTCAAAGCTCCTACATCCAAAGCCTCCAAGAAAAATATGAATTGGTCCCAGGCCATGGAAGAGCTCAAAAAGGATTTTGAGAAGCAAGTAAGAGAAGCAGAGGAAAAACTGAGAGTGATGCTAAAGGAGACCCAAAAAAATACTGAAGAAAATAACACCTTAAAAAATAGCCTAACCCAAATGGCAAAAGAGGTCCAAAAAGCCAATGAGGAGAAGAATGCCCTAAAAAGCAAAACTGGCCAAATGGAAAAACAAGTCCAAAAGCTTACTGAAGAAAATACTCCTTAAAAATTAGAATGGAGAAATTGGAAACTAGGGACAATTTGAGAAATCAAGGCACTGCAACACTAATTAAAAGGAGTGAAAAAATAGAACAGAATGTGAAATATCTCACTGGAAAAATAACTGACCTGGAAAATAGATCCAGGAGAGAGAACTTAAAAATTATTGGACTATCTGAAAGCCATGATCACAAAAAGAGCCTAGACATCATCTTTCAAGAAATTATCAAGGAAAACTGCCCTGATATTTTAGAACCACAGGGCAAAATGGAAATTGAAAGAATCCACCCATCACCTCCTGAAAGAGATCCCCAAAGGAAAACTCCTAGAAATGTTATAGCCAAATTCCAGAATTCTCAGGTCAAGGAGAAGATAGTGCAAGCAGCCAGAAGGAAACAATTCAAATACTATGGAAACACAATCAGGGTAACACAAGATTTAGCAGGTTCTACATTAATGGTCTGGAGGGCATGGAGTATGATATTCCGGAGGGCAAAGGAGTTAGGACTACAACCTAGAATCACCTACCCAGCAAAACTGAGTATAATCCTTCAGGGTAAAAAATTGTCATTCGATGAAATAGGGTACTTTCAAGCATTCATGTGGAAAAGACCAGAGGTGAATAGAAAATATGACTTTCAAATACAAGACTCAAGTGAAACATGGAAGAGGTAAACAGGAAAAGAGAAATCACAAGAGACTTATTAAGGTTGAACTGTTTACATTCCCGCAGGGAAAGATGATATTTGTAACTCATGAGTCCTTTGTCAGTATTAGGCTGGTGGGAGGGAAAAAATTACATGTATGAATAGATAAGATAGATAGATAGAGGGCACAGGGTAAGTTGAAGATGAAGGGGTGATATCTGGAAAATAAAATTAAGGGGTGAGAGAGGATTATACTGGGAGAAGGAGAAAGGGAGAAGTAGAATGAGGTAAAATATCTTATATGAAACAGACAAGAAAAGGCTTTTACAGTGGAGGGGAAATGGGGGAAGGTGAGAGGAAATGGGTGAATCTTATTCTCATAGGATTTGGCTTAAGGAGGAAATAACATACACAATGGGGTATGGAAATCTATCTTACCCTACAGGAAAATAAGGGGGGAAAGGGACAAGAGAGTAGGGGGTTGATAGAGGGGAGGGCAGATTAGGGGAGGGGATAATCAAAAGCAAATACTTCTGAGGAGGGACAGGGTCAAAAGAGAGAATAGAATAAATAGGGGGTAGGATAGGATGCAGGGAAATATACTTAGTTTTTCACAACAGGACTACTATGGAAGTGTTTTGCATGACTACACATCTATAACCTGTACCGAAATGCTTACCTTTTCAATGAGGGTGGGTGGGGAGGGAGGAAGGGAGAAAATTGGAACCCAAAGTTTTAAAAACACATGTAAATATCCAAAAAGGGGAGGCAGGAACTTGGCAAACATGAAGGGATTATATCCCTGAAAAGGTAGGAAGGCAGCTACTTCATTAGAAGCACAATGCTATTATAAGAAAAATATTTTGTAAGCTATAAAGTGCTTTATATTTGTGAGCTATTATTAGTGACAATATCATGACCTAAAAATACTCAGAAAATCAGAGAGGAAAATCATTGACGACAGAAAGGTCTACAGCTTCTACACAATGGGCTGAAGATGGGAATACTAGCTAGCCTAAAATATAGGGGTATTTAGGGCTATGTGAAATTTACCTCAATTCCACAGGCCCCAGAGCTGATCTACTTCCAGGTCAACTCTGAGGCGGTATAGCACTATACCTAGGTTAAAATCAGACTGGCCTCCAAAGAAGGATTAGACGTTTTAAGCTATAAAAAAATTTTAAAAGATCTAGTCCAATGTCTACATTTTATGGGTGAGGAAAATGGAGACTCAGAGAGGGGTAATCACACAGGTAGGTGGCAGAGCCAGGATTTAAATAAAGCCAGGTCTTGACTTCCAGATCCAGAGCTCTTGTCACTGCACTAATACTGCCTGCTGGCACGCTGAAGGGAAAGAGATAAAGTTTACACAGAACCTTTATTTCAAGAGCACATTAATGTCTCAAATCATTCTAGGGCAAAGAAACGAGGAACAATCTATTCTAGGCTATAGCATCCTTCTATGCTATCCTCTGAAGAACATCTATACATCATAGTACCAGTCTGCTTAGCTCTATTCCTAAATAAAATTCATCAAATGCCTAGTCAAAAAGATAAGAATTGAGTTCAAAATCCCACAATACAGATCATACTTCAGTGGTTTTCACCCATGTCATAGGAGAAGCAAAAAGCCTTCTCTATGACATTGGCAATGGCAGACCTTGCACCAAGCTCAAGATCTACATCTGCCACCAAATCTCACACATCCTAATTGTGAAAAGTATGTTCAGTTGTTTCACAACAGCCTCGAATACACAGAACAGATTCACAACAAATGAGCCTAGTTGGAACTCTTCACTTTGGACACAACTCCATTCAGCCTTCTCTCCCCTAAAAGACACAAGAAAATTCATAGTCTTACCTTCCTCTACTCCCAGGATGGTGTTAGTATCTGGTAGGTGCAAGGACTCTACTCCAAGGTTGGGCTGTGAGTTTAAAGACACCAGGTTTTTACTATGTACTGAAGCTTCCTCAAGCAAACTGCTACCCATTAGCGGTTCAGCTGCAGAGAGAGAGAGAAAGAGTGAGAGAGAGAGAGAGAAGGCTGTAAGACAAGTGGGAATTGGATCAAGTCCCTCAAGGTTATCTCCATTCCTCATTTCCTCCAGGGGAGAAAGATTCTATTCTTATTTATACAGACAAGCTGATCTACTTCATGAATGTCAATTCGCCTTTCATCTAGTCAGTGGAAACAAGGATCAAAAGTTTGGGCAAATGATTACTACAGAGGGATATACCTGCTTGTGGTAAGTATGTGAAGGATAAGAGGAGTTGCCTAGTTATTAACTGATCAGAAGAGAAAAGTCATGAAAAGGAATAGCAAATTTAAAGGAGGAAAGAAAGGAGCCCAATCCCAGAGTAAAATTCGAGCAGTGGGAATAATGCTGCTTCTAGTAAAAACCTTGTGGATTCCAGTCACACCACCAAAAATGAGACCAGCCTGCTATGACCAAAAGAGAATCAGAAAAACAAGATCAATTAGACACAAGTATCTTGGTTTTTGAAATGTTAATGACTTTGCTCCTTCATACCCACTGCCCTCACCTGTTTGCTCTCGCTCTCGATTTCCTGTTGCTCCCATCCTTGAGTGATGTTTCCTCACGTGCACATTCCGGCTCCCACTCTGAGAGAAGGTTTTTCCACAAACTTGGCACTGATGGGGCTTCATGCCTGAAATAGAGACCAGGAAAGAAGGTACATTTTTGACAGCAGGAGAGACTCAAGAGTCTAGACCAACAAATGAAGGCCCAGAGAAAAAGGATGAAATAAAATAAGTTCACTGGTAAAGAAACTCTGGTGAAAGAAGTTACAATATCCATAGGAAAATTATTCCCTCTAAGAGAGAAAACTTTTTTCCCCTGAGTTGTACCTGACTTTTAGTTATTTGGAGATCTTTTCTGGGGTGGGGGAAAAAAATCATCATTTTTGCCTGTATGCTGTAGAGAATTTCCATATATTCTGAAAGATGTCTTTAGCAGGGAAGACTAGATCATCTGCATGGAAGGAGCAAATTGATAGAGTTAGAGGGAACTTACGCTCCAGAAAAATGATAGTTCATTGTTTTATGGTCAATGAAATTGGTTTTAGACTTGTCTCCTATGGAAGACAGCTGAGTAGCACATTTATAATCTTATACCTCCTGAAATACGGCCTGTAGACCCATTTGTGAGAGGCACGAGATGCTGTGGTAATGGAGAATAGTGACTGACAGGCCAGCACATGATAGTGCTCCTTACCAGGAAGCAATAACCTTGCTGTTGCTGCTGATCATATGGTCTCTCTGCATTCATGTGAGCTGAAAGCATCCCTGTGTACATACACTGGAAGAATGAGAACATCAGCCCCTAGAGGGCAGGACTCACACCAACTGGATTTGTATAATACACGGATCAAATAAAGGCCAACTAATGCTGTGAATCTTCCCACTGAGCAGCCTGGAGCAAATGGTCGGGTCCAACAATTTCAGCCAAACTTCCTATAGACACGTTTCATTTTGGTTGACAAATCCAAAACATCTTAAGGAGTCTTTGGTTACTTCATCATGACAAGACCAAAGACTTATTCATATTTAAAGTAGCTGTTTTTCTGGTCGATTTCCCTCTTAACCTCCCACTCTTGATTTTCCACCTGTTCTTGAGCTCTTGTACTGCTACATGCAATACAAAAGGCAATCCTACCTGAGTGAACCAAGAGATGCTTCCGAAGGCTGGAATACTCAGCAAATGAACGGCCACAGCCTTCAGCTTCACACAGGAATGGCTTCTCCCCTAGAGAAAGGAATAGAAAGATTTAAACATAAGAACACACACACCCCCATTTATACATGTTTCTTTTCCCTAAGCCATTCAGTGTTGCCAGGTGACTAGCTCCAGTCTTAATCCTTCATGCTACTTAGTTTCAGTCCTCAAAGCTACTTCAGCATTTTCTTCTAGGACATTCATTATTATGCTACTTAAAGTAACTTTTGCAAACTTCTTCCATTCTCTTCAGGGCCCTCACTTGTGTTAACCCCATAATTCTAAGAAATGACATCTCCCAGTAGCTCCCTTATCCACCTTCCTTATCTAATTCAAAAGTATGGATTTTTCTGTTTTTACTTTTTTGTAGTTATTTTATTTTTTTAAACAGTATTTTTTTCCCAATTACATGTCAAGACAATTTTTAGCACTCATTTTTATAAGACTTTTGAGTTTCAAATTTTTCTCTCTCCCTCCCTTCCCCTCTTCCTAAAATAGGGGGCAAACTGTGCACACCCTTTGATCCAGCATATAGCACAAAGAGATCATAAAAAAGGAAGAAGAACCCACATGTACAATAATATTTACAGCAGCCCTTTTTGTGGTGGCGAAATATTGGAAATTGAGGGGATGCTCATCAATTGGGGAATGCCTGAATAAGCTGTGGTATATGAATATGATGAAATACTATTGTTCCGTAAGAAGTGATGAACAGACAGATTTCAGATAAACCTGGAAAGACTCACATGAACTGATGCTGAGTGAAGTGAGCAGAATCAGAAGAACACTGTACACAGTAAGAGCAACACTGCAATGACCAACTTTAACAGATTTAGCTCTTCTCAGCAATGCAATGATCTAAGCCAATTCCAAAAGACACATGATGGAAAATGCTATCCACATCCACAGAAAGAACTCTGGAGTCTGAATATAGATGGAAGCATACTATTTTTTTTTCTTTCCCGTGGATTTTCTTTTTTGTTCTGATACTTCTTTCACAATATGACTAATGTGGAAACACTGTTTAATAGGGCTGTTCGTGTATAGTCTATATCAAACTGCATGCTGTCTTTGGGAGGGGGAAGGGAAGGGAGGGGGAAGGGAAGGAAGGGGGAAAATTTAGAACTCAAAATGTTATAAAAGTGAATGCTGAAAACTAAAAATAAATAATTTAAATTTTTAAAAAAAGTATGCTTTCATCTGCATTCAGAGTCCATCAGTTCTTTATCTAGATGTGGATAGCTTTTTCTTTCTGGAGTCCTTTGTACTTGTCTCGGATCATTGTGTTGCTGAGAAGAGCTGAGTCATTCATTGTTGATCATCAAACAATGTTGCTTATACTGTATACAATGTTCTCCTGGTTTTGCTCATTTCATTTTGCATCAGTTTCTACAAGTTTTTTCCAAGTTTTTCTGAAATCTGTCTGTTCATCATTTCTTACTGTACAAGAGAATCCCATTACAATCATATACCATAGCTTGTTCAGCCATTCCCAATTGATAGGCATTTCAATTTCCAATATTTTGCCACCACAAAATGGGCTGCTATGAATATTTTGCACATAGAGGTCCTTTTCCCTTCTTTATGATCTCTCTGGGATACAGACCTAATAATGGTATTGCTGGATCAAAAGGTATACACGGTTTGGTTGCCTTTTAGTTCATGGACCCCAGGTTAAGAACTCCTACTCTAAAGCTAATACCTCCACCCATGGCCATTCCCTTTATTCCGTGCATCTATTAATCTCTCCTACTCTCCGAGGTTATTTCCAATGTCTTTAGAGAAACCTGTTTCCTCTATCTTTAAGATAATTTTTAAAAACTACTTTGGTTATATCACTCCCTTCAAGCTAACACTCTATTTCTCTTTCCTTCAAAGCCAAATAGATTTCTTTAAATAAGTCAGCTATGCCTATTTGTCCCCTCAGAGCAGAGATTTAATTTTTTCGTTTTTTTCATCCTAACCTATAAGTACGTGCTTAGTAACTGCTTGAAGATGGATTCATTATTTCACATACAAACTTTCAGCCAGTTCATCTTAACTTTGCCAAGTTTTTTGCCACACCTTCCACTCTACTTAAGGTACTTTCTCAAATATCACCAATGATTTTCCAGTTGCGAAGCCAATTACCTTTTCCTCAGCTCCATAATCTTCGACCTTTTTGTGTGGCCCTAACACTAACCCTAAACCTCCTTCAAATTCTCTTTTTCCTTGACTTCTGTGCTTCTACATTGCTCTGGTTCTCTTCCTAAAATAACCACTCATTTTATGATTCTTTTGATAGTTCCTCTTCATCCATCCTTTAACTATTGTTATCATCTTAGGTTTTGTCCTCAGCCTTATTCTCTTCTCTTTCTGTACTTTCATTCTTATAGTGTTCACCATGGCATTCATTTCATGATCTCTATATGTAGAAAAAAAAAGCAACATTATAGTACTGTGGAAAGAGTTCCAGAAAGTCAGCAGCTCTGTCCCTAAATATCTATGTCAGTTAACAGCTTTGAATACCATGTGTTAATAAAGCAATTGGATGTGAGGCACGACTCTGAATCCCATTTCTAACATTTATTGTCTGACAATGGTCACTTAAACTCTCTGAACCTAAGTTTTCTTATCTACAAAATGAAGCTAAAAGTACCTAATTCAGAATGGGTTGTAAAGATGAAATTTACTCACATGTACTTTATAAATGTCAGTTATTATTATCATTTATTATTATTGACTTCATTGTTGTTCAGTAACTCTACCATGGACAATGTTCACAGGGTTTTCTTGGCAAAGACACTGAAGTGGTTTGCCATTTCCTTCTCCAGTTTGTCCCAGTTTTACAGATGAGGAACTGAGGCAAGTCGGGGTAAAGTGACTTGCCCAGGGTCACACAGCTATTATTATTATCACAGTTATTATCTGAGGCTCAATTTGAACTAAGATCTTCAAGACTGGTGCTCTAACCATTGCACCCCCTAGCTATCCCATTATTGACTTCAAGGACATACAATTTCATCAGTAAAGATGCTCATCTATGCAGAATATATTCCAACCTTGACTGCTCCATACCTCATTCATGACTTAGCATACTGTCTTGAACAGGTGATATAGCGGGAAAAAGAAAAAAAAAGAAAAGAAAAAAAGGATGAACTGGTGGCCAAGCCTCTAGTGGTAAGCCTCTCCAAACTTAGCCAGACTTGCCTGTCGATGAGATGTGAAGTCTGCCAGCAGGTCTAGCCTTAAAATTTTTTTAGTTTGGTAATAAGACCTGCCACTCTATGGACACTGCCTCGGTGATTCCAGAGTCACCTCCATGCCACGGATAAAGCACCAGATTTTTAAGGAGAAATATTCTGTTGGCCTCTAAAATTTTATGATTCAAATCTACATTAGACATCCTGATGTGAACAAATCCATGAATGAGAGCAGGGAAATGGATGGTGGAGAGCATCTGGTGAAAATTAAAAGAGGAAGAAACATAAGCAGTATTTCCATGAAAAAATACAACAAACCACAAGGACAAAAAAAGGAAACAGATGAAGCATTTGGGAAATGTCACAAACTTGGCATGCATGATACAGTAGTAATAGGAGACTTCAATTATCTGGAGATCAGCTGCAGCTCTCACTACCAAAAGCAAAACAAATTCTTATCTTGCTTTACCAATAATTTAATTTTTCAAAGGATGAAGGAAAAAAAGAGAAGAATTGCTATTTTGAACTGATTGCAAACACTGATGAAATCAAAGATCCAGACCAAACAAAACAAAACAAAATGTGTGAGGGACTGGGTTAGGCCCAGAGGATGCAAAAATAAAAAACACATAGCTCCATCATTATGGAGAGGTGATGAGGAGGAGAGTATACATGTACACAAATAGCTATGATATCACATTTGACTTTATAAATGCTGAGAGGTTCAAATAAAGTATCTGTGATAAGATATTTGTCTATTAAAACATGACTCAATTAAAAAAAAAAAAGCCTCTCATTTCCTGCCAAGATGGTGGCCTGAATGGCTAACAGGGCACCCGGTTTCTCATGTACTCCAGCAAAATCATGAAGTTCCCACTGAACCAAATAATGATTTCTAAAAAATCCAATTAGAAATGAAAATAACTGAGTTATTCTACCCCAAAACTACCTAAGATATCAGCCACAAGTATGGAAACAATAGGAAAGGTGAACCCTGCCAGTATGGTGAATGCCAATATGACCTGAGATAGGACACATAGAGCCTACAAAGCTGTGTCCAGAGGGAGCAAGAGAGAAGGGCTTCCCTGAGAAAGCCCCAAGGTAGGAACTTAGAAAGATCCAGGGAGCTGCAGTACCCTGTGCCCAGTGTGGTGCTGACTAGCACAGTGCTACAGCACTGACTGGGACAGTCTAGCTCCAGGAGCTCTGAGGTCCCAAATTATCAGTTCTGAAATACCGGAAAGGGACCTAAAGAGTCAGCATTCTAAACCTTGAAGTTCCAGGGCCCCAGGAGATGGAGATTGATATAAGAATTGAGCAGACCCAGGAATGACCACCTCACCCAAAAATTTAGCAGGAGGCAAAGCATGACACAAAACCTCAATACAGAACTAAAGCTGCAGAAATGAGTAAATCAAAGAAAAAACTAATCAGTATCAAAAATTATTATAAATCTAATTCCATAACAACTGTAAGAAGAAACTCAAAAGAAAAAAATGTGTTTTCCAGTGACTTGAATTCCTAGAAGAAATGTGTATCAAGAGATAAAAGTCATGATTTGAAAGAAAGAAAATATAAATAAAAACTGCCCAGATCCATTTGAACTAGAGGGCAAAGTAAAGATGGAAAGTAAAAACAGAAAAAAAAAATCCACTGATCACCGCATGAAAGTAAACCCAAAAAGAAAAATCCCAGTAATGTAAGAGCAAAATCCAGAGTTTCCACTTCAAAGAAAAAATACTGTAAGCATCCAGAAAAAGCAGTTCATATTCCAAGGGATTACAGTCAGGATCATACAAGACCTAGAAGGCACTATTAAAAATGAGAAGAGATTTATAACACAATATTCTAAAAAGCAAAAGAGATAAGCTAACAACTGAGAATAAACGAACCTGCAAAAATTGAGTATAATCCTATGGGGGGTAAAAACGGACCTTTAATGGAATAGAGGACTTTCAAGGATTCCTGATCTAAGTAGGAATGTTGAAATATAAGCACAAGAATTTAGGAAAATTTACAAAAGCAAACTTATTTTGCCATCGGGCTGGGGAACCTGCAGCCTAGCAGCCACATGTGACTCTCAAAGTCCTCGTATGGCCCTTTGACTGAATCCAAACTTCACAGAACAAATCCACTTAATAAAAGGATTTGTTCTGTAAAACTTGGACTCAGTCAAAAGGCCGCACTCGAGGACCTAGAAGGCCACAGGTTCCCCACCCCTGTGCCAAATGAATGGAACTGTATGATGATGTAATACTAACATTCTAAAGGGGAGAACAAGTGTTCTTTCAGGAGTTTAATGTCTTCAAACGTAGTTAAATAAAGAAAATAGAGATCCCAGGTGTGGATTGATTCTATTCTGAGGGTCTGATGATGGGAAATAGAAGGGAGGGTAGAAGGAAGAATACACTAGGGAATAAGGGGAAAGGAGTAAGTATACTAGTACATAACTACCTTGATATTATAATTTTCAATATATATATGATTTATACCCCAAGCTAGTTAACAGAATTCTTCAAATACAAGAATACCTCATTTCTCTATAACCCCCACAAACACCCAGGATAATACTGTATATAGCCATACCAAATATTTTCCTTAAGGACCAGGCCTTGTAACTTCCAATACCAAGCACAATGCTATGCACATTACAGTTACTCAATAACTGAATTTATCAAGAAATGCTGATAATTAGATGCCAATACTTAATATATTTATAGAGAATATAATTTCTAAATATTTTGCTTCAAGAAACTTATTTCCAGGGTGGTAAGTAATTCTGAACTGCTCTCAGAAAATAGCAATTGTCTTTTCTGAATTCCATGCTGAACCAAAAGAGAAGTAAATGGAGGCTGGTAGACCAAGTGTAGCGGCAACACTAGCCACAATTCAGTTTTTAAAATGCTCCCTAACTTTTCTCTTTGCCAGTTTAGCAGATGCAACAGCGACTCTAAAAGGAGAGCCAAAGATGAAAGCAACCTCCAAGGAGAGAGAAGCAATCTCACTAAGATGGTGACGGTACCTATGGTCAAGGTACAGTGAGAAGATGATATGTTAGGCCAGATGGCCTGATATGTCACCTGGAAGGGGCAGGTCAACTTTTGACCCGATTCTGGCTATCCTGTACTTGGCCCCATCTCTTCTCTTCTCTGGGCCATACTTTCCATGCCTATATGCAATTTCTCTTCTTGTGCCCTTATGTTGTGAGGAGCCCATTAAAGTTGATATTTCTCACACAGCTAATGCAGACATTTGATTTGCATGATCATTCACACATGGTGATGGGCATTGTTTGTTTTGCTTCCTCAGTGAGTGGGAGGGGGGAGGGGGAGAAAGAAGGGAGAAAACTTGGAATTGAAAAGAATAATAAAACTGAATAAAGAACTGGAGGAAAAAAAACAAAGGATATATTATTCCAAGGGCAGGACCAATGTCTTCTATTTCTGCACATTCAAGACAAGCTTGTTCAATGAATTCTGTTGCTTGACTCCAATAGTGCCTGTTAGTTTTTCCCAAACAGCTCCCAGTACATCATGACAACATTGCTTTGTATCTGCCACATGGCGTTGCACACAGAATATGCTCAGTATTTGCTGAACTGTTGCCTGAATATATTCTGTTGCCTGAATGAAAGAGGATCCATAGATTTCAAAGGCCTCACTCAGAAGGAGGTGACCTGTGGGCCTCTTAAGGGGCTGGTGCACATACCTGTGTGGATCCGAAGGTGATTCTTCAGATTTCCAGCAGTGGTGAACTGCTTGCCACATCCCAGCTCAGGACACACAAAGGGCTTCTCCCCATTGTGAGTTCTCATGTGCACTTTCAGTCTCTGAAGCACATAAAAGCTTTTCCCACAGCCTTCAGCAGGGCAAATAAAAGAACGGTCATTCCTGCAAAAAATAATCAAAAAAAGCAATAACCACCCAAAGAAGTTTTTCTCTTGGAGAAGTCCAATGGAAGTTCTCCAGCACTTCAGTACTTGGTCTGTACTATTATCCATCTGGGGTTGATGTCTTATGTTACCTTTATGTACGCGTCTGTAGTCTCTCGGACATCTAAGCTCCCCGACAATGAAAGTCAGGCACCTTCGGTACCATTATGGCTCCTTTAATGGAGAGGACTCTCAATGGGTGCTCAATCATTGTGAATGCCAAACCAACTAGCATTCCCCTTTTCAAAATGTAACAGAAGAACTGCACCACTTAGTCTTCTATCCTAGTGCAATCCACAGAGAAAAGGGCTAGAAAAAAGACCAAGACTTCCATTCCTATTTAGAAAGAAACAAGTGGGTTTATCTGCAGGAATCAGGAAATGGAAACTGTTCTCTGTCAGTTACTGAGTTACAGTTCTCTTTGCCTTTCATAGTCAGCTTGAAATAGATACTCTAATTCGAATACATTGAATTCCATAACCAAAATTTATGTACCATGAAGAGTGAGGAATCCTTTCCACTGAAGAACGAAATAAATTTGGGATCAACAAGAAACTAGTTCCCATGTTTGCTTGTAACATATGCTGACCATGTCCACTCAAAATCTATGTTTGCTTGGCCTCACGTCTATCATCTCAAACTTACTTACCTATGGGTTTTTAGGTGGTACTTGAAATGTGCTGGCCACACAAATGTCCGATCACAGCCCTCAACTGTGCACTGGAGCCTTTTCTCCTCTTGAGGAAGGTGGGGGAGGGACCCAGAGTCTTTAGACTGCCCATCACCTGGACCAAGGTGAACATTTTCCCCTACAACAGGGAAACGAAAGACAGAACCAGAGAAGAAAAATAAATATAACAGGGCTTTTCTTAGATGTTTTGATCGCTGATACCCCTCAAATACTTCCTCTCTATATAATTTATACTATTAGCAAGGAAACACTTCAAACCACATCTCTATCTTTATCCCCCAACATGTCCATCCAACACCAGAAAATAAGAATACCATTCTCCACCTCTTTCCCAAGACAACTATAAACTAGTAGTACAAAGTAGACTACTATACAGTCAGCTTTCTTTCACAGGCTCAATACCTATGTTTGCTCATGACATAAAACTGATTATGCATAATCTGACCATGTTTAAAAGTCTCTAGAATCCTGAAAAGACTCAGTGGCAAGACAAGTGTGTGAAAAAGGTAAAGAAAAGAAGGTATTGCAGTCTGGCTTTTTTTTTTTTTTTTTTTAAGCAGTCAACAATTTTCAATAGCAAAAGCCAAAAACAAGAAGCAATAATAATCCCACTGTAATTCACATTAGTGAAATAACATCTAAAGTACTATGTTCAGTTTTAGGTCCCAAATTTTAAGGGGAACACTAACAAACTGGAACACATCTAGAGAAAGGTAACCAGGATAGTGATGGGTCCAGCTGAGGAACTAGGAGAAAGTAACCTTAAAGAAGACTTGGGAGGAGCTCAAGGACTAAAAAGCAGAAGTTATAGGGAGGTGAATTTCAGTTCAAAATAAAAGAATAGTTTTCTAATAATTAGAACTATTCTTTTTTAATGTAAAGAGTTGCTTTATGGGAAAGTGAACTCCTAGCTAATGGTAGCACTCAAGGAGAGACTACAATGAAATGACCTATTTTTTTCTAAAAATTCTTTTTTTCTTTATGGAAGGTTTTTGGTTTTTTTTTTAAATTTTGAGTTCCAATTCTCTCCCTCCCTCCAGTTCCTCCCCTATCCAGAGAAGACAGGCAATATGATATCAATTACACATGTGAAATAATACAAAACCTATTTCTGTATTAGCCATGTCACATTAAAAAAAAAGAAAGTGAAAAAATCATACTCCAATTTCCACTGAGTTCATCAGTTCTCTCTGTGAAAGTGGACAGCATTTTTTATCATGAGTTCTTCAAAATTGTCTTAGATCATTGTATTGATCAGCGCAGCTAAGTCTTTCACATTTGATCACCACTACGATATAACTGTTACTATGCACGATGATCTCCTGGTTCTGTTGTTCATATAAGTGTTCTTAGGTTTTTCTGATGGCACAGGGGTATTACATCACAATCATATACCACCATTAGTTCAGCCATTCCCCAACTGATGGGCATCCCTTCAATTTCCAATCCTTTGGCACCACAAAAAGAGTTGCTAGTAATATTTTTGTACATATAGGTCCTTTCTTTTTTCTTTGATCTCTTTGGGATACAGATCTAGTAGTGGTATTGCTGGATCAAAGGGTATATACACTATAGTCTCCTTTGGGCATAATTCCAAATTGTTCTCTAGAATGGTTGGACCAGTTCACAACTCCATCAACAGTTCGTTAATACACTTATTTTCCCACAACCCCTCCAGCATTTGTCATTTCTGATAGGTGTGAGGTGGTCCCTCAGAGTTGTTTGAATTTTCCCCATTCTTCTTCTCCCTTTCCCTTTCTCCCAGTACATTCCCCTTTCTCACCCCTTAATTTTTTTTGAGATCATCCCAAAATAATCACTTCACACCTGTTCCTTCTGCCTACATACTCCTTTTAACTGCCCTAAATAATGATGAAATGATCAACTGTGAGAAAATTAGCTACTCTGATCTAGACAATAACGCAAGACAATTCAGAAGGACCCAGGAAGAAAAATGCCATCTACTTCCTGAGAGAGAGAAAACTTATAAACTCTAAATGCAGACTGAAGCATACCTTTTTATTTCCTTTATTTTTGTTGTTTTATTTTGCTGGAGTTTTCTTTGGCAACATGGCTAATACGGAAATGTTTTGCCTGACCTTGCATGTATCATCAACATCAAAATTGCTTGCCTTCTCCAGGCAGGGGATGAGTTGGGAGGGAGGGGGAGAATTTGGAACTCAAAACTTTTAAAAAATGATTTAAAAATTATTTTTAGGAGCAGCTAGGTGGCACATTGGATAGAGCACCGGCCCTTGAGTCAGGACTACCTGAGTTCAAATGTGACCTCAGACACATGACACTCACTAGCTGTGTGACCCTGGGCAAGTCACTTAACCCTGATTTCCCCCCCCCCCCCCAAAAATTTACATGCACTTGGGAAATATTTAACAAAATAAAATTAAATTAATTTTTAAAAATTATCTCCCCTTGATCTATTTTCCAAGTCAGTTGTTTTTCCAGTAAGATATTTTGCATTTTCCTTTTTTTCATTCTTTTGACTTTGTCTTGATATCTCAAGGAGTCATTAGCTTACACTTATCCAAATCTAATTTTTATGGAATTATCTTCTTACATAAGTTACACCACAAATAAGACCATGTTTTTAATACCTCTTTTTCCACTTGGCCAGTTCTACTAAGGGGTTCTTTTCTTCAGTGAATTTTTGTACCTCCTTTTCCATCTGGCCTATTCTGCTTTTTAAGGAATTTTTTTCATCAGGTAATTTTTGTGCCTTTTACCATTAGGATAATTCTATTTTTTAAGGTAACATGTCATTTTCTTCAGCATTTTTTTGTGCCCCTTTTTACCAAGGGTTAATTCTCTTTTCATAATTTTCTTGCATCACTCTCTTTCCAATTTTTCCTCTACCATCCTTATCTTTTTCTTTAAATCTTCCAAGAATTCTTGTTGGGTCTGTGTCCAATTAACATCTTTTTCCTTTAAGGCTTTGGTTATACCTGTTTCACGTTGTCTTCTTCCGAGTTTATGTCTCGGTCTTCCCTATCATCATAGTAGCTTTTTTACAGTCAAATTCTTTTTTTGGTGTTTGCTCATTTTCCCAGCCTTTTCTTGACTTTGAACTTTCTGTAAAGTTGGGCTCCGTTCACCTGGGAGTAGGAAGGCAATGTACCAAGCTTCAGGCTTTTTTGGGCTGCTGTTTTTAGAGCTAGTTCTGAGGGTTTTTTTTTTTAAGTTTTCAGTGCTTCAAAGGCGGCATGACATGGGGAGAGGTATGGTCCCCACACTCCTGGTCTACCCTCTGGTGTTTATCCAGGGAGGGCCCTTGCTCCCCCTCAACTGCAAGTGCTAGCACTTCTCCTGGCTTTGGAATTGTCACCAGGTCCCCTGCTCTCCTGCAGCTTCAAGCACTACTGCTCTTCTCTGCCTTGGAATTGCAACCAGGGACACTACTCCCTTGTAATGGACCACAAGTGCTCTTCTCCACCCTGCAACTGTGACTCAGAACTATGTATGGGCAATGCAACAGAGTCCTGTTCCCAATGTCAGCTCAGGGTCACCTATAATCTCTTTCTGATCAATTTTCTGGCCCCCTTACTGTCTCTGGACTGAGAACTCCTGAAGCTTTTGCTGCCACGGCTGCAACCACCTCCCACCACTGACCACTATGAGAAATGCTATAGATATGACTCTCATTTTAGGTAGGAGTTTGGACTAGATACTTTCATGGTCTTACCTAATTCAAAACAGCTGTGGAAACAGATTAACTGCTACATTCACGTCTCATGCTACCAATTACCTCATCTTCTCATCTACCCTCAAAAGGTTGTAATGCTTCTGTCATTTCCCATTCTGGAAAAGTATATAGTCTTAATCTGATTGCTGACAACTATTATTCTCACTTTAGCCCACATTCTTTATTCACAAAATACTACCCTGTATCAAAATGCTTCAGGATCACTGCAAAACCCATGCAATTTTCTACAGAGTACAACTAATAACAATAATGTAGAAGGTGACAGTAGGGCCTTTAGATATTTAATTTTGTAGCTGCAATGAAATCACTGGCCAAAATTAAATAAAAAAGAAAAAATGAAAACAATGGAGGTCAAAACTAATGGGAATTCAACTCTTCTCATTCCTTTTTTTCATGTAGAGTTAGTTTCTTTGGTTAGAAAAAAACTCTTTTTTCAGGATAAATGTGGCATTTCTTCTTCACAGAAATACATAACCACCAAGTCTTTCCATTAACAACTATCTTAATAAGAGTCTGAACCCACAAATTGTTCTTATATATAGTTCCTAATAGGTAGAACTATATCACTTTTTACTATCAATGGCTTCAAAATCTGGAATTCGCTTTAGAGAAAACATTTATTTGACTTTGCAAATACGCCTATAATGATTAAGGTACTTGTAGAAGAGAGGATCTAAAAAAAAAAAAGAAACATTCACACACACACACACACACACACACACACACACTCACACACACTCACACACTCACTCACTCACTCCTCCCCAAACCATCTACTCTGACAAATTTGGTTTATAGGTTCATTAATATTAACAAAGCACAACAAAGTCAAAACCTCTGTATGTAGTATATTGGAGCAGGAAACAAAAAATTCTCACCATTGCTACTGGCTTTGGCACTCTTTGCCAGCTGTGCACGAGTAGCAGCAATCAGACTGTCATGGGCCAACTCCTGAACCCGGATGAACCATGGCATGCTGCTGTCAGCGCTATCACTGGAGAGAAAGTCATTCCCAGAGTCCTCTGCTTCATCCTGGACAAATACTAAGTGTTCAGCTGAGGAGCCCAGGCCTAGAAAAGACAAAAATATTAGAAGCACAGTGAGGTCAAACACAAACTTCTCTTTTTTATATCAAGGTAAATTCTCTTATTCAGGTAATAAGAATATCCTGCCTTTAAAAAACTTGAGTGTTTCAGATGCATTTTTAACAAAGGACATAACCATTGGACTCCTTGCTAAGGAAGAATGCAGAATTTTTCTGTAGGTTTAGGGTGATTTACATGAAGCTTTGCCTAGAAGTAGTGTATAGGCTAAGATAATCTCTTGAATTCTCTCTCATTTTTATTTAAACAGTTATTAACCATTTGACCAAAACCACATGAAAATCAGTGCTAAGGCTAAGACTAAAAGCTCAGTCAACAGGCCATAAGCCAGACTATACTTTCTCAGATACAAAGTAAGAAATAAGTTTTCTTTCACTGTGGCATGTGACACATTCATAATCCACAAAATCTTTTGTTTATCTTAGAAGCAGTCTAGGACAGAGTAAAGGATACCTGCTCTTGTTAGATTAAGAAGGATAAAAGAAGTACTATCACTTGGTTGAAGGTCTTGCAACAAGCTAGGAGACTCCGGAGTTGACAAAAGCTCAGGGGACTTCTGTACAGTGTGTGCCCTTGTTTCCTCTCCTTCAGGGCCCAGGTTCACTTGAAGGCTTCTCAACACAGCAGAGGAAGGGACCTCCTTACAGGAGTTGGAAGGATTTGGAGTATCATCTAGTAAAGAGAAAATACTACCACTTTATATAGAATCTATTTCCAAGGAGCTCAGGAAATATACTTAATTCTTATCTAATACCCTCTAATTGTTCCTCTGGAATAGGCCAAGAACAGGAATCACCTCTATGACACAAAATGAGAAAACTGACCCAGAAAGGAAAAGCAAGATGCTCCAAACTGTGAAGAGCTGGCAGAATGAGTAGACTGAATGGCACCTACAGAATCCTTAACTATGACAGAACATGTGATTATTACAGAATACAGTCAATTAAAGTACCAAATTAAACAGTGTTTTTTGTCCCCTCCCCCATACATTCAGTGCAATGACCTTCAACTCATCAACAAGCCATTTCATAAAAAAGTTTGATCCCCCACAAAAAATCTCAACCAGGTTTTTGAAAGGCAGGTAATAAACTTTTACTAGATGGCAGCCAGAAAGGGCAGCGGTAGCTTAGGAAATAAATGGAAGTTTATGAAATTAATCTACCTGTTAAAGCCTGAATTCACACTAAACCTATACAAGTAAATAAAAGCTATAGAAGCCACTGCTCTTGGGGCATCTTTTTGGTGGCAGGAAATGGACTTCCACAACAGCCACCTGTCACTGAAAATAAAGTCCTCGGGGTTTATCTTTATTAAATGCTGGAAAGAACTTTTTCTTCTTCTAAGAGAAAATTGAGTGCTTATAAGAATCAAAACAAGAGGGAGACAGACAGGAGGAGGGAGAGGAGGAGGGACAGGAAGACGCTCTTATCAGGTATGTGCTAAGCACTGTGTGAAGTGTTCTTTTACAAAGTGTTCTTATGCTTGATCCTCATGACCACCCTGTGACAAAGGTGCTATTACTATCAATAGTTGAGGAAATTGAGGCAGGGGTTAAATGACATCCCCCCGTCACACTACTGGTAAGTGTCTGAGGCCAGATTTTAATCCCGGTCTTCCTGATTCCAGGCCCACCACTCTATCCATTGTGCCACTAGCTGCCTCTCAAAGGGGCCAAACAGGGAAGCTTTTTCTAGCATTGGTTCTACATATTCACCTCCCTGTTAAAATCCCAACAGAATTTTATCCCCTTTCTTGTATTCTTTCAAATCACTTCCAAATTAAGAGGAAAAGTAGCACCACTGGAAAACAGTAGTACACACAGGTCTTCTATATAAAATAACAAATATGTAGTAGTCAATAGCTTTTATTATGAACCTGGCAAGATTTAACATTTATAGCAGTTCATAGACTCAGTTAAGCTGGGCCTTAAAAGATCAGCCTTCCCAAATAATAGAGGAACCTTCCTCCATGACACCTCTTAACAGTTATCTAGTCTCTGTGTAAAAACATGCACTGACTTGGAGTTTATCATCAGTATTTCCCTTCCATATCTGCAAATTTTTTATATTAGGCTGAATTTGTTTTCCTTGAAGCTGTTACTCACTGGTCCTAAAGCTACAAAGAATAAATCTAATCCATACTTTACAATGCAGTCTTCAGTTATCTGAAGACAGCTATCAGAAGCCTTTTCCACACTAAAATATCACAAATCCTTCAACTATTAATCACATGACATGGATTCCTGACCTTTACCTTCCTGGTCACCCTCTAACCTCCAGTTTGTCAATGTCTCTCTTAAAATGTGGTGCCCAGACTAAATATAATACCTTAAGTGTGATCTGACCAATTCAGAATATAATGAAAATTATTACTTCCCTTGTTCTAAATGTAGTCACACAGGCCTAAGTTTGACAGTCACACCTCACATTGTTCATTTAACATAAAATCAACAAAAGATAGTATTTGTATAGTGCTTTAAGGGTTACAAATTACTTTATAAATATTATCTCATTTTATGAATTATTTATACTAAAGTCCCCTAATACACCTGCTACTAAGCCACAAAGTATAAGAATTAACATTTACTTCTTATTACTATTTCATCCACTTAGTCTGAGCTGATTAATTTAGCTTGTAGAGTTCTCTCTGAATCTTCACTGTGTCAACATATTCAGCTATTCCTCTCAGCTCTATGTAATAGATACATTTAATCAGTGCCCTCTCCAACGGTCCAAACCACAGAGGTCAGTCAACAATAACTGACATTTACATAGCATTTTAGAGTTTATCTGGTATGTAGAGTCATTTGAGTGTTGTCACCTCCATTAAAATGCGAGCTCCCTGACAGTAGGGATTGTTTTTGCCTTTCTTTGTTATCCTTAGTGCTTAAGCTCAGATCCTAACATATAGCAGGTGCTTAATAATGCTTGACTCAGTATAATAAGTAAGCAAACGTCTTCTATAGACTCCATACATGTCTCCATATATACTGCTAATTTTTAAAGTATGCAGATATGATTAATTAACTATAAATTCATTTAAAAGCTTTACTGAATTCATACTATCTTTTTTTGTAATGTATTTTCTCAGTCAACAAATAGTAATGGTACAACTACTATCATGTAATTTTTTTACTGTTTTTAATGTTCCCAGCCTTTTTGAGTACATGTTCTGAGGACTCTTACAGCTCTAACATTCTATGATTCCAAGGAGGTGGGCACCATCTGGCTAGGTACTTCCTGTGTCAAACATGAAGCAGACTAGAGTTACCAAATGCTTCTCTCCCAAGTCCATGTATCTGCCTCCTCCAGCAAGTGAGATGGTTTCTAGAAAAAGCCTGGAGCGCTCCCAGGTAGATTCTGCACCACACGGCACGCATCTAATGCTACAGATTTCTTCTTCATGGGCAAAAAGAATAAGGTATGCTTCTGTACTGTTGGGTAAGACTACACCAAAAAGACCATGATCAAAGTGTTAGGTACCAAGGCAACACAAGATCTAAATATCAAGTCCAGCCATAAAAGGTCCAAAATGACTTCTTCATCTTTCTTCATTTTTCCATATCCAACCATCATTTACCACAGAGACAGGCTTTCTCACTATACCCATTCAGTTCATGAGCACTCTGGAACAGTTTAAGCCCATCCAATGCCCAGCCCTCAGCACAGCACTAGGCATATACAATAAGTGCTTAAAACATGCTTATAGATTGATTGATTCTGTCATCCTATTGCCATTTTGTTCATCCATTCTGATTGTAAATTTACCTGGTAATACGAGCCGGCTGCATTCTGAGGTCTCAGTAACAGGCAGCAGGGACAGACAAGTGATATCTTTAGGTTCAGGTTCCACCAGACCCTGTCCCAATGGTATGGACGTGTTCTGAACAAACTGGACCAGCAGCTAGAAGGGGAATAAGAGAGAGATGGCATTTAAATGAAGGGGTGCTGCAAATGGACACCTGTTACGGAACAAGTTATGTATAAATAAGAGACAGAATGCATTGTGAGGTATAAATTCAATTACATTAAATTAAAAAAGCTTTGTACAAATAAAACCAGTGGAGCCAACATTAGAAGGAAACAGAAAATTAGTAAAAATTTTCATAGATAGTATCTCAGATAAAGATCTCATTTCTCAAATATATAAAGAACTTTGTCAAATTTGCAAGAATATGAGTCAGACTAATAAATGGTCAAAGGATATGAATAGGCAGTTTTTCAATGCAGACATCTGGAAGAATAAAAGGTCAAGAATTCCAAAGAAACTAATAAAGATTATAATCAAAACTATATAGTCACGTGAAAAAATATTCTAAATCATTATTAGAGAAATGCAAATTAAAACAACTTTAAGATATCTTACACTTATCAAACTGGCTAAAATGACAGATGCTCTTCAATTGGAGAATGGCTAAACAAGTTGTGGCATATAATTGTAATGAAATACTGCTCTGCTATAAAAAATGATGAGCTGGCTGATTTTCGAAAAACATGCAAAGACTTACATAAAATAATGAAAAGTGAAATGAGCAGTATCAAGAGAACAACGTACACAGTAACAGAAATAGTGTTCTAAGAACAACTTGAATAATTAATTCATCTTGAATATCACAAACACTCAAACCAACTATAAAGGACTGATGAAGGTGCCATGCACTATAGAGAAAGAACTGATTAAAAGAAGTATGTATAGCATGGCTCTGTGTTTGTGTGTGTGTGTGTGCATGCATGCTCGCACGCAGGTAATTGTAGCCTTCTCTAGGGTCAGGTGGGGAGATAAAAATAAAAAGTATACAGCAGAGAAAAGAAAACTTAGAAGGGACCACAGAAAATTTTACCAAAAAAAAAGTGCAATGAGCTGCCCCAGGAGGTAATGGTTATCCCCTTATTTGCAGTCTGCAAGGAAAAACTGGTATGTTGTAGAAAAGATTTTTATTGGGGTATAGCCAACATGGCAGAGTAAAAGCAGGGACTTGCCTAAACTCTCCCTCAAACTCCTCCAAATTATAGTGGAAGGGAGGAGGGAGGAAGGGAGGTGAAGTGAGTGAACCTTACTCTCATCAGAATTGGCTCAAAGACAAAATGACATACACACTCAATTGGGCATAGAAATCCATCTACCCTATAGAAAAGGAGGGGAAGGGGATAAGAAAAGGGGTGTATGTGATAGAAGGTAGGGCACATTAGGGGAAGGAATAGTCAGAAGTAAAACACTTTTGAGGAAGGGCAGTGTGAAAGGAGAGAGAGAATAAGAATAAATGGGGGTGGGGGAATAGGAGAGAGGAAATACAGTGAGCAATAGCAACTGTAAAAAAAATTTTGAAGCAAATTTTTCTGATAAAGACCTCATTTCTCAAACATATAGAGAACCAAGTCAAATTTATAAAAATAAGATTCATTCCCCAATTGATAAATGATCAAAAGATATAATCAGTTTTCAGATGCAGTAATCAAAACTATAGCTATATGAAAAAATATTCTAACTCACTACTGAATGAAGAAATGCAAACTGAAACAATTCTGAGGTACTACCTCACACCTATTAGATTGTTTAATAGGACAGAAAAGGTAAATGACAAACGTTGAAGGGGATGTGGGAAAACTAGAGATATTAATGCACTGTTGGTGGAGTTGTGAACTGATTCACCCATTCTGTAGAGCAATTTAGAACTATGCCCAAAGGGCCATAAAACCAATGCATACCCTTTGATGGAGCAATACCCCTTCAAGGTCTATATCCCAAAAGAGATTTAAAAAAAAAAAAGGAAAAGGACCTATATGTACAAAAATATTTATAGCAGCTCTTTTCTGGGGGTAAAGAATTAGAAACTGAGGGGATGCCCATCAATTGGGGAATGGCTGAACTAATGGTGGTCTGTGATTATGATGGAATACTACTGTACTACAAGAAATGACGAGCAGGATGCTCTCAGAAAAACCTGGGAAGACTTGCATGAGCTGATGTAAAGTGAAATGTACTATATACAAAGTAATAACAATGTTATAAAATGATCAGCTATGAATGACTTAGCGATGAGAGACTTACAATGAAAAATGCTATCCATCCCCAGAAAAAGAATTGATGGTGCCTGAATACAGACTGAAGCATACTTTTTATTTTTCTTCAGTTTGTTTTTGTCTGTTTTCTTTCACAACATGACTATTATTTATATGTTTTGCATGCCTATGCATGTATAACCTACATCGAATTGCTTGCCATCTCAATGGGGCGGGGGTGATTTGAAACTCAGTTTTAAAAACAAATGTAAAAATTGTTTTTACATGTAACTGGGGAAAAATAAAATACTAAATTTAAAAAAAAAAGGAAAGGATTCTTATTAAGTATGGGTTGGAAGGAATGGTGGCCTCTCTCAAATCTGAGATTCCATGATTCCCAAACAGGAATAGCAACAATAGGTCTATACTCATCAATAAAAAACAAACAACAGTGGTACATTTCTGCAGTATCTGAAATTTCTGGAATACATAAAAAAAGGATATGGTATACTTCGGCAACATGATTATGTCTCAACAATGTAAATTTTTTCACTGTAAATTACCTACAATAATTTCCAGTTTATACAAATATAAACACACTTTGAGAAGGAGACAGGATAGAGCACTAATTCAGAATTCCTAAAGAAATCCTCTTCAAACAAAAAAACAAGAAACTGAGGATTGATTAATTGTAGGCCATGGCCCATGGAAGGAAGATAAACCCAGCTGATTATGCTCACCTCTGGTTTGGACTCTAGCTCATCCGATAACATTGATTCAGCTTCCAAATACTGTAACCGCTAAAAGGAGTTACAAAGCTCAACTCAAAGTCAACGACCAACTCCTGTTATTCTCATATTTCCCACCAGAGCATACTGATCTTCTCTGAGCTAAGCTGTTCCGGGCAGTTAATCAATTTAACCTAAAACAGAAAAGAAAAACATAAGAAGCTCAGAATTCCTGGTAAATAACAAAAACTCAAAATCACAAGCTTTCAACCAAATCAACAATGCAAACAAGTTTTTGAAACAATCAAGCCCTGGGGGCAGCTAGGTGGTGCAGTGGATAAAGCACCAGCCCTGAAGTCAGGAGGACCTGAGTTCAAATGCAGCCTCAGACCAAACACTTGACACTTACTAGCTGTGTGACCCTGGGCAAGTCACTTAACCCCAACTGCCTAAAAAAAAAAAATCATCCCCTGTCATGATAATGAGGGCATATCAGTGAACACTGATCACCTGAAGGAGTACAGTACCAGTGTTATGAGTGGTATCTCCAATTTATATTTAAATTCTTACTTTCTTAACAGGCTAAATTCTTTCAAAGACTGGGCTTGTGAATCTATACTGGTTTGAATGACTATTACTAACAGGATGAAAAAAAATTAGCCAAACAGCAAAATATTCAGTGTATATAAATCCAAGAACTACTCAACACTTGTTTGACTGAAATCCTTATTTTTCACCCTGTAGAAATAATAATTTACAAAATGTGTATGAAAACACACTCTTAATTTTTTGTCACAAAATTAACCACAATTCCCTGAGTTTGCCTTTCACAACACTCTCACTCTTTTTTTTTCCCAAGTATTTTTTCTTTTTTTTTTTTTTAAGGCAATCGGGGTTAAGTGACTTGCCTAGGGTCACACAGCTAGTGTCAAGTGTTTGGTCTGAGGCCAGTTTTGAACTCAGGTCCTCCTGATTCCAAGGCAGGTAGTCTACACACTTCACCACCTAGCTGCCCCTACTCTCACTCTTTTTCACATTCTTCCCCCATCTCTATCTACCCTTGCATGTAATTATCATGTAACAAAAATTTATCCATAGAAATAAAAATCCAGCTTGGCAACATACCTTTCAGTTGCTTCTTCTATCTTACCTTGACCTCTTTCTCCTTGTACTTACTTCCTACCCTGTGTTTTACCTGGCATTCTGCCTGGTTGCTTTTGCCATCAGCTAACGCTAAAATAAAGTATGCTCCTAAGACCACTGAGTGGTTCTACCAGTACAGCTGGACATGTTCCTACTTGGCAGCAATAGGGAGTTATGCTTTTCTAGAGTTAATTTTGAGTTTCCAGGTTTTTAAGCAGGTCTGCATGCCTACTTCCTATTATCAGCCCTTCTAAAAAAAAAAGTCAAGAAAATAATTCCCAAACCTAGAAGAAATCAGGAAATGGGCTAAAAGACACTTAATAAGCCCTTCCTACCTCTTCTGTTCATTAGATTTTAATGGAAACTGATTTTTGGGCTTCTAGGACACACTTCTACTGTCTTCACGTAGTGAAAACTGGAACATTGGGAAAGAAGAGCCATATTGTATCCTAAAAGTTAACAAATTTAGTTCTTTTAATAACATAAAGAACAATCAGCATCTATAAACCAGGTCCATTGGGTAGTGATTTTTTAAATTACTGTCAATGTCATTCAATGAAACCATGATAAACTTTTTTTAAAAAAAGGATTTACATTTAAATTAACAATATATAAATATTTCTAAGTTGCCAGTTATTCCCTTTAAGTTCCCATCAGCTTTCTTTTTCTATATTCCTTTTTACTCCTCCATTTGTATGGTCACAATGTATATTCTGTTCTAGTACTATTTTTTTGCCTTTGCATGATTTCATAAGGTCTTCCTAACTTTATATTCTTCAAACTTACCCATCTTAGTTGCATTATAGCTTCTCATTATGATAATGTACAATATAGTTAATCAATCCTTTAATTTTAGAAGTACAAGTCTATATTCACCAGCTTTTTGCACCTCTTCCATGGACCCCTTACACATTTTCAATGTGTAAATTGTGTCAAGTATTTTATCCAATTCTATGAAGAAATCATTGCTATTTTGCTTGATATTACCTTAAATACTCAAACTAATGTTAGAAATATCATCATTTTTACTTAATTAATTTTGCCAGCCAGAATGTCCCCTTAATTATTTTTCTTCATTTATTTTTCATTTCAGTTTTACAAGTTGTGTCCTGTTCAAAGTCACATACACTACAGGATGTCCCAAAAGTCTCCGTTTCTGTGTTCATTGATGGGTCAAATTAATGAAGTAAAAAAAAATTGGATTTTTCAAATTAACGATAATAATAACTATTATTATTATCTTTATTATTATTAATTGGAGTTTTAAGGTTAATAAGGCTTAAAAGGCACTGACTTTTGAGATACTGTGTGTATGAGTAACTAAATTCCCAAATATTTAATGGTTATTATAAATGAGATTTTAAAAATTCTTAACCTTTACTGAAAGTATTTTTTCATGGTCAAACAGGAAAAGAAGGCATGCATGGGTGTAATCCGCATTATTGCAAAGAATATCCACAACAATGGAGACCACAGATCCAACACATAACAGTATATCTCTTCAAGCCCACAACTTTATTGAATACATTTTCAATTAATTTTTGGTTGACAGTGGGGTTTTCTATCACATCACCTGCAAATAATGATATTCTGACCTCTTTATTTTTATTGCTGATCACTCTATTTCTTTTTCCTGTCTTATTCTAACTGCTAGCATTTGATACTGTGTAAGATAGAAGAATTCAAAATAGGTACTCTTGTTTTATACCTTTTCAGATCCCAAAGTCGTCAGTATTCTCTCATTCAAATTATCTTGCATTTTACTTATCCTTAAACATGCTCAGTAAAACCTAAGTCCCTCAAGGTTAGAGACTGTTTCATTTTTGTCTTTATATCTCTGCTATATAATAGGTGCTTAATAAATGTGGAATTGAATCTCCAAGAAGAATAGAAACAGCAGAAACAGAAACTCATTGGATTACTCAATCCTAACTTCCTAAAATCTTTTAAGTCAACCTAATTTAGTTTTCCCTACATCTATGAATACTTTTTAGAAAAATTAAGGCCTACATCTGCTGATCAGATAACTGAAGGCCATATGGCAGCCCTTCCACTATGACATCTACTCCTCCAAAACCATCTGCTGAGCCAGGCACAACCAAACATAGTTGCCCTTAGTCAGCAGGATTCCAACCCCCCCCATGCTCTCCCTTTCGGTCTGATACAATGAATAACACCACAATGAATATTTTTAATTTATTGTTGGAGTTAGGAAATAACAAAATATTCACCTATTAATGAACCTAAACTAGACATAAGTCAATTTTATATACGATGGGATTCATAATAAGGAGATTTTGATCATATAACATTATCTGTCCTTTCTTACTTTCTATCCCTAAAACACAGCTGGTTTTCTCCTACTGCTTAGTTCATCAAGAGCAGCTATTAATAGCTTGCTGACATGGTAGTAACCTATAAACTTCTTTCCCACCATTAAAGGCCCAATTCTGTATTACTTTCTACCTTTACACCCACCCAAAAAGGCCATAATAACTATAAAGACAATAGAAACACAGTCAAGGGTCAATAATTATACCAATACTGCTAGGGATATAACACCAAAGCACCAGCTGAAAGTGCCCCAATAGCTATGCATATTCTTAAATTTCAGTTTGGTTTCACTCCTATAAAGAAAAAAAAAAGATTTGGTCCATTATCTACAGAGTAACATTTTTTTTAAAAAGCATTAAGCACACTAGAACCTTATATTGTTACTGTTATTCAATCAAATTTAGACACTAAAATAAAATTTCAGATTCTACAAAACTTTGCAATGAACGAACTCTGAACAAAAGCCTCAAACTTTAATAGTCTCAAATACAACAGTCCTGACAATAATAGTTGCAAAGCAAATACACGAAACTAGCAGTTTTTCTCATTAGTAACATCTAAAGAATTCTTTTCTGTTGTCTCAACTAAAGGCCAGTAACTAAAGTTTGATAACTTGCATCCTTTAACTACAATATAATTCTATTCATGTTCATTTTAATCAATATTATCAAGTAACAGTAAATTGAAAAAAGGAGTTGTACTTTGCCAAAAAGTCTAAGTTCTCTTAACCAGAATCTTGACTACCACTAATTCATGTGACCTGAACAAATTACTTTTCTATGTGGACCTCAGTAACCTTTGGAAAAAGGGTAATATGTATCAACCTTTGAAGTTATACTGAATAAAACCTAACAAAAAATAAAGTATAAAATACTGCAGAATCCAATTAGTTGATAAAAAATGAAATTAGAACCAGATCAAATAAAATAAGTACACTTTTTACTTAAAATGATCCAAATAATCAAGGTTACAACTGAGTCCAACAGGCAGGGTTGTGCCATAGAAAGCACTACATCTAGATTAAGATTCTACTACCTATTAGCTATGTGACCTTTATATCTATATCCCCATCTATAAAACTGGGATAATACCTGACTATCCTTCACTATCATTCCCTCAAGCTACTGTCCCTTTCACACTCAAACTCCCAGAAAATAACAGTTTATACTTATTGCCTCTACTTCCTCTACTCTCATTCATTTCTCAATCCCTTGCAAAATAATTTTGCCTCTGGCCTCATTACTCAACTGGAACTCCAATTACTAACTCTCTCCAAAGTTACCAATCATCTTATTGACACACTCAAAGGCTTTTCCCTCAGTAATCATCCCTGCTTGACATCTTCATACCATTTTGACATTCTGCACGAGTCTCCCTGCATTTCTGTGAAAATGTTGTTACGTTTCTCTTCCTACCTGTCCAATAGATCTTTCTAGGGTCCTCTTTGCAGGATCATGTCCAACTATTTTTATGTGGATGCATCTGTGGGCTGTCCTGGGCCTTCTTCCTTTCTATCTTTACACTCTCTGTAATCTCAACAGCTTCCAAAGATTCAAATATTTTCCCTATACCAATGACTCCCAAATCTATACACGCAGCCTTCATGTCTCTGCTTTCTCCAGTTGTAAACATTAGACGTCAACAGACATCACAAACTCAACATGTTCAAAACAGAATCTTTCCCTTTAAACCCACCTCACTTAATTTCCTTGTTTCTGTTGAGAGCACATTCTTCAATCACCCAGGTTTACGAGATATAAGTCATTCTTAGCTTTCCAACTCTACTCACACACACCCCTCCCCCATATCCAATCAGTTGCTAGGTCTCATTGATTTTATCCTCTAATATTCTTTTTACCTCTTGTTCTCATTTCCCCTCATCCCATCCCTTACATCACAATCACCTCAGTCTCAGCTGTGATCATCACATTTGTGGATGATTTTGGCTTCTTAATTGATGTTCTCCCATCTAATCTCTTTCCTCTATTTTCCAAATAGCTGCCAAGTTGATATTCCTAAAGCACAGGTCTAATGTAAAGAGCAAGTCATTCATTCCTCTGGCTCAAAAGGCTTCAGTGGCTGTCCACTGCCATTTGTATTTTCTGTATTTTTTGTATTTGCTCCACTTTTTCCATTAAAGCTCTTGACTATCCAGCTCCAGTTTCTTTCTAGGTTGATACCTTACTCTCTTACAGTCTATGTTTCAGCCAAACAGGCCTACTTGCTCACCCCCACATATAGGCGCACATACTCCTGTCCCTGGGCCTTTACATAGGCAGCAGCCCTTGCCTGGGATAGTCTCCCTCCTCCCTACCTTTTGGGTCCCATTGCTCCCTTCAAAACTCAGTTCAAGTGCCACTTCCCTCAAGAAACCTCTCCTAATTACCCCAGTTATTAGTGTTCCCCCAATCATTGTATTTATATATTTATTTTGTATATACATTGTATTTACTTGTGTGTGAAAATGTTGTACCTCACCAAGAGAATATAAGTTTCCTGAAGACAAGAAATACTTCAATTTTGGATCCACAATGCCTACCAAGCACATAGTAGGTATTAAAATAATAAGTCAACAATGATCTCCTAAATAACGAATAAATTTTAAATGTTTGCTTAATAGTCACATTAAAATATAGGAATGTGTTTTGTTAAAATTACTAACATAAAATAAAATCTGGATAATGATATACTAGTAGCTTGCCCCCTGATTTAAGAGGCCACTTGGACTATTCTCTAACCACTGTCCAGTCTGTATATTTGCTCCTTTCAGCCCTTTCTGTATACTGTTGGGCCACAGAAATTGATATCAACAGTATTTTAACACATTAACACACAAATCCTACTGATAGTAGTGCATTTTGTAGACAAAACATTTTCAAAAGCAAGAAACATGACACATAAAGCAAACTGATAATTTCCGAATCTTTGTATGGAGTAGTACTTTAAAAAATCAACAAGTTCTACTGACAATTATGGAGTACTTGACACTACCATGTCAGAATCACTGAATTTCAGAGTTGGAAAGGCCCTCATAATGTCCAACCTATCCTATTTAGTCCAACAAATTTAGAATAACCCAATCTGGGAGGTGGATCAATCACCATCTTTTACAGAAAAGAAAATTTAAGACACAAAATGATTAAGCACCTGCTTACCAAATGTCATCAAGCCATTTAGAGGCAAGCTAGGGCTAAAATCTAGCTCTCCCGAGTCAGGGAACATCGACCTTCCTTTACACTACAGAAGAGCACTAGAGTGGTCTCTTTCAATCACAAAACAAATGCCCCTATTTTAAAAGTAAAGAAATCACCTTTTATTCTCTGTACTCATGACATAGCTAAACACAACACAGATACTTATAGGATCATAACTTTAGAGCAGAAAGGGATCTTCAAAGTCATCGGCCCCTCATTTTACAGTTGAGGAAACAATCCCAGAAAGACTAAGTGACCTGTCCACCCAGCTGGGGCTGGAGTCCTAATCCAATGCTGTGGCCATGCACCAAGGGGATTATTCATTTGAATTTTGAGAAACCACCTCTATCAAAAATAAGGAACAAAATACTCAACTTCAAGTATTTTCAATTTAAAACTGTCCAAGATTAGCTTCCAGCTCTGGAACAAGGAATTAATAAAATGAGCTCAAATTTTTAGTGCTTTGGAATCTAAGGAGAAATTTCTTTAAAAAACAAAAAATAACAGCATCTCTCACATATTTCTCTTGTTGGAGGTGGAACAAAACTCACTAAGGGATTGCCGAGTTCGAATAAATTACATGAATGGGGGCGATAAGTTCACAAGGCAGGAAGGAAGGTGAAGCCTGCAGCCACCCTTGCCCCTTCTTTCCCGTCCCCGGAATGACTGCCATGAGCGGCTGCAGTCGACCGGCCGGCCTCCGACACGATCTCCCCTCAGTGGACCCCCAGGGAGGGCGGGGAGGACGAGGGCAGCCTGGCGTGACACGTCCAGACCGAACACCGCCTCTGCTAGGCGGGGACGGCCACCCGCCTCCATTTTTTCCAGGGCCTTCGGACAAGAAGCTCAGCCCGGGGACGGGGAGGCCGGGTGCGCCCGGGGATGAAAAGCCAGCGTCGCCCCAAAGACCCCTCCAGAAACCTTGGACAGCTCGGGGCTCACTACCGCTCCCTGGCCCTCCGGAGGAAGAGGCCCGAGGCCTAAGACTGCGACCCCGGCGGCTCGGACAAGAGGCCCCCCCCAGAGCGGGGCTGACTCGCGGGAAAGGAGGCTCCGGGGGGCAGCTTTCCTCTCCCCTCCCACTTTCTCTTCAGACACCCGGCGCTGCGCCGCCCGCCTCCGCTCGGGATGGGCTCCGCCGCGCGGCCGTCACCCGGCGCCGACCCGGACCGTACGCACACAATCCTCGCTCTCACCTTCTCGTCCTGGGCGGCCAGCAGTCCCAGCTCCCTGACTCTGCCCAGAAGCGGGGCTTCCGCCTCCCGCCGGAAGCTGTTCGAGCGCGGGACAGGAAGTTTTAGCCTCCCCCCCCCCTCCCCGCCCCCCAAGCGGACAACATCACGCCACGCAGGGCAGGAGACCGGGAGGAGGCCTTGACAGGCGTCCTTCAAAGAGGCTGGTCATTGGTTGGAGGCGGGGTGGCGGGGGCGGGCTCTAACCCCGCACATCCAATCAGTTGCCGCGTCTTGTCTTTTCTACCCATTCAGTACCTCTGTACTCAAAACACAGCGTCTTGGAGTCTGGCGTGTTGCCGGGACCGAGGGTACAAATGAGCAAACTGAGGCTGCCAGAGGCTGAGTGACTTGCTTAGCATCACGCGGCCAATAGGTGTCTGAGGCAGAATTTGAATTTAAGTCTTACCAATACCAAGTACAGTGTTTTTATCCACTGGACCACACAGCATCACTAAGTACTGGAGATACAAAAAGCAAAGCGAGACAGTCCCCCTCCTCCAGGACCCCCCCCCCCCGGTCCTAATGGGGAGACGAAACATAAGATTTAAGTTGCAAGTCAATTATATTGAACTGATTCAGCAGCAATAATGACTGACATTTATAAAGTGATTTATAATACCTTCTTTTTCTATAGCTTTTTGTTGTTGTTGTTCTTTCCATAAGAATTCCGTAAAATAGGAAGGTCAGATAGTTTCATACACATTTTACACATGAGGAAACAGACTGAGAGATTAAATGACATGTCCATGATTGCACAGTTATTAAGTATTTAAAGCAGAAATGAACCTTTGGTCTCAATTCCACGTACAATTCAGAACTTTGTGAATCACAATGTGTTAGAGCTAGAAAAACTATTAAAGTTCATCCAAGTGAACATCCCCATTTTACAGATGAGAAAACAGTCACTTAAACATTTAAATGAATTGCCCAAGATTACACATGTCTTAAGTATTGAAACTAAAACCTGATTCTAGATCTGTGGACAAGCTAATTGTTTTTCATTCTACACTTGTCTGAGAGCACTAATGATTTTTTTTAATTTCATAAAATAATAGCCAAACTCATAAATTCTATGGTTAGTTTATTTTAACCAGTAAAGAACTGGACTCGGAGTCAAAATAACTGAGTTTAGGTTCTGGCTATGCCACTTACTTGCAAACAAGTTACTTTACCATCTGGGCTTCAATTTGGACTAAATAATCTCCAACCTTTTATCTCTTAACATTGTGTTTCATTCCTAGCAAAAATTAAATTGATTTCCAAACTTCAGAGCACCAAAAACAAAATATGCACCGCTTCAAGAAAATACACCATCATACATATACAGCATAACCACATATGCCATTCATTTTCACAGCTTTAAATGTTCCTTTATAAATATAATAAAAATCAACAAAAACAGGTGAAAAGGGCTATAAAAATGTGCATACCCTTTGACCCAGCAATAGCACTTCCAGGGCTATATCCCAAAGAGATCACGCAAATCGGAAAAGGACCTACATGTACAAAAATTTTCATAGCAGCTCTTTTTGTGGTGGCAAAGAATTGGAAATTGAGAGGATGCCCATCAATTAGGGAATGGCTGAGCAAGTTGTGGTGTATGAATGTGATGGAATACTATTGTGCTATAAGAAATGATGAACAGATTGACTTCAGAAAAACCTGGAAAGACTTATATGGTCTGATGCTGAGTGAAGTGAGCAGAACCAAGAAAACGTTGTACACAATAACAGCCACGTTGCATGATGACTAAATCCTTAATAAACTTAACCCTTCCTGGCAATACAAGGATCTAAGACATCTCCAAAAGTCTCATGATGGAAAATGCTATCCACACCCAAACAAAGAACTATGGAAGCCAAATTGTTATTTTTTTTTCTCTTCTGTTGAGTTTTGTTTCCTCTTTCTGATAGTTACTCCTATTGGTCTTAATTTCTGCTTACAACATCACTAAAGTGAAAATATGTTTAATATGAATGTAAATATATAGCCTGTATCAGGTTGTGTGCCGTCTTGGGGAGGGTGGTGGGGAGGAAGGGGGAGAAAAATTATAAACTCAAAAGCATATGGAGGTGATTATTGATAAATCAAAATAAATTAATAACAAAATAAAGAAATTAAAAAAAAAACAGACAGGTGAGAATACAGAAAAAGAACCAAAGGTTTACCAACAAATCCAATACCAACAAATCAGAATCAACAGAATCAAAGCAATCAAAGAAAATTGGAGAAGTATTTAGAATTAGGTGGACCAAGATTTGACCATAGCTTTCCACATATATGAGCTGTGAGAGTGTTTTTGTTTTATCTATTTAGCAAGTCTTTGTTTAGCATTTCTTTTTTTTTTTTTTAGTTTCTATGAATTCCTATGAACAGGAAAATTCCAATGAATTTTCTTCATTGCACCATCATTTATTACTAATTTTGTTTCATTATGGTACATAAATGTAGTGTACAGAATGCCTGTTTTGTGTGTGTGTGTGTGTGTGAGAGAGAGAGAGAGAGAGAGAGAGAGACAGAGAGACAGAGAGACAGAGACAGAGACAGAGAGAGACAGAGAGAGAGAGACAGAGAGAGAGAAAGTGAGTTTCTGGGCTTTTTTTTAAAAAAATAAGCTTTATTGATGCCTTTTGTTTTTATGCAGCCCAAGGCCCAAAGCCCATTGGTGGAACTCTCCTCACTGGTGAAGATCAATGCCTTGCCTATGTGAGAGGTGGTGGAACACCACTGATGGGGTAATGGGGCCTGGACCCCTAAAAGTAAAAGACCATGTCTTTGAAAGCAAATCAGTCCCTGAATTTTCCCATGCATTTCAGGGGCCCAGATCACTGCCATCTCACCCAAAGCATCTGGCCCACCCCAGCCCACCCCAGCCCATCTAGATCACTTAATTAGTTTGCTTGACAGTCCTTTCACTATCCTCTTGACCCACCCCAGACTACTTAACTCCTTTCATTGTCACACCGGGGCCAGGTACAAGTATCAATCTCACCCCATTAAGGCTCAGATTCACTGAGAATCTATCCCCATCCTATTGGCACTATAATAAACCTTGCCACTTTGACTGGAAGAAGGTTTGAGTGTGTGAATTCTTTCCAGGCAGACCTCCTCTATACCCTGACATTTCAGGGTTCCCAGCAACCAAGACCACATCATCATGGTTTCCAGCATCCCAAACTGCATCACCACCAACCACCAATAGTTGGTGGAATCAGGACAGAGGAATGATTTCATTAGTCTCTTTGGGCTCTCTAGTCTCTTCTGTTCTTCCAATCCAATCCAATCAAAATATATTAAGCACCTATAATGCCAGCACTAGGAAGATACTTAATAAAAAGATAGTCCCTGCCCTCAATGAGTGCTAAATCCAAGCTCCAACCTGTTTTAATAGACAGTAAAGGAACAATTTACATATAAGGAGGTGGGATAAATGTCATCTCAGCTCCTCCCCATTACAGTACCATTAGGAGATTAGATTAGTTCTCAGGTGATGGGAGTAGAGACAGTGCTTTGTTGTCCTTGAGAAGTTTCCATTGTATCTAACTCTTTACAACCCCATTTAGGGTTTTCTTGGCAAAGATACTGGAGTGGTTTGCCATTTTCTTCTCCAGCTCATTTTACTGATAAGGAAACTGAGGCAAACAGAATTAAGTAACTTGCCTAGGGTCACACTAGTAAGTGTTTAAGGTCTGATTTCACCTCATGAAGATGAGTCTTCCTAATTCCAAGCACAGTGCTCTATCCACTTCATCACCTAGCTGCCCCACAGACAGTTCTAGCTTTATGTAAATTTGCATTAAGCAAATTCGACTTTATGTAAAGAATCCTGAAAGAAATCTGAATTCCCCAAAAACACCAATGTTAACTTTACTATATAATAAATTCGCTCTCTCTCTCTCTCTATTCTTGCCCCTCAGCTCAGTGCTCCAAGGCCTCTCCACCCCCTCCAAAAGAAAAAAAAGAAAAAGGCTCCAAGTGAAAGCAGAAGAAAGGAGACAGAGAGACAGCCACCACTGTTGCTGCTGCTGAGACCTCCAGTACCAAGAGAGGAGACCTTTGCTCCTCTCTGCCCACCTGCCTGAATGTCTGACCCCAAGGTGGCTGTCTTCTCCTTGGGTACTATATATCTGTCCTTGGCTCTACCTGTCCCCTGTCCTCTTCTGTGTAAGACAGGATTATAAGTAACAGAACAAGGGGAGTCTAAGGAATTCCAAGATCTTGTGGATAGTCCTTCAACCAGTCAGAAAGTATGCCAAACATTCTGTAAATAAGTAACTCCTTAAGAAAGAGCCCCGGAGACTAAACAGGTTGCAACCCATTGGGTTCAAGGACGGGGCCTCGACCAGGCAAAGGCTTTTCTCCACTGTGCTTGCTTAATAAGCTTATTAAGTATTAACTGACACACCCTGAGGATGGAGACAGTCGCCATTTTTGATCATGGGATGCATGACCTAACATGACAAGGAGGAACACGGAAGAACATGGGATGGGCTGTCCAAGAAGAGTGTAACTCAGATGAACTAGACCAATCCTAGCCCTAGTGGGTGGAGTATGGATCTTACTAACCATTTAAAAGTTGATTGTACCACTAAACCTGAGCCCACGTGCCTGCTTCTCTTGTGAGAAGCGTAATAAAGGCTTTCCTTCACTCACTCCTGTAGTAGATTTTTGTTTCAGATTTTTCTAACACCTGTCTATGTCTGTGTCTGACCCTCACTTGTCTGCCTATCCCCCATGTGTCCTTGAACCATGTGCCAGCCCCCTTCTTCCATGGGCCTAAGGCCTGGGATAAATTTTAATTACAGCAAAGATCTGTCAGGGTTAAAAACTGTTTATAGTCCTCAAGTGATGGGATTAGTCTAAAGAAAATCTCACCGTCCTGCAGTCTGGCTGAGCCAAAGATACCCAATGGTTGAACAAGATTAAAATATGGGGTCACATAGACTATGTTTTGCCCAGTGGCCTGACTTTGCAGATCTCCACCTGAATGTTAATCTCTCTCAGTATCAGTTTCTTCATCTATAAAACAGGTTGAGCCAGTTGATTTCTAAAGTCCATTTCAGCTTTAAATCCAAAATTCATCATTCTCCCAGAACTTCTACTGCCTCCTAACTTATGTATTTCTCTTGTTAACATCAACATCCTCCCAGACATCTATATTCAAAGCCCCAATCATCTTAGATTTCTACTTCTCTTACTGCCCCTCCTTCATTTAATCCATACCAAATTCTATTTCTGGCCTCAAACAACAACCTGGGTGGGTAGAAAAGGAGCTGCCTACTGGGAACCAAACTGGAACTGACCAGATGGGCAACACCACCTTCCTTATCTTTCTTGCCTTCTCGCCTTCCTTCCTTTCTTTCCCTTCCCTCTATCCACATAGGGTATCAATCATACCCTTACCTGTGGGTGCTCTGCCAAAAAGGGAATGTAAATTTTACTGAATGTAAATCTGAAACTTTTTTTTTTCTTAAAGACCAACCATAACCCCAAATCATTCTGGCTCAACAATAGGTCCCAGACCAAGCCATACTTGGTCATTATTTGGGCCCTGATTGGCCCAGAATGAATGTAAATAGCAATTGTTTCTGTTTTGGCCAGAAACCCTAAGGGTCTTTCCCTCCAGATATTGAGGTTTGGAAGCATAGGGGTGCTAGGACCCTAAAATCACGACATCTGGGTCTTGCCTGAAAGAATTCCACCCAAGCCTTCTTTCAGCCAAAGACATGATTTATTAGAATGTCAAATGGGGATGGATGAGATTTAAAGAATCCGCCATATTGGCCAGAATCTTAAGGAATCTATCATTTGTGGAGGAATATTTAGTACATTTTAAATATTTGGTTAATTTAATTCATTTCTATAATTGATTTATTTCAGCATTTGCAAGGGGTAAACATAATTTGTATAATGACCTGTATCAATTTTCCACTTGATTATTTTAATTGAAGTCTGATTTGGATGGGGGTCTCATACTCTGTGGTCTGACTGATAGGAGAAATGGGGGAAAGCATGGCATCCCCTCAGTTTAGGGGAAAGGGGACAATTTTTTTTGGAGGATTAGGGCAGGAAAGGACCAGGACTGACTGACTTTTCAGCAGGGGAGTCTTAGCTTTCTCAAAGAGAAGGGCTGGTAATCAGGTTAGGTTTTACAGCACTCCCCCCTCCTTCCCTTACCTTTAGCCTCTTTCTTAAGTTCAGCCACATATTCTACCCTTGGCTAAGGGAAAATGAGGCTAAATAGCAGTTAAACCCAATGAATTAATTTTAGGGATGGAACTGAAGAGTAACAATCTTTAGCACCTTTGGCTAGAGTGGACCAATCCAACCAGGATTTCCTTTTTTCTTTTTTTTTTTCCTTCCTTTTTTTTTTTTTCTGGCTAGGCAATGGGGTTAAGTGACTTACCCAGGGTCACACAGCTAGTAAGTGTTATGTGTCTGAGGCCGCATTTGAACCAGTGCTCTATCCACTGTGCCACCTAGCTGCCTCCAACCAGGATTTCCTAAGGCTACTACTTCAGGGCCCCCCATTTGTTCTTGGAGTGTATATAAAGCTCATACCACCTCCTGTTGCCCCATCTAAAGGGCAGCCCATCCATCTTGTGACCACCTAGTCAACAAAAGATATTCCCTGCTTCACCCAATCTGTGACCCTGCTGGCATACCATTTTTTGCTTATTTTAGCTTATGTGTCATAGGTCAACCAATGGGATTCTGTGCTTTGTATAGCAGCTTTAGAATGTTCAGGTAACAAATCTGGTATTAAGCCTTATAAAAATAAGGTACTGGAAGGAGGGGGTATCTCAGGCCACGAGGAAGGTCTGGGGTCCATTTCATTAGAGGGGGCCAGGTCCCTTTAATAAAGTGCTTTGGCTCAGAGCTCTGCCTCAGTTTCTCTTTTAGTCATTCAGGGCGATTTTTGTCCCCACATCTGCCTCAGTATTTGTTCTTCCAATTAGGCAATGAAGATTAATCTGAAGGCTCTAACCTCATAAGTTTTGAAAGTTCAGGAGAGTGAGCTACAAAGGGTCTAGGAGTCAGAGTCATGACAAGTTTTGCATCCATCCCAGCATCGCTGCAGGGAGTGGCCTTTGGGACAATCCTGAGGACCCAGTTCAGTGGAAGCTGACAGAAGGACTCATCTGGCAATCATGATGCACCTGTACATGAAAGTGGTGAGACCAATGTTACACAGAACTATGCTATGTCTGACACTACTTTTCCCAGAGAATGAGGTCGTATAGGAGAAAGTGTTTCCCTAAGTGGTGAGGGGAAAGTTTGTATTTTTGTTATTATTATATCTTTATAGTGAATATCCCTTTGTAAAAGCTAATTGATATGAACTGGTTAAATGGAATTGGGGCATCTCTGTTGGCTAACAGTGAAGGGGGACCATGACTGTCATTAGAAGAGATACCCACAACCTCTCAGGGTGCCTCTAGGATCCTAAGGAGATGTACCAGACTGACTCTGGGATGGTGAGTCCAGACCCAGAATACACTCTCTACAATTGTATCACAAGTGATTTACAGGTTTTCTAGTTACTGTATAATATTTCTAGAATTTTGTTGGTTTTAGGCTTTTTATCATACAGTTTTTGTACTTGAGAAAATTCAAATTTGGACTCTAATTTTGAAAGGATTTGAAAAGCCATCTTTAAAAAAATAAAATGTCATTTTAATTATGAACTTGACAAATACCAACAAATATGAGCATTTCCAAATGCAGATGTGAGAAATAGCTAGTTTTCATTTCCACAAAAGTCGATCTAAGTGTTAGGTGGAAGTTGAACAAAGGAAGCCATAAATTAAAATCAGAAAACACTATTGGTGGGTGAATAGACTTAACTGGCCAAAAATCAGATCTGAGGTTAGGTACAGATTAACATCAAAAGGGCTATTCCCAAATAAAGGCAAAAGGAGATGGAGGCCTAGGTCCCCGAATTTTGGTTGACTTCTCCCCTCATCAAGTGCCAAGACCACTCCTCTCTTTTGACTCCTCTCTTCACTATTTGGAGACACCTTGTTTTCCAGAGCAAACAAGCTGTGCCCTGGGCTTGGCTTAACAGCAATCCTTTGTGCTCCCCCTCTGGATAAACTCTGCTGCAGCAAAATCCCAGAATTGTTTCACACCAGCCCCAAGTGGTCTCTGAGCTTGGATAAGCCCCTGCAGGACACATGTTCCAGTCAGGAAGCCCTGCTGTGCATCAAACTCGGCTCATTATTGCTGTTACCTCTCATTGTCTATATTTTTCAGAATTAACTATGGTTGTGATAACCTGTGTAAGCTCTTTGGTAGTTTCAGAATTAGCAACAGTTGCACAACCTCTGTGACTCTTTGGTCATTTGTTTTCATATTTGAATCCCCCAACAGCAATGGCTTATTTTAGAAGCAAATAGGCATAGGAGACATACATTATGTATATAGGCTGTGAGAAGAGACCAGTTGCGAAATCAAGTTATGCTAGTGTGAGGAGTAGAGTTTGGCCTGTAGAGATCCTGGTCAAGAGATGGCAATCCCCAAGACTCCTCTTGGGTTCCAGTTCTTTGCAAAAGTGCATAGCAATATACTAAACCAAGATGTCAGCTAAGCCCCAAACTGAGGGCAGGGGTGACTACAGCCAAGCAACACTTAGCAAAATCCAGTGGAGACTGGCAGAGACTGTGATTGAGATTGGCAGACATGATTTAAGGACATCAGTCCTCCAGGAGCCCTAAAACACTGGAAGCATGAGTGGTTGCTATATGCCTTAGTTACATGAATTCCCCATTGTATCCTCTCTTTCTCTGATGCCAAGTGTATTCAGGGAACAGTATGCCCTAGATTTGTGGAAATATTTTGTTGTCACTGTTCCTACTATGCTATTTCAGCAAATACCTTCTGCTCCCTCCCTTCATTGGTGAAATACGGGAGGGAAATTAGAATCCAGAATAGGGAATAAAAAGATGTATATCTGACACATGTGCTCCCACATGTGGGACGCCCAGCTTTCCCGGGACATTAATAAAGTTTCTTCCTGTTTCAAACAACGTCTCCATGGAATTCGTGGTAAGACTTTTTGCTGCTAACACAGAATAGAAAAATAGGCTTGCACATAAAAACACAAATCTCCATCATATGAATCTTGTTGTTTCTTTTTTTTTTTCGTGAGGCAATCAGGATTAAGTGACTTGCCCAGGGTCACACAGCTAGTAAGTGTCAAGTGTCTGAGGCCTGATTTGAAATCAGGACCTCCTGACTCCAAGGCTCGAGCTTTATCCATTGTGCCACCTAGCTGCCCCTTGGTTGTTTCTTTTAAAGTATAATCCACACATTACTTCCAAAGTTTTCCAACGGTATCTGTTTTCTCTTGAGTCTGTTAAAAATACTGCACTGGTGCTCCTTTTTTTCTCTGCCTATTATTAATTCTCTCTCTCCTACAACTCTCCCTTCCCCTTTAAAACTCTCACTTGTGATTGACAAGCAGTCAAGGACAACAAATTTGCAAATTGGCCATGTCAAAAAATAGGTATTTCATGAAACTGTGGTCTTGAAAATAGCTTTCTGAACCAAGAGTATGTTGTACACAGTAACAGCCACATTGTGTGATGACTAACTTTGGTAGACTTAGCCCTTCTCAGCAATGCAAGGATCTAAGACATCTCCAAAAGTCTCAAGATGGAAAATGCAATCCACATCCAGAGAAAGAACTGTGGAATTTGAAAGCAGATTGAAGCATACTATTTGCTCTCTCTTTCTTCTGCTTTGTTTTGTTTCCTCTTTCTTGTGGTTCCTTCTATTGATTCTAATTCTTCCTTACAGTATGACTAATGTAAAAATATGTTTAATAGAAATGTATATGTATAGCCTATATCAGATTGCATGCAGTCTTGGGGAGGGAGGTGGGGAGGGAGGGGGAGAAAAATTTAAAACTCAAAAGCTTATGGAAGTGATTGTTGATAAATCAAAATAAATTAATAAAAAAAAGAAAAAGAAAACAGCTTTCTGATCAACATAGCCCAGTGACCTAACATCATAGGATTGAATTGTCTTAAAGTTTGATTTTTTTTGCATTCAAGTACCTGTAGGGGTTTATATTCAACAATCATAAGCATTTACCTATAGCCTACTATACAGGAGGAATTGTGCTTTTAGATACTGAGAAAAATAGAAATATTGGAACTGCCCAAAAGGAGTTTACATTTTTTATAATTATATTATGCAAATTAGTAATTCAATGTGAAAATTATCCACCATTTTACATGGTGACTTAAAAGTTTAATTTTGAGGTTTTAAGAGTTATATTGGCTCAAATTCTGATACTCTAGCCACTGCTCAGATTCCTTAAGAGTCTGTTCAATATGGCGGATGTTCTAATAAACCTTGTCTTTGGCTGAAAGAAGGCTTGGGTCAAATTCTTTCGGGCAGGACCTGCATGTTGTGATTTTGAGATTTCAGCACCCCAAACCCCTAAACCTCAACATTTTAGTAGCCCATACAGGGAAACTGTCTAACCCCAAGTTCTTATCCAGTCAAGACTGGAAGGTATGTAAGTCTCTCCCCCTTCTTTCTTGTCCTGAAGTTGGGATCACTCTCCAAGCACTTAGGAAGGCTTGGAGGTGCTTTTCAGGCAGACAGTTACAAGGCTGTCTTGTACTCGGGCCTAATGCTCTCAGGCCCTTGGTCCACTGGTTTGGTTCAAGGCCATGGACCTGGGTACACCTTTGGCAGCATAGAGGACAAGGAGGGACGCCCTATCAGGAAACGAATGCCCAATTCTGTCAGTTCTCTTGGCGCTAGGGAATTGGGAAAACTGCAGTTGCTTTTTGGTTCCCTGAGGCTTACTTACTCCCTTCCCTCTACACCCCTGAATCCTCATTTATGGAGGTCACAAGGAAAAGTTAGAACAGCTAAAAACATCTTAGCAGATTTTGGAAGTTTTGTGATTGATCATTAAGGAGTTTTGAAACACCTCCTTACTACCCTGGTCACCCCCTTCCCTTGAATCAAGAGGGTATCTGTTAGTCCCTGTCATCGGAGAAGAGAGTTTCACCCTCCCCATACCCACCTCTGAATTCACCCTTTACTGCAGGGGCCCCACTGGCAATGGCCTTGGGCCCTGGGGCAACCTTTGCTTGGAAGCATCACCCAGGTTCAGCACATCCTGCTCAAGGTAAAGAAGCTGGCCTCTGAGTTTGGGTAAACACACTCTTTCAAAGCTGTAGTTTTAACCGTTAATGATGAGATGTTGATTCTCCATTTAAAGTATTTTGGAAATACATTTAACAAAACTGAAGTCACCTGATTGGTAATGGGTTGTTTCAAGTTTCAAATTGGTGAACTTTCTGTATCAGTTATGTCAAGTAACTTCATAATTTGGTTACCACTAAAATAATTTGGCTTATTGTTGGTTATTATTTTAATGTGTAAACTTGCAAAAAAGCTTGTTTGAGTTTTGTCTTGCTGAGAATTTGCAAGTATATAGAAATAATCTCTAACTATTGGCTTTTTACACCAGGACAAATTTTAAGTTTGAGATGTAAATCCTGGAAAAGTTTTTCCTAAGCTGTGATTAGTGAAACTTGCTATGTGAGATAAAAACTCATAGGATTTTATTTTGAGTTGTCTGATGGATCATAATAATACATTGATAATCAATAATCTACCACCTGAGAGAAATGCCACAAGCTACTCAGAAAGAATGTGATACTGGTGGGAAGTCAGCATCAGGAAAAGCTGAGGACAATTTTAGCCTCAGTCTAAGATGGGATCCTCCTGGCTCAGTTACCCCACTATGTTCCTTTGAAAAGGAGTGTTACCCACCTGGCTATTCCTGAGTCTGGCTATGAGGTGAATTTGATACTTCATGGTTGGAAAACTGAATTATCTGAATCCAAACAGAGCTAAGGATGTTTTATCCTGTCCTATCTGGGCCCTGCAGCCTTTTCTGTTAGATTTGTATCTTCTAGACTACAGGCCATTCACTTACAGTTGGTAGGAAAGAGCGTACCAACCAATGTCCCCCCATAGTTCACTAGATGCAGCCTGTGTTAGGTTCCAGTCAACCTCCTCTTTGGGACCCCCTCGAGGCAGGGACAGCTCTACACCCCTTGCCAGCAGGAAACAGTTTCAGAAGACAAGACTTTTGCCCCTTGCCCCAAAAGAATTTGGATCCCTTTTGTTTGAGGGGGAAATGATGAGGATGGGAGCTAGACCCCCAAAAAGGAAAAATCCTGGACTTTCCCACATGGCCAAATATCTGGCATTTGCCTGAGGCTATAATCCCATCAACTGGCTTTTTATTGCGGCTATGCCCTATTTCTCAATTCTCTGGTACCCTTAACCTAGCCTACCTGTCCATTGTCTTATTTCCCTATGGCCCCAGGCCACTTCCCACCCTTAATCCTAGCTAGGCTCCATTCTCCCTTGGCCACTTGGTCCAAGTCCCTGGCATTCTATTACCTCACAGTCCCCAAAGAACTTGGCCACTCCTAGATCTCTTCCACAGTCTTTCTAGATATAAGGGCCATCTAGTCTCCATTAAAATGCTCAGATGCTTAAAATCTAGCCTCTGCTCAGATTCCTTAAGAGTCTGGCCAATATGGCGGATATTCCAATAAACCTTTTGTTGCCTGAGAGTAGCAGAGGAGTGGCTTCATCCAGCAGGAGCTCTCCAAGAGGTCCAGAAGAGGAGTAGGCCTGCATAGCTGGTGAAATACAGACTGTTTAAGGTCTGCAGTCCAGAGTTGTGAGCTGCTCTGGGAACATGATTTCCCTTCCAGTGTTTCACTGCTAAGTGTCTTTGTGTGCCCACTTTCCCCCATGGACGTTATATGTATTGGTGGAAGAATGTGTCCCAGTTTTATAGGTATACTGTTATATTTTGACTATTCATGCTTTTTCCTTCTCTTGAAAATGCTGTTTTATGATTTTTTTTTGTGTGTTTTACCTTCTTGATTAGTAAATATTTGGTGTTTAAGAGTCAACTGTGTCATTTTGAGTACATTTTGAGAAGAAAAGCAAGTTGCAGGAGTGTATCCCCTTCCCATCAGCAGGGCTATTGTTAGGACCCTAAAGATGAGCAGTAACGATATGACCATCCCTTCAGAGGGACCACCCAAACCTGGAGTGGGTACGAATAGAATAAGTGAGCCAGATCCAGCCTAGGGAGAGAGCCTAGAGAGAATTAGGGAACTCATGCCATACCTGTGCACCTATAATTATTTTAATGAACTATTTTCAATTTTTAAAAATTTCAAATGCATTAGATAAAGTTTTGTGTGTCTGTTACATACAGACTTGTGTATACCACTTTACTACATTTTACAGACATTCCTATGAAGATTCTGTCCCCCTTCCAAAAGCCCTTTTAGTTCTTTTCAAATAATGGTGGAAAGGTGAAATAAAACATAAATATTTCTGCTTTCCTTTCTGTGTCCTGTTCCCAAAAGTAACCAAAGAATAAGTATCTATAATTCCTGTACTTTTCCTAATTTTAAGCATTTTGAAAACCCCTCAGCTCAAGATGATGGTAAAGAGATACAGCAGAGGAATTAGTGTCATAAGTCTGAGTCTAAAATTAATTCAAATATCACTTTCCCATTCATTTAATCTTATGTTTCAATGCAATTTAACATTTCTACAAATTAAAAAGTTATCTGCATTGTCAGACTTTTTTTTCCTTTTTTAATGAAATGTGGCAAAATGTGGCTCCCATAATTTCTTAATGGCCCAGGTAAAGTACACTTAGTGACATGCAATTGTTACAAAACATAATCAGGCTCAAAGGAAAGTGTCTTTATTTATGCTCCAATCAGACCTTTACACAGTAAAAGACTTGAGTTTGTTTATCTTCTTTAAGACAAAACACAACTGAACAATCTGAATATTGTCAAGGTTAACTTTTTCAGGAAGTCTTAATGATAATGTTACAAAGCGGCAAGAACTCTATTCCCACCATATGCAAAAGTCAATAATTAGAAATAAATAAAAAAATTACCTGAGAAGGATATTGAAAAGGTTCTAGTACAAAGTAATTTCTCAACTATTAATTTATTCAGAATGCTAAAAAATAGCACGAAAATCTTCTGTGTACTCAAAATATCTAATACAAACATCATATATAATGCTAGCTCTTGGAAGAAAATGAAAAATGGGTCATGATCACCTTTTGTTACCCTATAATTAGTTATATATAGGGTACATTAAGTTGGAAGAAATAATTATCATTAAAGCTATCACCAATGCTGCAAATACGAAATAAAATGAGACAAAAAAGTTAGTTTAATTAATCTTATAAATCTATTAACAGACTTTTAAATCTCTCTTGTTAAAACTGAAAAGAAATCTACTTGATGTTCTTGTTCATGTGTAATCCAATGGAAGGACAGAGGTTTTTATTCAGAAATACGAACGATTTGCTTCCCAATATTGCCTCCTGTCATCATAGATTGGAAGGCAACTGAAAAAGAAAAAACAAATTATCTTGAAGAATTAGTGTCAGTTATGTAATATCACCAGTTTTTATAAATTGTTGTAATAGCTCAAAATTACATTATACATCCATATATCAAAATGGAGCTTTATAATTCTGAATAAAGTCCTAAATGATTATATCAGTTTTGAAGCACACAGATTAGTCCAAATCATGGTAAGAAACAACTTAAACATTAGTACCAGAACTGAAAATGTCCATTGGTTACTAACCATATTCATTTACTGTAAGCTCAGGAGAGAAAATAAGCAAAAAAAGTTTTGAAATAATCCCTTATAAAGAACATAAGAAATAATGATTATAGAAGATGAGCAAATAAAACTAATATCTGTTAACTTAAAGGACTTAGGGTTTTGTGTAGATGTGGTATTCAGAAGAGTAGTTACAATATTGACAATATGGATTTCCCCTAAGGCAAATATTCATTTTTTTATGGAAAATAAAAGATTTCAGAAAATAAAAACTTTTTAAGTAACACTACTCTAAAATAAAATTCTAATGGCTAAGTACATGTGGATATATTCACCAAAGAAGGGATAAAGAGAATTTTGAAAGCTATGCATGTGGGAACAAAAAAAAATCTATTTTCATGAGAACTAAATATTAAAAACTTTCCCCAATCTGTATAATATATAAACTGTGAAAAGTACTCCCCATGCATTCTGTAAAATGTATAAGCTATGCACATACTATTTAAGGAACTCAAGAAAGAACCTCATAAAATGAGACACACCAAAGAAAGATGTTCCTCTTAAATATCATTAAGTTGAATCTTTGGTAGAGGTTGGATAAGTTCATATTTCATTCAAATTGAAATGTAACATTTCCCAGAAATAAAAAAGAAAAAACATGACATACGGCACAGAGAAAGGAAGGAATGCCTGTAAAAGTACTGTTTCAGAGCAAGAACTTACACTTGAATTATTAAAGAATTTCTGATCATCTTACCTCCCATGTTTTCCAAGCCATTAATCACTGTCTCTCTGATCTACAAATCAAAATAACTGGAATTAATTTTCTTTCTTACTTTTCAAGGGCAAACTATTCAGCACTTTTCCCTTTTAAGAAAGTAATATGCATAATAAATCCTATTTTTATGAATGAAATCTGTTTTTCCCCATCAACTAATATGGTTTTTTTCTTTCCCCCTCTCATACTCTACCCCTAAGCATCTCTGCCAAATAAACAAATTTAATTTAAAAAATTTTCTACCAAAATCAAAGCAGCTGCAAACAAAATGTAATCTTTGTTGTTGTTCAGTCACTTTCAATAGTGTCTCACTCTGTATGACCCCATTTGGGGTTTTCTTGGCAAAGATACTGAAGTGATTTGCCATTTCTTTCTCAAGTTCATTTTACAGACAAGGAAGCTGAGGCAAACAAGGTTAAGTGACTTGCCCAGGATCACACACCTAGTAAGTGTCAGAGGCCAAATTCACGAAGATGAATCTCCCTGACTCCAGGCCCAGTACTCTATCCACAGCGCTACTTAGCTGCCCTATAACCTTTGTAAAGGATAACTTTTAGTAAGACTAATTAAATATTTGTTTTCTATTGTATAATTTAGAATTTTTACATTAAGTAACAATTTTAAAAAGTAGGAGTGTGCACACATTTTGAATCAGCCATTTTTTCCCAAATGGCTAAGAAATTAATTGATTAATTCTTAACAGGTTCCTTCTAACTTCTAACCTCCTTTCCCTCCTACACTTTACTGAAAGTAAACTGTTGGGCTAGATGATCATTAAGAAATCTTTTCTATCTACAATACTTTCTTTGATGTACCTGCCCCCTATAATTATACAGATAGAGACACTACGGAAGTGGAATATTGTATACACCATCAGATTCACTGTGTCTTGAGTAGTTATATTGAACTGCTTTTCTCTTTTTTCCCCCCCAATTACTCTTTGTTACAAGGCATGGTTCACTGGGTAGGAGAGTGGTAAAGGGTATATTCGGAGATGATTTGATATCAAAACAAAAGAAATTTTTTAAAAAAGAAATCCTGCCATGAAAAATGTTTTCTTTGAAATATTTCTGGTACTCATTTCTTCCTCTCCATTTTCACTGCCACCTGAAGGAATGCAGTACACCAAGGTGACAAAATACAGAGGAGAAAAAAGATCAGAAATCCCAGTCTTTGCCTCCCTACTTCAGAAGGACCAAGTCTCAGATTGGGTGATAGAAACATCAGATGAGAACACTTCCAGCACAGTCACCAATCCACACCGAATATCAGGGCTATCAGTATAGTAAGGTCATTACCAGAGGGGGAGTCAAGATGGTGGAGTAGCAGCAAGTACAGTGAGCTCCCCAAGAACCCTCCTCTAACTCCTCCAAAGACAGATAGAAAATGCACCAGGCTTGACTATACATGTTTGTACTGGATTTTACATTTCTTTCTTCCTCAGTGGGCAGAGGGAGGAGGAAGAAAATTTGGAACTAAAGATAAAAGTTTTTAAAAAGAAAAGAAAAAGAAAATGTACCAGAATGAATCCTGATGGGGAAATTCAAGGAAAAAAAAAAGTAAAGTAAGTCATTCTTCAAGCCCAGGTCAGACACAGATCTACAGACACTGGGCGGATCTGGTCAAAAGTGCACTACGTGGAACATTCCAGTGCAGAGGGTCTAGGAGCATTCTACTGAAACTCTACATGTATGTTGCTCAGGCCCACATCCAGGTCAGGAACATGCAGAGCTTAGACCAGTGAGGGAGTGATCAGACTTTGCCCTGGATCCTGATGATCACCCAGGGAACACTGAAAACTTGCAGGTCCCCAACCTAAGCAGTCCCTGAGATTCTAGAATAACTCAGTCCTCAATAACCCCAAGAAAGTAGGAACAGGACTGGCCCAGACTTTTCCTACAAAAGTAGACAAAGCTTAGCCCTAACATCAGTTCTAAAGTCAGGAAGCAGGCTGGAAGAATGAGCAAATAAAAAAAGAATCCCACCATAAAAAGCTATTATGACAACAGGGATGCTCAAGACATAAATCCAGAAGAAAAGAATGATTCCAAAATGTCTATAAGCAGAGGTTCAAAGGAAAACATAGTTTGGGTACACATTCAATTAGAATTCCTGAAAAAAAAAACTAATCTAGAGCTTTAAAAAAGAAAGGATAACATTTTTAATAAATGAGAGCACTAGAGGAAAACAATTGGAAAAGAAATAAAAGCAACTGAAGAAAAAATTGGAAAGAGAAAGGGAAATCTTAGCAAAATAGGTACAAAATTATGAGAGTGGACCAAATAGATGCTAATAACTCCATGAATCAGTAAGAAATATTGAAACAAAGTCAAAAGACTGAAAAAAAGAAGAAAATGTAAATTATCTCATAGCAAAGGGGTAGAGAGCTTGAAATGTGATATTCCAGAAGTCAAATGATATAGGCTTACAAGCAAGAATAATTTACCTGGCAAAACTAATTATAATGTTACAGGAGGAAAATTGAAACTCAAACAAAAAGGAAAGGGAAGAAGAAGAAAACAAGGGAAGAAGAAGAAAACAAGGGAAGGTCGATTAAGAAAGAAATTTGTACTAAGAAAAACAAACTATAAATTTATGTAAACATATTTATAGTTTTTTTTGCAGGGGCAAAGAATTGGAATCTGAGGGGATGTCTACCAATTGGGAGAATTGCTGAATAAGTTATGGTATATAAATGGCGATCTCCTACTACTGTGCTATAAGAAACAATGAAGGGGATAGTTTCAGAGAAACCTAGGAAGACTTGTATGAAGTGATATAGAGTGAAGTGAGAATAAATAGAATATATTATATAATTATATTAATATTATAAAGACTTAGAAGCTATGATGAGGTAATAATGATAAACTATGATTCCACAGGACTAGTGATAAACTACGTTACCCAGCTCATGAAGGAATATATAGTGCCTGAACACGAATATGAACTAAATTAGGAAAGATAAGTGGGAGCCAAATTATAGAGGGATTTAGATGCCAGCCAGAGGAATTTGTATTTTATCTTAAAGGCAAATAAGGAATTACCAATAAATGGAGTTGAAAATGATAGGTAAAGAAGTATAGGTAGCAAGTGTAAGTAATCATCTCTAGGAATTTAGATATTAAATGGAGAAGAGATATAGGACATTAAAGAAATGGAAGGGTCAAGGGAAGATTTTTTTTTAAAAATGAGTAGACTGAGGCTTGTTTGTAAGCAATGGGGAAAGAGCTAGTAAACAGGGCAAGACTAAACTTCAGAGGAAATGACTGATTCCAGAGCTGATAGGGAAGAAAGGTATCAAGTGCACAAGTAGAGGAACTGGCCTCGGCAAAGATCTACCTCTATCTCACACATCAGAGGAAAACAGGGACTAGGGAGATGGTGTATAGCGGGTTCTGAGATATGACATAGGAAAGAAGAAAGAGCTCATGGCATATAACCTTTATTTTCTCAGTAAAATAAAAATTGAGATCCTCTTCTAAGAGGGAAGAGTAGAAGAAGAAAAAGAAGTAGAGGAAGTTTAGAAGGCCTGACAAAAAAAGAGAAAATTTGGAACAGCCATTTCAGGTAGCAGAATAAAGATTCATGCAGGGCATAATTACAAGATAGCCATGTGGAAGTAAAGACTCATTGGAGGTAAGGCAGTATAAATTTTGGTGGATCTGGTCAGCATGGATTGTGTGCCTTCCTCCATCTGCATTCTTTGGTATTCAAAACAAGTATAAATAGGCAAGAGGTGGGGGATAACCCAGAGTTTAGATGTGGCAAAGCATGAGTGACATCAGGACAAGATCTGAGCTACAAAAGTATATATAAATAGCGGGTCAACTACAGGGTCAAAACTAAAGGGAGGAAAGTGAGGCAAGTATAGGGATGATAGATTGGAAAACAGGAAAGGGTAAGGAAGTTGTGCTGAGGACAAAGAATAAGTTTAGGAGAAGTGAGACAAAGAAAGAGATGGAAGGATAGAGGTTATCAGACAAAATTACAGAATTCAAGATCAAGGAAGTAGCTAGTATAATAGTGAAGTCTGTGAATTTTAAAATGTGACTGTTCCTGTGGGTGGAAGGAAGGAGTGAATTGGGAGTTCCAGGGACATCATTATGTATGCTCAAGTCCCTGAATATGTGGGCAGATCAGGGGTGGGGAAGACTACAAGACCGGTATTGAATGCTTTGAGAAAGAAAGGAGAATCACCGGGAAGCCAGGTGATGGCTGACTAGGATTTGTATAGGGAAATAGAGATGGATGAAGTAGACTTCAAAGGAGAACAAGCTGCTGAGTAATGGGGTAAAGGGACAGTACAGACACAGCAGTGAGGATCAAGGAGTATGGCAACTTCTCTTTCTAGTCCGTTTGGAAGGCATTCCAGAGAAGATGGCCAGGGATGTAGTATGTATGAGAGGGAGCCAGGTTTCCATGACTATAAGTATATGGAAAGGATGCAAAAGGAAGGGATCTGGAGATGGGATTCACCATGAAGATGGGGCTCCAGAAAGCATAATGGAATGGAAGGACAAGAAAACAGTCTGTGAATGGAAAGAACTAAAGTAGATAGGGATGAGAGAGTAAAGACTGTTAGAAGAGGTGCGTTTTCACCTCAGTAGATGGCAACCTCAATTACAGGGAGCAGGAGGTGGGAGTCTGTTAGCCACAAGATATGGGAAGAACCAGTTGACTGGTTTCCATTTTCTCAAGTCTCAATATAACTGAGAATTCTGGTGCAGGAGCAGTTTCCATAGCTTATCATTCCTCATGCTGGGAAGTTGGCAATGTAGGCAAGAGGTGTCAGGGAGCACTATCTGAATGCTAAAAGGATTTTGGTGATCCCTGGAGATCCATGGAACACCCTTTGAGAATTCATGAGCTACAGATTTTTATTCAAATCCTATCTCAGTACTGGAATACCCTCAGAAACAAAGTAATACAATCTTCATATCAATATGGTTTTTATTTAAATTAACTGTAGTGAGCAACTGGACACTTATCCCAGCTATGTAATTTGAACTAACTATACTGAGGATAACAATCTGATTTTTCAAACTACACAGAAATTCAGACTCACTACATTTGAGGAATAAGATAAAAGGAATACATTGATAAGGACATAGGATCAAGTCCTACCTTTAATTTTCCTTCTTTAAACCACTGACTCAGTTGTAGAATTCCAGACTCAAATTTGTCCTTGTAATCAAACAACAGAAATCTTTCCCTATTGAAAAATAAAAGACAGCAATCTAAAACAGGAGAAAAGCAAGATCAGATAATTTCACAAGCCTCTGAAATCTTTTCATGGGACAAATATCATGGCTCAATTATACTGAGTTCAGTCAGATGTGGTTTAGAAAAATGTTATGAAAATAAAATATAACAGGGAGTCAATGTCAAAATAATTATCTGAGTTAAGAAAACCTATTTACTGGGTTTCAAGTGGTTTTTAAATGCATAGCACTACCCTGCTGGGTTTCAACTCCAAGGAATAAGATGCCCCTCCCAAGATAAGCTCATTACATCTAATCTCATCACCACAATGCTAAATCAAGCCCTGAGTGACGTGACCTCCCTTACCCTCCTCTCCCCTCTGATTGGAGGGCTGGCAGGTGAAGTACTAAAGCCTTCCCAATGCCTTCCTTTATAGAGGGAAGAAGGTAGGCTCTCAGCTCCTCTCTCCACTTTGCATCTGCTTCTCTGCCTGGTCTCAACTCCAGGGAACAAGATGCTCCCCAGTGTTCCTCATGGCACCTCCCCTCACACCTTTCCTGCCTCCTTTTGTATGTTGTCTCCCCCCAATTAAATTGTAAACTCCTTGAAGGCAAGAAGTGTCTTTCTTTTTATTAATTGTATTCCCAGCCTTTAGCACAATGGCTGGCACATACTAGGCACTTAATAAAATGTTTATTGGATTGGATTGGGATGGGGGAACAGCTCTGGGCAAAGAAGCATATCTATCTATATGCATATCAAAAAAGCATGTCTTTGTATGTGTATGTGTGTATATATACATGTGTGTATGTGTGTGTATATATATATATACACATATAGTATATTGCATATATAGTTTAATATGGTAGTAAATAAAGAAAAGAAAGAATACCTTGTGATGTTTTTTGTTTTCAGAATTGACTCTACCTCAGGCAGCAACGGGGGAGGATGAGCCATATCATTATTGTACTGAGAAATCTGGCCACACAGGATAACATGGCCGTTCTGATTCATCTGTTCAGAGAAAATTGATTACTATCCCCCCAAGAAATAGATTTTTCTCTATAGTTACTAAATATAAATAATATAAATAAATATAAATAAAATAATAATATAAAATAAACAAAATATAATAATGTATTCTATATAACATATAATAATATAAATATAATAAATAAATATAAACAAATATATTTATATATCATATATAAATAATCTAAATAAATATAAATAATATACATAAATATAAAGCTGCTTTATGAAAAGTATAATGTTTTCATAAAATAAGTGTTAATATCAATTGGGGAATGGCTAAACAAGCTATGATATATGACCGTAATGTGATATTACTGTGCTATAAGAATTGAGAAGCAAGATGATTTCAGAAAAACCAGGAAAGACTTACATGAAGTGATGCAAAGTAAAGTGAACAGACCCAGGAGAAAACATTGTACACAATAACAATATTGTTCAATGAAGAACTGTGAATGACTTAGCTATTCTCAGCAATTCAATGATCCAAGACAATCCCAAAGGACTAATGATGAAGCATACTATCTGCCTCCAGAGAAAGAACTGATATTGTTTGAATACAGACTGAAGCATGCTATTTGTCTCTTTCTTTCATTTTTCCTTTTATTTGACTCTTCTTGTACAAAGTAACTAATATGGAAATATTTTACATGATTGCACATGTATAACCTATATCTGATTGCTTGCCATCTCAGGGATGGGGGAGGAGGGAGAAGAGGAGGGAGGCAGGAAGAGACAGAATTTGGAACTCGAAACTTTAAATAAAAATGTTTTTAAAATTAAAAAAAAAGATTTATTAAAATATTAATAAGTGTCAATGAAAGCAGCCTTGGAAGCTAAGAAAACAAACACTTTGACTATTCCATTAATAGTAACTTAAGAGATTTTTTTCTTGGGGGGGTTGACTCTTATCTATGGCATGTCTTTATGAACATCAAATGGTAAGCAAGTGGATATATAGACGAGGTGAAACTTGCTAACCAGGAAAAAAAATGTAATATTAAAATTCTGTAATTTTAAGGAAACATAAGTTCATCTTCAAATATTCACTTAACTTAATTTTACAGATGAGGCAAACAGAGTAAGTGACTTGTCCAGGGTCACACAGCTAGTAAGTGTCTGAGGCCCAATTTGAACTCAGGATAGATGAAGACTCTTTCTGGCTCCAGTCCTGGAGCTCTATCCACTGTGCCACCTACCTGTCTTTGTACTGGCTGCCCCCAAATGCCTAAAATGTATTCTCTTCTCACCACTATCTGTTGGAATTCCCATTTTCCTTCAAGATTCATCTCAGTACAAGATTCACTGTCTTGTTTTCAGGAGCTACTAATGCCCTCCCTCTCTCAAAAGTCTCTTGTATTTATTTTTTATATATTTGTAAATGTATGTAAAGTCTCCTCTATTAAGAGGGCAACATCTGTTTTGCTTTTGTCTTTGTATCCCTAGTGGCAGATATTTAGTAGGTAGTTAATCAGTTTTTGTTGACTAACTGCTCTTATTGTAACTCTGGAAGACACACAAATGAGATGCTGAGCATGATTATATTGAAGAAGGCAATAATAAACTATCAGACTGTTCTATGAGAGCAAACATAGAACTTGGAGGAATTGTTTTTGGCTGGTGACTCAGAGTAACAAAGTGTGTGTGCGTGTGTGCGTGTGTGTGTGTGTGTATGTGTGTGTGTGTAAAACAACAGAAATAATAATTAATTATTCAAATTAATAGCATGAAGTTATCAATCACCTGGCGTATAACAGTATCGCTGATGACACCACCAACATTGTCAAAGTAAACATCCACTCCAGATGGACAAACCTCACGGAGTTGTTTTGCCACATTCCCTTTCTTATAATTAATTGCAGCATCAAAGCCCAGTTCTGAGACCAAGATGGAGCACTTCTCATTTGTTCCACAAATTCCCACCACTCTGGAACAACCTTCCAAACGGCCAATCTATAAGAATAGAAGTCTGAATATTAAATAGTTTTATATTTTTATAACAGTACCTAGAATGGTTGAAAAGCTGTAAGCTACTACAAGTATGTACTGGCATTTACTACAGTTCAGGTCAGGTCACAATTTTTAAACTTTTGACCAAAGGTTACTGAAAGACTTAAAGAGATACAATGATACAGGATACAAGGTGATGTTTAAAACAAATCATAAAGATATAAGTAGAACAGAGAGTTTACAAGTAGATATCTTAGATATATTTATATAAAAGGAATCATCAGATCAATAACACATCACAACGCTACAATGTGAACCTAAGTTTCTGAGCTTGAGAGATTCCAAAAAAGTATTCAGAAAAAATTGTACTCTGTAAGTTCTCATTATGAATATATGTTTATTACATTTCATCTGTATAATATATATGTATATATATATGTGTATACATATATATGTGTGTGTGTATGTGTATATATATATATATATATATATGTATATGGAAATGTTTAAAAGCATACTGTAAAGGCCATTCACTGGTTCTGAAAAAAATATATCAGGTAAAACAACCAGGTAGCAGGTAGTTCCATAGAAATAATGCTTCAGAACATATCAATAACCCAACTGATGTTCAAAAGTTATGTTCAAAACATAAGCTCAGATTGTCACCAGCTATTTGATTTGTACTAAATTATAGTGTAACAGTTTCTCAATGGTATAGTGTTGTTTGGTTACAACGTATTAAGATGTTACTGTAAAAATGACATTACTTAGAGTAACATTAAACTCAGTACATCTGTACTAAATTCTATATTTTTGTGTGCAATGATTTATCGTTTATTTGGAATTTTTAAAAACCAGATAAGTTATGGTTTTAACAGATTTACTCATTATAATATGAAATTTCAGAAAGGTGTTTTTTTCTGATTGTTTCCATCATAGCAGTTGGTCATTTACATCTAATTCTGTTTTTTCTAAATTTCTCATAAATGGTGAACTATACCCCAAATAAATTGCCAAATTGCAGCATGTTTATTTTTAAGAACAGCAGTAACATAGTTGACTAGTTATACACAACCCCTTCTACCAGAACTATTTAGGCAAAACATTACATGTGCTTCTTAATCTGATACTTCTGCCTGTCTAGTTTTATATCGAGACTTCTGTTATAGATGTGGCTTTTTAAAAATCAAGTAACTAATCATGAGGAAAGTTTACCTGGCCAGCCAATGATCCACAAGCACCTGCAGCTCCACTGACAACCATTGTCTGGTTGGAACCAACAGTTATGTGACCTTTTTCTTTAATTCCAAGAAAAGAAGTCAATCCTGTTGTACCAATAGCACCAAGAAAGTAAGAAAGGTGTCCATCTACAAGTTGTGGGTCTACCTAAAATAAAATATGCACATATTTTAATATCACAGTATAGATTTCTATTAGAGTTTAAACAGGAAACATTGGTGGAAATTAACCCTATATCATTTCTGCTACAGTAAAGTACCTATACTCTAAAGGAACTAAAGTATAAGGCTAGACCAAAAGCAGTATGGCAAAGCAGATAAAGAGTTGGGACTAAAAGTCAGGAAGACCTAGTTCTGCCTGTCACAATTGGCTGTGTGACTGTGGGCAAGTCATGTAACCTCTCAGTGACCACAAACGACTCTCACACTCAGATGCCAAATAGTTGTCAATTGGCATTGGAAGAGGCACTTTTCTTCACTGGAATACTAATATATGCTATCCAAAAAATGGCAACATTAGAATATGGAATCTCTAATCAAAGCCTCAAGCTAAAATTCAACCTCCAAAATGTCAAATGTTGTGACTGTGGGAAAACAGGGACACTGACATGCTATTAGTAGAGCAAATGATACAGTCATTTTGGAAAGCAATTGGGAATAACCCAAGGAGTTATTAAACTGTACATTCCCTTTAATTTAGCTATATCACTACTAGTGGTATAGAAATCAAAGAAAAAGGAAAACATCCTATATGTATAAAAATATTTATAGTAGCACTTTTTGTAGTGGCAGAGAAATGGAATCTATAGGGGTTGAACCAATTATAACATATTAATATAATGGAATATTATTGTGCTATAAGAAATAATGAAAGAAAGAATTTCAGAGAAACTTGGGACTACTTAAACTTATACAGAGTGAAGTGAGCAGAACCAGGATAATATTTAAACTACAACAATATTGAAAAAAAAAGTTTTTGGAGCACTTAAAAATTCTAATCAATGCAATGACCAATCATAATTCCAGAGGACCAATGATGAAAGGAAGTGGAAAAGAAGGGAAACTATGATAATTCTTTCATCAGCAAAAAATGCCATTAATATGAAAAGTCATGGTCTCCGCTTTAGGTGCTCAAGATTTTTTGTTTGTTTGTTTATCTGCTTTTCTACACAGCTCTTCCACTAATTAGCTATGTGATCTTGGGAAAATAACTCAGTCTTCCTTTGTTTCAGTTTCCTGATCTGTAGAATGAAGGGATATTACTGGATAACCTTCAAGGTTCCTTCCAACTAAGATCTGATTTTTAAATCAATCCCCATAATGAAATAATAATAATTCCTCACATTGGTATAATAACACTTTAAGGTTTGGAAAGCAATTTCCTTATAACCCTGTAAGGCAGGTAATGCAGATTGTTAGTGGCTTTCACCAGGGTCAGCATTAGGCCAAACTATGGAGTATGATTTCAGGACTTCTTCGTTGTTCTTTCTGCACCTTTAAACACCTTTCCTTCCCCCACATAGTCATTGTCCCCATGCTGCCTTCCAGCTACTTAGCTCTCAGCTGCAATATTCTTTCATTTTTCCTGTATCCTCCTTTCACAACTTAACTGTCTTCTAAATTAGTCCTTTAGCAATCTCCAACTTCTCTTAGGAAAAATTCTGGTTGAGACGTGCCACACTAGTGCTTGTAGGTTAGTAGTAACAACACATATGTGTATTTTAACAGTTACTTTTAACAAATGATGAAAGTTTCAAGGCCTAAGGCAGGCCAACTTGTGAGTGGGAAGTTAGGAGATGAGAATTTCTCACTAAACCTTCAAATCATACCACCATAAAGCCCCTAGTTGTTACCATGAAGTGACAAAAGTCCCTTGACTTCAGTTTTAAGCATAATTGTAGACAGTAAATGAAAGTCATTAACTCTACTTTCAGTGAAAACACAGTTAATTTTTATATAACTTATTCTTTATATAAATTTTCAAGTAATAAAAAGGAATGAGGATCACATAATCAATTAATTGTTGGTATAGATTTTGATACATTTAATGAGTGAGTAGTCAGAAGAAACTGGATGACTTCATTCCTTTCTTGATGTTAAGCAGAATCAAATGCCAAGGAAAAAATGAATTGAGAATCATAGAAAATATAAATGCACTGTTTATTAGAAATTACCTTTTCAAGGGTATTTCCATCTAAAATAGCCTTCGTCTGCCAGGGCCAATTAAAATAAGTCACAAAATCGCCTTTAGCCCAATTTGCATGTTTACTCTCTTCTATAACTCCAACACCTCCACCATCAATCACTTCAGAGAGCTGCCAAGGCTTTATAAAGTCAGCTCCACTGTAATCATTCATTCTAATACGCTGAAAACCAAAAACATTGATTAGGAGAATTCTGAAAATATTTCACTTATGTACTTATCTAGAAACCATTAAAAAGGGATATATTGAATGATGTTGAGAAAAAAATGAAATAGTGTTAAGTACAAAGCATTCCTCTGAGATACAAAACAAAATTTTATCTTCCCCCTTCCTTTCTCTCTTCTCAGCTATTGACTATTTAAAGAATATCTCTCTTAAAAAAGATACTGGAAAATGCCTGTTTAAAGGATACAGAGGATTTTAAATATCCTTGTGATAATCCTGATGAAACCATAAAGTATTATTATCTCACAAACTCTTCCACTCCCCAAACCTGCAAAAAAAAAAATTATTTTTCTCATAGCTGTCCTTCTTCCCAAAGCCCTATTACGCAACCTTTTACCTCTGTCAAACAGGAATTGTTTTCAATTCATAATCCATTGCTAGTGTCACAGTTAGAAAGGGCTATGTTAAAGCTGATAAGCTATGGCAATTTCCCAATAATTCATTCTTATTAAATGGAAAGTCATCAATGTTAACAATGAAAATCACAATTAAAGGGTTGCTTCAAGAGTACCTAGAAGGAGGCACAATTATATCCTCATCAGCTCTACCAACAAATGGAACAATTCCTAAAGAAGTTAAATACTATTAGGGAACACAATGTTCTAGACTATTTTTTAAATTTGTGATTGGAAAAAAAAATTGTAAAGGATACTGACATTCACAAGCTACCAGGCTTCTTTCTTGCTTCTCTGAAATGTGACAAGCCATAATACATAAACATGAAAGACTTGGTTCCTCTCAAACCATCAGGAAAAAAAATATCATTGACAATGGCTCAAAGTTGCATGATTTATTCCATCAGGCCAGTTCCACAAAAATCAATGAAGATCTCTCATTTTAGTAACATTACACAATAAGGCTTATGAAACATGCCTAAATAGGAATTACTTAAGCTGTTTGTTGAGCCTAGTGTTATTGATCACAATGACCTCTGAGGAACAGTCTTCATAATATCATACAAGTCATGATGTGGCTAACCAATGCAAACACATAAAACTTTTAAGTATGAGAGTACTAGAGACCTCCTGGACAGAAGGAAGAGACAGATGAGGAGATTGGGAAATATTACAAGCCTGGCATAGGGGCATGATATATTAGTGATGGGGGACTTCAATTATTAAGCAAAGAAGCTAAGAATAACTTTCTGCCTTCGTGACAATTTCATCCTTCAAAAGGTGGAGGAACCAAGAAGGAGAATTTCTACTCTGAATCTAATTCTCACCAACAGGAAAAAACTGGTTGCTGAGGTAGACATGATGGGACCCAGGTAGAAGTGACCACATCCTATGAGAGTTTGTGACAGAGGAGAGGAAATCGGGACAGTATGTATTATGTGCCCTAAATTGGAAAGTCAGATTTTAAAGAGTTCAAAGGAAACAAAGTTAAGATCCCATGGAGTAAAATGCTTTAGAGGATATCAGCTCAGGAGAGCAAGGAGATAATCAAGAATGAAATTCTCATAGTCCAAACAGAAATGATTCTAAAATGGGATTTGTCTGAAAAAATTCAATTAAATAAAAATTTATTAAGCACTTACTATGTGCCAGGCACTGTGCTAAAAGCACTAGCTATACAAAAAGAGGCAAAAGACAGTACCTGTCCTTAAGGACCTTACAATGAAAAGGTTGTGGTATATGCACAGGGAATTCACCAACAAACTTAAGTTTTAAAAAGAAATGTTCAGTAGATGGAAACAAAGGCAACTGCCTTATGGAGAATGATGGCACAGCCTTGTAAAAACCATGTTAGACTGAAAAAAAAAAACCAATAGAAATTCCATTTAAAATACCTATGGGCTCAGATTTTTAGAATCTAGCCACTAGCCCACTAATGATCAGACTCCTTAAGAGTCTGACCAATATGACGATGTTCTAATAAACCTTGTCTTTGGCTGAAAAATAAAATAAAGTAAAATAACTATGAATGGTATAAAAAAACTTGTGAGTCTACCTGCCACAGGAACTATATAAGCACAATTATAAAACACTTCACACAAATCAGGACATTTAAATAACTAGAGAAATATTAATTGCTCATGAGTAAGCTCAGTCAATTTAATACAAATGACAATCCTACCTAAATTAACTTATTTATTCAGTTCCATAATACTCAAATTACTAAAGAATTACTTTATAAAGCTGGTAAAATCATAACAAAGTTCATCTAGGGGAACAAAAGTTAAGGATATCAAGGTAATCAATAAAAAAAAATGTAAGGAAGTAGGACTAGTAGTATCAAATTTTAAACTATACTACAGAGCCATAATTATCAAAACTATTTGTTACTTGGTCAGAAACAGAGAGGTAGATCAGTGGAACACATTATGTATACAACACAGAGAAACAAATGAGCATAGTAACCTAGTGCTTGATAAATCCAAAGATGCCAGCTAGTAGGGCAAGAGCTCAATATCTGACAAAAACTATTGTGAAAACTGGAAAGTAGTCTGGCAGTAATTAGGCACAGACCAACATCTCACACTGTATATAACATGATAAGCTCAAAATGGGCACATTATTCAGACATAAAGGGTGATATCATAAGGAAATTAGAGGCACTTGGAAAAAATTACCTGTCAAGATCTATGGAGAGGGGAAGAATTCAAACCAAACAAGAGACAGAGGTTTACAGGAAGTAAAATGGATAATTTTGATGATATTAAATAATTTTTTTTACACAAACAAAAGCAATGCAGCTAAAATTAGAAGAAAAACAGGGAACTAGGAAAGAAAAATTTGCATATTTGCTCTGATAAAGGTCTCATTTCTAAAATATATAGGGAACTGAGTGAAATTTATGAGAATAAGAGTCATTCCCCAAATGATAAACAGTCAAAGGACATGAATAGGCAACTTTTGGAAGAAGAAATCAAAGCTATCAATAGCCATATTAAAAATGCTCTAAAATACCAATAACAATTCTAGGGAACAATTTGGAACTAGGCCCCCAAAGCTATTAAATTGTACATACCCTTTGACCCGGTGTTACTGCTACTAGCTCTATACCCCAAAGACATAAAACAGAGGACACATATGTACAAAACTCATTATAGCAGTTCTTTTTTGTGGTGGCAAAAAACTGGAAACTGAAGGGAAGCTCACCAGTTGGCGAATGGTTGAACAAATTATGGTACATAAATGTGATAGAATACTGTTGTGCTGTAAGAAATGATGAAGGGGATGGTTTCAGCAACTGATGCAAAGTGAGGTGAGCAGAACCAGAACAATGTACACAGTAACAGCAATATTGTAAAGATAATCAAGTGTGAAACTTAGTAACTTTGATCAACATAATGACCAATTACAATTCCAAAGGACTCATCATGAAATGTATTATCAATCTCTAGAAAGAGAACTCATAGACTCAGAGTACACAATGAAACATTTTATTCTGTTTTTCTTTTTCTCACTTTTTTCCCCCTTGGAACATAGCTAATGCAGAAAATTGTTTTGCATGTAAATACATATCTGTAATGGGTTTTATTTTTCTGGCCTTCTCAGTAGGGGTAGGGAGAGAATTTGGAACTCAAAATAAAATAAAAATGAATTAAAAATTTTTTCCTTGTACTTTCAAAACAAAAAAAATTGGTAGGAATACTAAAACAGACTTTGAGGCTGGCAAGGAAAACTCAGTTCAATTAAAAGTCCTTTTTTTTTTTCCCCCCAATCCTACCTTGGGAGAAAAAGGAGAAACAAAGAAGAGATAATAACTTTGCTTGGGGTGGATGAGATAAATGACAACAGAGAGAAGACAGAACTGCTCAAATCTTATTTTACTGCTTCATTTCTCTCTGCAGAGGAGAACGACCTCTATAATATAAATGACAGAACAAAACTGACTAACAGGGAGTTGATACTCAAAATATATAAGGAGAGAGTAAGTGAGCACTTATCCATCCTAGATGAAGTTCAGTCACTTGCCCCAGATAATCTGAAAGTACTGGCAGATGTGAATGTTGAGCCACTATCAGTGATATCTGAAAGACCTTTACTGAAAATGGGAGAGGAATCACAAGATTGGGGATGGACAAAAGTCTGGATTAAAAAAAAAAAGGAAGAGAACAGAAGCTGCAAACTATTTAGATCAGTTGGTGGGACTTTGATTCCAGGAAAAGGTATTGAAAGTATAATTAAAGAGATGACTGACAAATATTTCGAAAAGATGAAGTTATGGATATTTCAATAATCATCATATGTAATAACACATTACCTTTGTGACAAATTTATCATTGGTGCCTTGCACACAGCAGGTGCTAGATTAATATTTATTGAATTGGAAAAAGAAACAAAGATCTAAAAAGGAGAGTAGTTGTTGCTGTTTGTCCTTCATTCTCAAAGAGGACCAATGACATCATGAGGGTGATGTTCTTGATGAAGCCATGCTATCTCTTTGTAATCATTGACTTTTGTCTTGCCACTGGACTTCAATGGCTCTGCAGAAGAGAATGAAGCTGACAACTTTGCTCAGCTCTGCCACACTTACATCCAATTCACAAGTAAGTCAAGACAAGTCACAGCATACTAACCTCATTTCTTTTTTTGACAGGATTACTAATATAGTAGATGAGGGGAATGCTATGGATAAAATTTACTTATATTTTAGCAAACCTTTCAATAAAGGTTTAGCTAGGTGGTACAGTGGAAACAGTATTAGGAATGGAGTTAGGAAGATCTGAGCTCAAATTGGCCTCAGACACTTTCTTGCTATGTGAACCTGAGCAAGTCACCTAACCACTGTCTGACTCATTTTCTTATCTGGCTTCCTTTAAAATTCAGCTCAAGGGCCACCTCCATCATGCCATGCTTGGTCCCCATAAAGTAAGCACACTTCTTAGGTATGCTAAGAACAAAAGAAAACTGCCCTAGACATTCAATGTGCCATTCTTTGAAAATTAGTCTATCCAGTCAAGATACTCCAATGCCCTAGTGCACTGGGCTAAGCACTGGCGATACAAAGAATGGAGGGAAAAACAATCGTTGCTCTTGTGAAGTTCATAGGCTCATGGGGAGATGAGATGAAAACAAAACCCAACAAGCATGAGATATATTAGAGATGATTAATGAAGGGAAGGCACTAGCAGTAAGGGGGAACAGGAAAGGCTTCCTGTAGAGGATTTGAAGGAAGCCAGGGACACCAGGAGTGGAGATGGGAGACAGAGCATTCCAGGTATGGAGAATAGACAGTGAAAATGCCTGGAGTCAGGAGATGGAGCGTCTTGTTCAAGGATCAGCCAAGAGACCAATGTCCCTGGATGGTAGATTCCATGGCAGGGGGAGCAAGGTGTAAGGAGACTGAAAGTTAGCAAAGTTGTTCAAGGTTTTGGTTGCCAGACAGAGGGTTTTATATTTAGTCCTGGAGGTGATGGAGAGCCACTGGAATTGCCTGAATAAGGAGTCTGACCTGAGTGCTAGGAAGATTGATTTGATGGATGAGTGAACAATGGACTGGAATGAGGAGAGGTTTTCAACTACCGCAGTAGTCAAAACATAAGGTGATGAAGCCTTGTACTAGGGTTGTGGCTGTGTACATGGGGAAAAATAAGAGAGGTTATTGATTTAGAAATGACAAAAAATTTGACAACTGATTGGATACGTGAGGTAAAGGAGAGTAAGGCATGCACAGTGACACTGAGGTTGTAAACCTAAGTGAATGGAAGGATGGTTGTGTCCTCAATGGTAACAGAAATGTTTGAAAAGGGGATATTTGGGAGAAAGATAATGTAATGAAACAAACTTTTCTATGCCTGTTCAACTTGTTGACTGCCCCACCCAAAGTAAAAAGGAAAGAAGTAGGTTTTTACTCTCCTGGTTCTGGTGCCAGAAAGCAGAGCTTACCCTCCAAGGGGTATCTGCCAAATGGGGGGTATGCAGAGAAGAGGGATTTTCCCAGGGGCACCTTCACTGCTGTTGCTATGGGTACTTGGATCCCTACTAGGTTATCACTGCTTCCCCCTCCAGGTCAGAGGTGGGGAGCTTAGGAGCTTGTACAGCATAAGGAGGGAAAGGAACAAAGGAGTGGTACGGCATAGGAATTGGTATAGTTGCATTGGAAACAAGCCTTTTGATTGGCAATTATGGGCAGGGTGAGACGTGATCCATATTCCTACCCTCTGACTGACTGATCGCAAACCCCTTGGTATAATGCCAGTAATACCTCACTTTGGAGACTGGAAGCTCTAAGAGACCTGTGGTCTTCTCAATAGTATGTACTCCACGGGGAAAAACTACAGCCCATTGATGCCTCCCCATCCTGTGTGATTCTTGTCCTGTGGTGAACTTACAGGAGGTCCACCCATGATTCTAAGGGGCATACTTTATCTTGACATCATGATGATACCGCTACAATACAAGTTCCTTTCGGGAATGAACTGTTTTTTCCTTTTTCCTTGTATTCTTGGTGCTTAGCACAATGCCTGGTACTTATTAAGAACTTAATGAATGCTTGAATGAATGAGGGAATTATATAGGCTGGCTAACCATTATCCCTTGCACACATTTTCCTCCTTTATAAAATGTTTTGTTGATATCATTTGCTTATACATCAACTTCATTTCTAAGTATACCGCTCCACACTTCCTTACACAGAAACATGTCTCATAACAAAGAATAAGGGGGGAAAAGCAGCACAACAAAACCTAAACAACACATCAGCCCAGTTTGACAGTTTATGAAATATTCTACAACCACAGTCCCTCTACCTCTACAAGTAAGAGAGGGAGGTATATTTTCTCATCCCTTCTTCAGGAACAAACTCGTCATTATAATTATATAGCATTCCTTTCCACTTTTTTGTTCTTTTCATTTATATTGTGTGTGTGTGTGTGTGTGTGTGTGTGTGTATACATATAGATATATATTTGTTTCAACTTATTTCATTTTGCATCAATTCACATATCTTCCCTTGGTTTTCTCAATCCTCCCCCACCCCCAATTCTTCATCCTAGTAGTTTCTTATGGTACATTAGCATTCAATTACATTTTTGTATCTTACAATTTTGCTGAACTGATTGTTTCAATTAATAAAGGTTAATTATCTAGGGTTTTCTAAATTAATCACACAATCTACAAAATACAATAAAATTATTTCCTTCTTTGGGTGATTTTCAGTGTTAGTTTTGCAGAGACTGAAGCATTCCATGATTCAAATGTAGAATACCACCACCAGAAGAATATTAGTATTAAAAAATATTGGCCCTTGGAAATGTTTGGCATGATTTCATATGTATAATTAATATTGTATTGCTTTCTTTCTCAGTAGGGGAGAGGGAGTAAGAGAATTGGGAACTCAAAATTTAAAAAGAAAAGAATGTAAAAAATAAACAGTAAATTAATTTTAAAAAATACTGACCTTTATCTCCTAGAAAAGGTTGGAATCATTAAAAATAAAACAAAAAAAAATTCTGTGGTTTCTCAAAGGGAATATAGCATGCTATCCCCTGTTCAATTTGAGGGTCAACTGATTTGCAGGATTTGTTCCCGACATATGATGATGGGCAATCTCTAGGCTGTACATCCAGCTGTATGTTATAATCTGGCCAGTAGGTCAAAATTTTTAGAATAACTGTGGATTGTTTTTAAGAGGCTCTCTAATTAGAGACTTTTCCAGGAAGATCAGGGGTAAAGCAAAGATATCCATTGTCAAGACTATTATTTTACATAGGTGTAGAAAAACTAGCTATAGCAAAAAGAAATTAAGGGAACAATCATAAGCAAAGAGGAAACAAAATTGTGACTTTTTGCTGATGACATAATGATTTATTGAGAGAAACTATACAGCCAACAATCAATTTCAGGAAATAGAAGAGTATAAAATAAATCCACAAAAATTATCAGCTTTCCTGTATATTACCAAACAAGGGGCAGAGAGAAATTTTTTTAAAATAACTATCAAATGCATAAAATATGAGAGTCCGGCTATCAAGACATACTTTACAGTAATAAAGATAGGCACACAAGACCTAGATTTAAAAGATTATATATCATTAACTAATTAGAGGAGTAAGGAAAGAGATACATTTCACCACTATGAGAAAAGAGTTGTTGACCAAACAAAGGATAGAGATTATTACAGAAGAGAAAATAGACAGTTTTAATTACATAAAATTGAAGGGTTTTTTGTACAAAATAAATGCAGTTAGAATTAGAAGGAAAACAATTAAGAACACACAAAAAAAAATCTTTACAGCAAATTTCTTTGATAAAGGTTTGAGATCCAAGATTTATCCAAAATCTATATAAGAACTAAAGCTATTTATTCCCTAATGGATAAATGGTCAATGGAGATGAACAGGCAGTTCTCAAAAGAAGCAGACTATCAACAATTATGTGGGAAAAAAATGCTTCAAATCACTAATAATAAAAGAAATGCAAATAAATACAAATAAAAAGAAATGCAAATAAAAAACAAATAAAAAGAAATGCAAATAAAAATGCAAATAAAAGTTAGCGATGACAAAAGAGGAAAATTACAATTATAGGAAGGGTTAAGGCAGGAAAAGCACACTAATGAACCACTAGAAGAGGTGTGAAGTGGTCCTGATCATTCTTGAAAGTGATGTGAAACTATATTCAAAAAGTTACTGAACTGTGTTTATTCTTTGACCCAGTGATACCACTATTAGGCTTATGCTACAAAAAGATCAAAGAAAAAGGAAAAGGACCAACATGCACAAAAATATTTATAGTAGCATATAGTAGCTGAAGAAATTATGGTATATGAATGCAATGACCTCCCTGGCTTCCTTCAAGTCCCAAATAAAATTCTGCCTCCTACAGGAAGTCTTCCCCAACTCCTCTAAATTCCAGTGCTTTCTTTCTATCAATTATATCCTATTTATCCTGAATATAGCTTGCTTTGCATATATTTGTTTGCATGTTGTTTCCCCCATTAGATTGTAAGCTCCTTGAGGGCAGTGACTATCTTTCACCTCCTTTTGTATCCCTAGAGGTTAGCACACGATGTTATGGTTCAGCTGTTTTAATTGTGTTCAACTTTTTGTGACCCCACTTGGGATTTTCTTGGCAAAGATGGAGTGGTTTGCCATTTCTGTCTCCAGTTCATTTTACAGATGAGGAAAATGAGGCAAAAAGGGTTAAGTGACTTGCCCAGTGTCACACAGCTGATAAGTATCTGAGGCTGAATTTGAACCAAAGTCTTCCTGAATCCAGGCCCGGCACTCAATCCACTGTGCCACCTACCTGTCTGTGGCACATATGCCTGGCACACAGTAGGCACTTAATAAATATTTCTTAATTGATTATTTTGTCATAAGAAATGAGCAAAGGGATAGACTTAAAGAAATCTGAGAGGACTTGTACGAACCGAAACAGAGCCAAATGAGCAGAACCAGGAGATCTAATTAAACAATGACTACAGCATTGTAAAGAAAAACAACTGTGAAAGATCAAATAACTAAAACCAATGCAAAGACCACGGATAAAGGCTTGGCAGAGATGTGATGATCAACAGGTGTAGAATGAGACATGTACTTTTCGAAAGAGTCAGTGCATGGCTTTGTTTTGAGTAACTATATTTACTTGTTACAAGAAAGGACTTTTGGTAGGAGAAAAGGCGGTACTGATAGCTATACTTTAAAAAGAAAGAAAGGAAATTAAGAAAGAACTGTCAGCAAATTGTTTTGTGAAATAAAAAGAAGAAAGAAGAAAGGGACATAGAAAAACAGGACAGTGTTAGAACGACCATCTTAAGTTTGAATGATAAAAAAACCTACCCCCCAAAACTGTATGTATTAGAGGTTTCATAAGGAATCTTCATTTTCTATTCTTTCTATAGAAAATGTTAATTTATGTTGATGTTTGTCAAGTTCATAATAAAAATAAAATATTTGTAAAGGGAGGCTCTGCAATGTTCAGGGCTAAATGAATTCACTACAATGTCAGCCACAAATGGGAAGATTTAGGGAACTTCACTTTCTGTAAGGAATCCCATTCTGACTTGAACTCTGTGTTGAAGCTCCTGCATGTCAAAGTTGAATGTCTTAGGTGAGTACATATTTCACCTAAAGTTAAAGGCCACAGGATTGTAAGAAAAGGTTATCTTTTATATGTTCCAAGGAATCTCATAATTATGATACATACAGGGAGATATTTTGTTAGAGGAAAGCCTGTATGGCAGCATTTTGTTTGACTAAATCAAATGCTTTTTTTTATAATCAACAAACAAGAAGCACAGTGGAATTTTATATTCTTTCACTCAATCCTGTGATGGCTAAGATATGTTTTATGCTTGTAAAAGCCTAATTGTTCCCTTCTAATACCCTCTTCAATAATGTTATATGCCCATGTAACGTATTCTCATAAAATTTATTATTATTACTATTATTGTTACTTTAATCACAGCATCTTGCTACTTACCATATAAGGATCCACAGAGAGATAAAGAGTTCGAACTTTTACTTGTCCCTCATTTAATTTATCTGGTAAATTAGCCTCTTCTGTACGGAAATTCGCTGCCACTGGTGTGCCATGTATTCCTAAAATAATGTTGGATAAACAAAAGGGCAAAAAAAATTTTTGAATAATCATTCTTTTAACTATTATTTTCTAAAATAATTACCTTTAGCAATCATTCCCTTATTCACTTTAAATGTCCATTTCCCATTAGCAGTTCTGCTCAGTTTCCACTCCACAGAACATCATGCTTCCTCCAGGATATGTTGATCAACTGATATCTCACCACTGTGCAGAATGCACAGTTTTTGATAATCAACACCTTCTCAGCTCCCTCAGGGGCCTGTTCCCTCTGATTAGAGGGCTGAAGGGTAAAGCAATAAGCTCCTTCCAAAGCCTTCCTTTATAGAGAGCTCAGAACTTGCAGGTAACCCCATTTTCCACCAGCAGCTCTGCATGGTTTCCAATCCATGGAACATCATGATGCCCTCATGCTGGGTATGCCTTGGTGTTGTACTGCTGCTGTCCCCTTTCCCCTCCATATAATTCCTCTCCTCCCCATTAGATTGTAAGCAGTCCCTGTAAGACAGTAAAACTGTCCTTTTTTTTTTTTAAATCCATATCCCCAGTATTTTAGAAGGCATTTAATAAATGCTTATTGAATTGAACTGAATAATGCCTGTGTTTCTTGACAATTTTAAATGACCTACTTAGACTAAATTATTTTCCAATTGTTGATTTTCTCAAAAATATTCTTTTGAAACTACAGATTTTAAATTGGTATTACCCACAAATCTTTTGATAAATTTTTTAAAAGTTTTATTGATACTTATTGTATTTACCTCAAAGTCATTTCACCCCCAGCTCTATCATGTGACAAAGAAAAACAGTTAAGCAAAAACATGAGATATAGAGATTGTGTCTGACAACTTACATAACACTAGGCCTTAGAAGTCACCTACCTCTTTAATGTGAGGAGGGTACTACGCTTCATTATCTGTTTTCTGGAATCTTTATTGGTTTTTCAATTACTCACTGTCCAATTTCCTTTTAATTTTTTCGTCTATATCATTGTGGTCCTAGTGTATATTATTCTTTTAATGCTGTGTATTTTGTTCTGCATCAGTTCACACTGCCCATGAAATGAACATTTCCATGTTTCTCTGAATTCCCCATTATCACTGTTTTCTTGGTAATACTGTGCATTTCATTTTATGTACTTATAAATAGCATTCTCAGAAATGTTCAGTTAAAAGATTAAGAAACCAGGTATTGAGAGCTCCTTTTCTTCACTCTACAACTTATAAACTTGCTTGCTTGCTTGGGGCACTGAGAGATGAAGTGTCTTGCCCAGAGATACACTCATCATTTCTTGTAAGAAAGGTTTTAGGGGGTTAAGCTTCCACAGCAGGATAAAGAATTCCAAGCTCTTGTGGATAGTCTCTCAACCAATCAGAAAGTGTACCAAACATTCTATAAACAACTAGCTCCTTTTAAGAGCCCGGGAGGCCAAACCAGTTGCAACTGTCGTGGTCAAGGACTAGGCCTCGACAGGAAAAAGGCTTTTCTCCACAGCGCTTGCGTATTAAATATTGACTGACACACCCCGTGGGCAGAGATAGCTGCCATTTTTTATCATGGGAGGCATGACAACACATGACAAGGAGGAACATGGAGGAACATGAGATGGGCTGTCCAGGAAGAGTGTAACTCAGACGAACTAGACCAATCCTAGCCCTGGTGGGTGGCGTATGGATCTTACTATTTAAAAGTTGATTATATCACTGAACCAGCACCTACATGCTACTAAAGTACATTGTGCCTGCTTCTCTGGCAAGAAGTGTAATAAAGGCTTTCCTTCACTCACTCTTGTAGTAGATTTTTGTTTCAGATTTTTCTAACATTTCTTAATGCGCAATAATATTCTATTATATTTAGATGCCATTCTCCAATTCATGGGCACCCACTTTGTTTCTAATCTTTGAAATCCCCAGAGTGATGCAATTAATATTTTGGCACATACTAGACTTTTATTTCTATGGGATTATACAGGATATATGCCCAATGGTAGGATGACTGAGTCAAAGGCTATGGACAATACAGACATTTTTCTTACTGAATTAAAAACTGTTATCCAGAATCAATTCAAACCTGAACCAATTCAAAGCTCTAAAAACAGTATATTAGTGTGCCTATCTTGCAAAGACCCAACAAAAATAAACTTTGCAATTTTTTGGTCAGTTTTTCCAATTCAATCAAATGAGATATTTGTAAAGTGCTTAGCACAGTGCCAAGTACCACATACACGCTTATCCCTTCCCTCCCCCACTATGCATAGTGTGAAATTCAATCTCAGAGTTGCTTTAATTTGAATTTCTCTGATTATTAATTATATAATAAAGCTAATAATAATAATAGCTACATTTATATTGTCATTTGCAAAAAGCTATTTACACAGTATATCTCATTTTGTTCTCCCCACAACCTTGGGAAGAAGGTGTTATTATTATCCCCATTTTAAGGAAGAGGAAACTGAGACTTTGAGAGGTTAAGAGACTTGCCCAAGGGCACACAGCTAATAAACATTCAAGGCACAATTAGAAATGAGGTCATTTGGACACCACCACCTAGGTTCCTTCTATGCTTATTTGAAGCATGTTTTCAAAGGATCTACTATACCTTGCAATTCTTCTTTTGAAAACTGTTAATCTTTGACCACTGATCTATGGAGGAACAGTTCTTGGTATTATATATTTGTGTCATTTTCCTACATAACTCAGATATCAGACTTTTATCACTAAACCTTTCATTTTTAAACTACCTAACCACCAGTTTTAAAGTTACGGAAGGATTTAGAGAGTAAAAAAAAAAGTTTTGTTTTAGTTCTCCAGATTAAAATTTAAGACTTAGATCTTTCTGACTCTGTGACCCACTTTCCTTCCATTCACTATGTCAGTGCTGTCTCTCATTCAACTGCGTGTAGGAAAAATTTTCCATCCTTATCTATAAAGGTGATAATTTCATTCCCATCCAAAATATGAGAATTTAAATCCTTAAAAAGAAGGAATTCTAACATAAGAATGTGTGGTTAGGAAGAGGATACTAAGAATCACAGGTTTTAGCACACATGTAATGATGAAAAGGTTTGGAAGAGCCACTAAGATAAGTAGGCTAGTGAGTCAGTAAGAGAAGTGTAGAGAGGAATTGTTTAGCAACAGTGATCAGCTGGAAAGGAGAATTCTTAGAGGGAATGGTCAAAGAGGGCTGGAATGATTTTAAGAAAATAACTCCTCAAGGATGTGCAGAAAATTACATAACTATTGTTCTGCTTAATGAAGCAAAATATTAACTGAACTTTACCCTGAGCGCCACAACAATGTTTTATCTCATTTTGGAATTTTATCTATTGTCACAATAATGCTGTAACTCCCAAATTTCTTGGTTGAGAGAGATTTTCAGGGTCATAGGGTGGCAATGTTTCTTTCTAAGTAAAAATACTAAATTAGGTTAGTCTAAATTAATAAAAATTGTTTCTGGCAGGCTTGTGCTTAAAATACAGAGTATGAAATTTATTCCTACAAGTTGGTAAGACTTCTAGGTAATCCTATTTATGGATGACATTTGTGTTGATTACATCAATTCCTAGAACACAGTAGGTCTCCTACATGAGGTCCATAACCATGAAAGAGTTCATAGAAAGAATCAAGTAAATGAAGAATGCCTCCTGGCTAGATTGATTTATTTTATTTAGCAGTACTTTTTTTGTTACAAGTGAGGGAGGAGATGATCATTTTATTTTTTAAAAAGAATGTCTATTGTTAAGACTATGATATTTAGCAGAATGGACAACCTATATAGCTAGTCTATCAGTACATATATGTTGGACAGATACTGCAGACGGACAACAAATTGGGCCCAGAAATGAATAGAAGGAAGAGAGTAGATCAGACTTCAATTGGAATTTCCCCCCCCAGTTTTTTTACTCTGACCTTTACAAACATCAACTAAAATAAGCACTTCCATATATGCAAAAGAATAGACAGGACTGTACATGAAACTGAATCTCCATTAAGTACAGATTGATCTTCTTTTTAAGTATGTTAAATTAAGCATATTACTTTCAAAGCTGTCCAGCTTTTAATTTGATCCTTTTGGCCTTTCTCTGTCCTCTTCTATGCATTTCAAAAAACATTGTTTTTTATGTCAATGCTACCCTTAACTCCTCTTCCCACTCAAATCAAGAAGAAAAAGCTTTTGAAACAAATATGAAAAATCAAGCAAAACAAATTCCCACAATAGCTGTGTCCAAAAATATATCTCTCAGGGGACAGCTAAGTGGTGCAATGGAGGCGCAATGGATAGAGCACTGTCCTAGAGTCAAAAGGACCCGAGTTCAAATCCGGCCTCAGACACATAAACACTCACTAGCTGTGTGACTCTGGGGAAGTTACTTAACCCTAATTACCTCATCCAAAAATGTGTGTGTGTGTGTGTGTGTGTGTGTGTGTGTGTGTGTATGTGTCATCTGCAACTTGAATCCATTCCCTCTCTGTCAGAAGGCAAGTAGTATGCTTTGTCACCAGTCCTCCAGAATCATGGCTGGTCACTGAATTGACCAAAGTTATGAAGTCTTTCAAAGTTATTTGCCTTTACAATGTTGTCAATGTATAAATTGTTCTAATTCTGTTCATTTCACTTTCCATCAGTTCAAGCAAGTCTTTCCAGGTTTCTCTAAAACCATTCTGCTGGACCACATTTGAAAAAAATGGACAGTGCTTTCTGTGACCCTCAAACTTTTCTCTGAAATGAAGACTGATTTTCAAATCATCAACATTCCATAATTACTCAAAAGAGTATGGCCTAACTATATACACAGGAAGAATCTTATGGATGAAGAAAGCTAACTGCCCAGACAACTATATGCAGCTGGATGGAAAACCAATAATGTGGTCCACCCATAAAATGACAGTCCTACTCAGTGGAAAAAGCAGTCAATATGGAGTAAGACCTGGGTTTAGCTTTGTTAAGTCACTTAACTTCTCTGGGCCTCAGTTTCCTTACTGGTATAATAAAGAAGTTGTACTCAGTGATCTCTAAGATCCCTTTCCCCTCTAAGACTATGAATTTATGATCTTATATCTTGGACAGATCCTGCAGACGAACATGGGCTTGGCACAGTGGGCATAAGTAGGCTGCAGAAAATTACCTAATAAATGGTGAAATTACATTTGTTTAAGTGGCATAAAAGATATCATCAGAGATGTGTGAACAGAAAAGAAAATGTAGGATGAGCAAAGAATTAACTATCCATGTGCTAGAATAGCACCCATGTGACGGCAAGAGACCTAGAACAAGGCCCTGCTCTGTTGGCAGGAGAACCCACGTCAATGAGATCAGAGTTCCACTCAAGTCTTAAAAGGATATCTTAACATATTAATTTTCCCATAGATTCTATGATTAAAATAAATCATAAACACAAAATCATAGCATAGAATGACAAGTTCTTTCAAGGTAAAAAGGTCCCTAAAGATCATCTGGTTCAAAACTCCTTCATTTTATGGGGATGGAGGTCCACAAACGCTAAGCAATTTACCCTCAATTATACAAGGAGTTGTTGGCAGAGCCAGGACTGATACCTCAAACCTTCTGATTTCCAGTTAAATTGCTCTTTCTACTAGTGTTTTGATAGGGACCTTAAGTTTTGAATTTTACTAAAATTTTAATCCTTTGCCTTAATATTCTGTTGTTGTTCAGCCGTTTTCAGTTGTGTTTGACTTTTGGTGACCCCATTTGGGGTTTTCTTGGCAAAGATACTGGAGTGGTTTGCCATTTCCTTCTCCAGCTCATTTTTACAGGTGAGGAAACTGAGACAAACAGGGTTAATTGACTTGCCCAGGGTCACACAGCTAGGAAGCATCTGAAACTGGATTTGAACTCACAAAGATGAATCTTCTTGATTCCAGGCCTGACCCTCTATCTACTTCGATAACTAGCTGCCTACTTGCCATGATATAGCTGTAATAATGATGTAACGCCTTGAAAACTATGGCTATGATAATGGAGTTTGTGCTGGCAGGGCCCACCCAAGATGAAAAGGCTTGAATACAAGGTTACAATATAGACTTGGTGCCTATGGCCCCAGGACCACTCTATCTAAAGGTTGACTACTAGAAGATTGACTACCAAGTCAGGAATCATTTTTAGCCACAGTAACTCATTAAACACTTAAAAGTACTGAGAAAACCAAACATATATTAACCTTTAATGGACTGGTTTTATTTTGTAATTTATTTTACTCTGTAACACTGCCTACATTTTGTATAACTACCCAAGTCACTTTCTTTGTCTTTAAGTTAAGTTCAGCAGTTCATAGGTTCAGTTCAGTTTTCCCTTCTGAAAGAGTTTAAAAGTTCAGCTTTCCTGTAAATCACTTTAATTAAAAATAACCTATTATCTTTGTTCTTCTAGCAGCATTTGCAGGATGCAAACACTGTTATCTTTAATTGTCCTTCCCTGCATTTTGGCCTATTATTTATAAACCATTAGCTATTCTTGCAGAATGCAGGTGGACTTCATCAATCAGAAGGGAAGGAGGGGTTGTTGCTGGCCCTGAATTCCCAATCTCCAGGAAAGCATATTATTCCTCATGCTTATGATGCTACAGGCTCTGGAGCCAATCACATTGTGTGCCCCATCTATGATGCTGCCTTCTATTTCAGGATGTTCCTCTTTTTGTCTATAAAAGAGGGCTGTCCCCCTCATTCGTGGTCTTAGCTAGGTGAGGAGGCTGAGATTCTGCTGTCTGGCAAATTCATGCTTTGCTATGGATCATGATCAGAACTTTTGTGTCTGATGATAACAGTACAGAAGTCCTCAATTCTAGGTGATTTCCTACAGTTTCCACAGTGAGAGCAGTTTTTAGACAGTTAAGAAATATTTCACTCTTTGCTTTCTTAGTGTAATCTCTAACAATAGAAATAAGCTAGGAACATGTAGTCCACATTATAAATGAAAATTGACAAATAAGGAAGTCACAGATTTTTTTTTTTAGGCAATTGGGGTTAAGTGACTTGCCCAGTCACACAGCTAGTAAGTGTCATGTGTTTGGTCTGAGGCCACATTTGAACTCAGGTCCTCCTAACTTCAGGGCCGGTGCTCTATCCACTGCACCACCTAGTTGCCCCCGTGTCATAGATATTTTTAAGAACAACAAAATTTAACAACAAAGTACTAAATTAGAAGAAAGGTCAAAAGCGAAAGGCCGATCACTATTATGATTGCAGCAACTATAAACCATGTTTTAAAACAAGTTGTCAACTCCAAAATAAAATTGTCTACAATGACTTCTGTTTTCTTGAGAAATTCAATGGATGTAAAATAGTCCCCACAACACAAAGGTTGAAAAAGTCGAGAAATGACACTGATTACCAAACACTTAATCTCCTTGTCAAGCAGAGAGACAGGGCAGCTCATTGGCAAAATGTTACAGGAAGATGTCAGAGAATTTGTGCAACAGCAAAAAGCAACTGAGGAAAAAATGAATTTATACAAAGCTTGGTGTGACATGTAGATAGATAAATAGGATTAACCTCTGTTCATTTGTTGATGATATACACAGTATAATAATAATAATAACTCATAATAAGTTTGTGAGGTAGTAATGAAATTATTGTCCTAATTTTCCAGATGAGAAAATAGAAATCCAGAAAAATTAACTGACATAGAAGCAGTATTCAAACCCAGATCTCCTGACTAGTTCATTTTTTCCTCCCACTGCACTTTCTCTTTATTTTAAATTGAGGGAAAGGGGAGAGGTTGAAAGAGACTGGGGTTAGGGGTGGTTAGCAATAATCATCCCCCCCCACAAAAAGAAGGGCCACTGAAGCATTTTTTTTTTATAAGCGTAAGAAGGAAGAAGGAAATTCAGAAGGAAGCATATATAAGCAGGCCAGTTTTGAAAGTTAATATGAGGAATTATTTACATGCTTTTTTTTTTTTAAGGAAGTGGTATTAAAAGGAGATTCACAGTTTCATATTCCAGTGCTTAGCACATTGCCTAGCAAATAGTAAGCACTTAATAAATGTTTAGTGACTGACACAAACAATTTGAAATTGGACAGAGCTTTTGTTTGTATGGGTTATATTTATGGATTTTTTACCATATTAGAAATTAAAACATCTCAGTACTGTTATGAAAACCGTTTTGACTTGGAGCCCTTCAGGTGCCCCCAAACCATACTTTGAGAACTTCTAGGCATTCTAGTCCAATCTCTTAATTTTACAAACAAGGAAACTGAGTTCCCAAGAGGTGAGAGATTTGTCTGAGTTACAAGTGATAGAGCCAGGATTTGAACCAGGTCTCTAATTGCAAATCTAATGCTCTCTACACTATGCAATAGGATTGTTACATGAAAGACTATTCTATAACTATTCTATAGTCAGTCAGGGTAGAATACGAAAACTACATCTATCAAGAGACTTTACCTTCTCTGAAAGTCTTTATGAATATGAGATGATAGCCAACCTGTAGAATACATAAAGCCGATCATGGGATGAAGTAGATAACCTCTGGAACTTGTCTTGGGTTTAAGCTTCTACGATGAAAGTTAGACAAATGGTATAGAAGTAGATCAATGCTTTCTATAGGAAGTGGGAAAATATATTTTAAATATCCATAATAAATGTGAAAAAGAACAAATAAGAACCTATTCTACTTAGTATTATTTTAATTATTGCAAATGATTCAAGGTCAAGGAATACAAAGAAGAGCATTGTAGATGTTTCCTCACGTATTTGGGCTCTGTACCACCGTGGACATTTCTCTAACATAACATTATTTTCTATCACCTTTGTTTTTGCATTTTAGGTTAACAACTGGTGTGAGGGACTGTCTGATGTTAGCTGCTGCCAGGTGGTCTTTGTGGCAAGATTGGGGTAGAATCTGGGTATTTGGAAGTAACCAGAGCTCACGCTCCCGAGGCAGGGGCTGTGGTAGGCGGAGTTGTGGTGAACTGGGATGGGCTGGATACGGAGAAGCCCTGAGGCAGTGGGCAGTGCTATGTGAGATAAGCTGGGGAAGGATCGGGGTGCAAGGAAGTAGCCGGAGCATGTGCTCCTGAGGCAAGGGGCTGTGCCACGTGGGAGTGGGACGGCAGAGGACAAGTTCCCTTTGCTTAGTCCCCTCCCTAAATGCAACGTCAACCCCAGACGCCTCCTTCCTGTGTCCTTCCTGACTTCCTGGGTCACGTACCTTCCCTTTGTGTAGCACTGACCCCAGACGCCTCCTCCCGGTATCTGGGCCTGACTTCCTAGGTCACGTACTCTGTCTATGCACTAATCCCAGACGTCTCCTTCCTGTATCCGGTCCTAGCCTCCTGCGTCACTTCCTCTCCCTTGGTGTGCTAAACTCAGACAGCCCCTTCCGGTATCTGACCCTACAATCATTGGCTAGTAGGCGGGCTGAGGAGGAGGGGCTTGGTAGGTACTTAAGGAACGATCGTGGTCGGATCACGTGCTCTCTTTGCTCCTGCTCTGTTGCTCTGGCCTTCCTGTTTGGCCTTGCTGTGATGGCCTCTGAATAAAGCTCGGGTGTTGGCACCTCCTGGTAGGTTCGTCTCTGTGTGTTTATCCGGGTAGGCACCAAAGACTGGTAAGTAGTATGACTCTGGCAGCCTGCTCCTTATAGGAGGAGAGTGTACGGCGCGGCCGGCACAAGGTCGGCGCGGCCAGGACAAACTGGTATTATTACTTCTATCTCTTTAAGAAGTAACAAGTAGCCACAGCTGTATATTAATCATTAGCAAATACGTACCAGGTCGGGAATTCAGTACAACTCTTTGGACACGCATCGCTATATTCAGGCAGTAGAGCTACAAAGATCTGTCTTCAGAGCTCCCTAAAAATTCAAAACCAAAGAAGAGTTTCAAAAAATTGAACAATTAAAGGAGTAAAAGAAATGCATTATATCATGTCTATGTTACCAACGAGAATAAGGTAGCATATGTATTATTTATTCCAACAGGTACTGCAAGCTTTGGTCTTCTCAAAGCCTCCTCAACTGAAAAACCCCAAATGATACTTTCTTCCTAATCTGGTCATACTATTTGATTATACAAGTAATACCTATAAAAATCATGTCTATGTATCATGAATACTTTCTTTGGGTAAGGAGTCAGCAGGCACAGGACATCATAAAAATGAAGCTTATTTTAAGAGATAGGTAACAACTGGTTACCAATGATGGACTCATAACTGAATTAGCCACCTGTGAAAAGTCAGCTTCAGCTAACACGTTGGAGCATACATATTTATATATGTTGTGCTATTATAGATATATATTCACATATAATTAGCTTTCTTTATTAAAGACTAGTATTTGAGAATGAATGTGTATAAATTTTAAAACTAAAACAGCATTATGTATTTTACACACACACACCCCCCACATACACACAAATGTTCAGTTCCACAGGAAAGTTTCTAAATATAGGTCGTACCTCTGGGGCTACTCCTTGCCTCTGGTTCACACTTATAGGTTGTGCTTCCCAGGTGTGATAGGAGCAATATCCTAAGGCCCCACTCCATGTGGGTAAGGGCAGTTTTTCTTTAAAAGGTATTGAAACTGATCTCAACATTTAATTGGCTCAACTCATTGACGTGGTCCCCAGTATAAATTGCTCCCTGCTCTCTGATGCCTGACTGGTGGACCACCGTGCACAACATAGATGTGCTCAGCTAAATCAACACAGTGTCCTTCAAAACATCCTTCCTCTGCTATGACTGAGTAAATCTCCTTTTGTTAACTATCAGATTATCCATGAGTGGTTCATGTTTTCCAGTATCAAACACGACGTACAACAGCGGTCTGATAAACTCTGGCCTTCAACACCAGGGCACAATTACCCCAGCTTAAGACACCATGCAGGCAGACATACCTAAAATCATAGCTGCTGAGCTACATGCATTCAACAATGCATTCATCACCATTAGGTCAAAGGAATTCACTGTTTGGCACAGTAAAAACAGTAGCTACAAAACATTCCCCCAATAAACCTGGGACATTAGTAGAGAAGCATACTTAGGTCCAAGACAACTCACATCTTACACTACTTTTCCTAGGATTCAACTATATAACACCCAGCGTGATGAGACATTTTGATAGTGGAACACTTGACAAAGTCAAATTAGAAAATCAGGGTTTATTTGTTCTGAACAAGTCATTCAATCCCTAGGAGCCTATTTTCTAAATTGTAAAATGGACTTAATACTATTTACCACAAGGGCTATTTTAAAGATTAAATGAGTGAATGTATATAAAATGTTAATAAAAAGATAACCTAATAAACCATAATTTTGGACATTGGGATTGTTTCTAATCTTTTACTGCTGCAGCCTGCCTGGGCTACTTCCCAAACATGTTCCTTGTGGGTTAGAGCCCCCAGAAGACAGCTGTTATTCCCATAGGTTCCTAGGGTACCTAGACATTATAGTTCATGAACCCCCAACTAATGTTCCCAGCAGTGAGCCAATAGACACAATTAGCTCTTAGCAAAGGCATTTACTAAGTAGGCAAATTAAAACTCTCCCAGTAATATGTATACTGTTAACGGAAAGGGTGGGCACAACCTTCTGAGTACAATGTAATGAGGCACACATGTAGGAAATACTTGTGGTTAAGTCAACTAACTCACAACTTCAAGACTATTACAGGTCTCTGATACCCTCTGTCTTCGTAGAGTTCCCACATAGCTATATAATGCATATATAGACAGTGATCACCCCCGCACCCCAATTCCCCCAACGTTTTCTTCAGAGGCAGTTTTAGACTAGAACTCCTGAAATGCCAAACTCTATTTAAAGCCCCCAGGGACATGACCCATTTTCAGCCCAGCCAATCACATTCCCTTCTAGATTTACTCAGAGAAAGGTGTTCACATTTTGTAAAGGGAATAATGAGTGCTGTTAGCAAGATATTTCATTACCTCTTTTATCTACTCCTTGCTCTTTATGACATCAACTACTATTATTACACATAGCACTATCCTGAACATTTTTGTACTAATTATTTTTTTTCTTTCTGGTTATTTCCTTGAGATGTGTTCCTAAAGTAAAATTACTGGGTCAAACTGTAGGAAAAAGTTTTACAGTTCTTGTTACATACTGCCAGATTGCATTCCTAACGCAACCATACTCTCACTAACATTGAGAGGTTTTTAAAATTGCTTTTGCTGATTTAATAGGTAGATAATAATACCTTAGGGTGGATTTGATTTGCATCTCTTTAATCCTTTTTTTTTCTTTTTAGTCAATTGGGGTTAAGTGACTTGCCCAGGGTCACACAGCTAGTTCATCTCTTTAATCCTGAGTGAAATTATGCATTTTTCCGAGTGACTTACTGGTTCATTTTTAACAGTGGTAAATGGGCTACACCACCTACCAAATAGGGCTCATTGTTATTCAGTCCTTTCAGTGGTGTCCAACGCTTGGAGTTTCCATTTGGGGTTTTCTTGACAGAGATACTGGAGTGGTTTGCCATTTCTGTCTCCAGATCATTTTAGTGAGAAAACTAAAGCAAAGAGTGTCAAGTGACTCGCCCAGGGTCACACAGCTAGATAAGTCTTCCTGACTCCAGGCCTTGCACTCAATCCACTGTGCCACCTAGCTGCTACCAAACAGGGTTAATATAGGCTTTAAAAAAAAACAATGCAAATATCAAGATTTAAAAGTTATAGTTAAACACCACGATGATCTGAATCATAGAAGGGCAACAGTAGCATTGACAAGAATGCAACCATATTATCCCTTCCCCATGAAATTTCAAATTTGCTTTCTGCTCTACTTTTTCTTTTTTCTTTTCCTAAGAAGCATATTAATTATCTCTAAAAGAAAATACAATACTCAATATTTTTGTAATTATTACCTGCTTGATAAAAAATATATGCTGGAACACTTGGTATATTTCCAGTATATGTATACAGGAAGTGTTTTTATTCCTTAGATCAGGTATTGTGGATATCTGTTACTAAAAGATGTCTGTTATAGATAGAATGGCACAGTGGATACAAGATTGGGCCTGGAGTAGGAAGACCTGAGTTCAAATGTGGTCTCAAACACTAGCTGTGTGACCCTGGGCAAGCCACTTAACCTGTCTACCTCAATTTCCTCAACTGTAAAATGCAGATAATAATAGCACCTTACTTAACAAGATTGTTGTGAGGATCAAATGAGACAGTATTTGTAAAGCTTTTAGCACACTGCCTGGCACATAATACACACTCAATAGATGTTTATTCCAATCTATTCCATCCCTGCCATTTGAATGAAATCACACACTGGCAGAGGAATAAAATAATGTGTATATAACACAGGTGTCAAGATATTAGGAGACACCTTGTTTTCCAGAGCTAAGGTCCAGCAAGCATGCTGTGCACTGAGCGTGGCATAACAATCCTTTGTGCTCACCCTCTGGATGATTTCAGAATTGTTTCTGGTCATTAAGCCCTGCTATGGATCAACTTTGTCACATTGTTGCTGTTATCCCTCACTGTCAGGGCTACAGCTCACTGAGTAGTCACAGGTATAACTATTAAGATCTCTCTCAGGCCCACTCCACTAGAGCTGGCCCCGGGCAATACGTCCTTCCTTGGAAACCCTTTTCCACACTTTCAAATTAAACTTCTGTTTGATTCCTGACTCTCTTGTCTCTAGCCTGCCAGTCCAGTTGACACAGGAGATAACAGTTTTAAAGGAAAAGTAAAAATCAATCACTTTTTGTTGCTTCATAAACAACTTGATTCTGATCCTCCCATGTCCAGCACGCCCAGTCCTGTGGGGAGAGGAAGTGGAGAGTGAAGATGGCAATCACATATACTTGAAAGAGAAAGCCTGTTTCTTGGCTGGCATGAAATAATTTCCTGCCTGACAATGAAATATCCTGACATTATGAAGTTCCATAACTGTTGATTCCTAATTGATGATATTGTTTTTCTCCAAGCTGTGTGACCCTAGGCAAGTCACTTCACCCTGTTTGCCTCAGTTTCCTCATCTGTAAAATGAGTTGCAGAACGAAATTGCAAACCACTCCAGTATTTTTGCCAAGAAAACCCGAAATGGGGTCACAGATTGTCAGACACCACTGAACCACAAAAAACCTGTGTAAAACCCTACCTGTATATCTCTTTGTTGGGCTTCTGGCAAATGATCAGCTGATGCTAATTAAACTTTATCTTCTAGCCTGGCCTCCTGTTTGGACCACCAATCAAAGGCGTCAAGGTAGGCAGAATTACTTCTTGGGAGGATTTCAGGAGGTCTGGGTTGAGGAATTCCCTATCACTGTCTTTCCAGTCTTCTTACACTCTACTCCAGGGACAGAGGCCTCCTAGCAGTTCCTCTGCCAGGACACTACGATGTCCTGACTGCATTTTTGGGGCTGTTCCCCCAAGCCTGGCACATCTTCAACTTCATCTCTGCCTCCTGGTTTCCCTGGCTTCCTTCAAGTCTCAGCTAAAATGCTTTTCCTCTGCACCTCCCCCAAATTATCCTGCATGTAATCTGTTACTTGTTTTGCATGCCGTCTCCCACTAGCCAAGACTGTGAGCTAATTAAGAGCAAGGACATACCCCCAGCACTTAACACTGTTACCTGGCACGTGGTAAGCGCTTAATAAATGCTTGTTGCTTTGATCTGGTGCAGGGCAAAGAAAGAAGAATTTGGGATTCCTAGGACCTGAATTCAAATCTCAGTGTGGTCTTGCGCAAATCATTTCACGTCTCTGACGCAGGCAATTATTTAACCTCTGAACCCCAGTTTCCTTCTCGGTAAAATGAAGGAAAGGGTTAGATTCGATGGCCATCTTTAAAAGGTCGCTTCCAGCCCCCGTTCCAATCAGTTCCTAGAAGTATCCCAGCACAGACCCATGAAGGCAAACACGAGCCCTGGGAGCAGAGCGGATCAGAGGCCTGGGGCAGACCTTAGCTTGCATAGGACGGGGAGGTGGAGGTGCAGGGGAGGTGGGGGGCTGGCGGAGGCAGTATTCCAGCCCCACCGCCTCCCCACAGCGTTTTCCGGGGTGTGCACGTCCTCTAATAGAGTTATTCAGTTCCCTCGCTCCCTCAACATACCGCCAGGGCCTGGGCCACCCTTAGTCAGAACCCGAGGCGGTCATTCACCCTGAGGAAGGTCTTCTTGGGAGGAGAGAGGTGCTTTAGGGGCATGACCTCGGAGGTCTTCAGCAGATGCTGAAACCCGCCTGCCCTGCGCATGCGCATGGCTCATCCTTCTCCGGCTCCAGTCAGGAGTACGCGAGCGTATTTTTCCTAGTTGGAAGGGGGCCAGTCTTATCCTACAAGAAGCCGCCCTCGTAACCCAACTTTAAACTCTTAGTCTTTCAAGGGCACCTGGGTGGTGCAATGCAAAAGAACCCTGGACCTGAAGTCAGGAAGATCGGAATTGAAATATGACATTTAGCACTTATTATTAACTGGATGACTCAGATCGGGTCTCGATCTCTTTGTACCCTGATTTTCTTACCTGTGAAATGGGAGAGTAATAGTGTTGAGGTCTAGGGGTGCTGGGACCCAAAATTCAAGGGAAAGCAATGCCGGTCCTGCCTCGAATTTGATCCAAGCCTTCTTTCAGTCAAAAACCAGGTTTATTAGAACACCGACTAGGTGGGCGAGATTCTAAGAATCCACCCTTTAGTGGACTGGACTATCTCTTTTTATAATCGGGATGGGAGGGCCAGTAGGCTGGAATGACTGACTGGGAGATAACAAGAGAAGGACCAGGAAGGGGATACCCTAGACCTTATAAGGTCTTGTAAAACCAAAAGAACTTTGACACAGGATGAGGGATTCCGGTTGCTTACAAGATAAGGAGGACTTTTATGGTATTTCAAGATAAGGGGGAAAGGACTTTAGGACATGAGCCCAAGTCCCTCAGGAGGGACTTCACAAAGTAATGGAAAAGAAACACTTAATATTCTTTTTAATCCTTAGGGCACCATTTGTATCCACATGACTATAAGCTGTCTTTTTTTTTACCCACTGGTGAATGATCTCTGTAAGGTTAGAGAGAATGAGTTCATGTTGTAGATGACCATACCAGGGAATGAGATACTCTGCTCTCGCTTTTTAAGGAACCAGAGGACATTTCCCCAGAATTCACGTTTTGCCCTTTTCAAGTTAGAGACCCTGGGCTGTGTGGCATTGAAAATGGAGAAGGAGGGTGCTAAAAATCCTAGGGTGCATACCCCAAGTCCTTGTAAGGTGTTAATCATTGGGTGGCCAGGATAATAGTTTTGGGGTCTTGCCATGTGGTGGTGTTGTGTCTGAGGTTGAGACCCCTCAAAGACCAAAGTGCAGGATGGGGTCATCTGGAATGAATTCACAGACTCAAGCATTCTTTGAGTCAAGTTGGCAAAGATTTATTGTTATGCTATGTAGTGGGCAAGGATCCTTAAGGAGCCTTCGAGACACTGAGGATGGTGCTGGGGTTTATATGGAAAAGGGCATGGGAAAGGAATGCCAGGGACACTGATGAGGTAACCTAAAGGTCCTGGTGTCTTTGGGAGCTATGGATAGGAAAGTGTCGGGAGTATACCAGACAGGGAGGGAGACGTCAGAGGCATGGACCTTTGGGATGTGGTGGGAGGAAGAGTCTTTGGGTCAGCCAGGGACAAAAATCCTTGGGCCAGGCACCCCTCTCTCTGTCCTGATGACAGAATTCATTCTGCAACAAGAGAAAATTTTCTCACAGGACAGGAGCTTACTAAGAAATTGAGAGGCTTCTGGAGACATAATCTTAGGGCTAGTGCCTGAGCAGCCCACCACTCTCTCACCCAGCTTTGTGTAACTGCACCAGGGAGAGATAAGTGTCTTGCTGGGGCTCACTCATGAATAATTGGCAAAAGCACAGTGTCCTAGAGGCAGCTAGGTGGCACAGTGGTTAGAGCACCAGCCTGGGAGTCAGGAGGACCTGAGTTCAAATCTAGTCTCAGACCAGATACTTGACACTTACTAGCTGTGTGACCCTGGGCAAGTCATTTAACCCCAATAGCCTTGCCAAAAAAAAAAAAAAAGCACAGTGTCCTTGAGCTGGAGGGAAACTGCCAGGGATAGTATTTCTGAGGCTAGGGAGAAATATGGTCTTGGAGTTGGGGTCCCAGTACAAGCATCCAAGCATCCCATCAGTAGCACTTTGTTTCATCTCTTCCCCAGAATTTTTGTCACTTGGTTCACCAATCCCAGAAAGGAAGGTACAGCCTTTGGGGGCACATATGGGGCAAATTTGTAAGAGGCTCCAAGTATGGATGCACCAAGTATCAGAATGGTTGCACATTAAACTCCCAATAGAGAGGGGTGTCTTTAAGAGATCAATAGGAGTGTTGTAACTAGAAAGGGCTGTGGCATTGTGACTTAACTTAGAAGTAAAGCTTAAAAAGGGGGAACCTACTACAAAAGTAGGGGGAGGGATGGGGTCATAGGTGCAAGTAGGAAATGCTCCCTCAGTACCATTGGTACAGCTGGCTGATAGAAAGTTCTGGAGACACTTGTCACTAGTCGTATCTGCACAGGTAGTGCAAGTCAAAAAACCAGCAGCAACTCTTACAAGCCCTCCCTCAACAGGGGTATTAACTTGTCCAGTGACTGTGGAATTTGTTTCCCAAGTAAAGGAATATTCACCTGTGGAGAAGCAGGGTGTGAAGATGGAGAGAGTAGCCCACAGAGGAGTGGCCAGCATAAATGGGATGGCATAAACCTATGATGAAGTCACCTGGGGAGGGAGGCTTTTGCAAAGGTGGTGGGAGTGGGTAGCATACCCCAGAAGGGTTGGGTGCCCCAGGCAAACCCCAGGAACCCCAAGTGTGCCACTTGGAAGGGGTCTAGAAGGAATTAAGGGTGGGAAGTGACCTGGGGCCATCCCCACACGGAAGCATTGGGCTAGGTTTGAGGTAACAGAGAATTGGAGGTTTGGGCACAGGTTCACAATAAAAGGCCAGTTGATTAACGGAGAAGGGCCGATTGGCCCAGGCAAATGCCAGAGACTGAGCCATGTGGTAAAGTTCAAGGAAAGTTCAGGGTGCCATGGAGTGTTTCCCAGGGCCTGTATCCCATCTTTAGCACTTACCTTCCAAGGTTTAATTGTGAGAATCAAATGGGATAATATTTGAAAAGTACTTTGCAAATCCAAAAGTGGTTTTTTTAGTTATTGTTTTTGATTTTTAGATGTTAAAGAGTGTGGGACAGAGGTGCTTAATTTTTTTGTGTGTCACAGATATGTCTGGCAACCTAGTGAAGTCTATGGACCCTTTCTCAGAATGATGTGGTAAAATGCATAAAATAAAATACATAGGGTTACAAAAGAAACCTATTACATCGAAATACAACTAATACAGTTTGATAAAAATATCAAAATATTTTGGGTTGGGGAGGGCAGCTAGGTGGTACAGTGGATAGAGCCCCGGCCCTGGCCTCAATCACTTGACATTTACTAGCTGTGTGACCCTGGGCAAGTCACTTAACCCCATGGCCTAGCAAAAAAAAAAACAAAAACAAAAACAAAACAGGTTCATGGATTCTAAATAAAGAAGCCCTAGTAGGGAGAATGTGAATATGCCTTCTCCTGCCACAGGCTCTCCTATTCAGTTCCTGTGATTTAGACCTGGAAGGAATCATAGAATATAAACTACTTGAGGTAGGGACTGTCTTATTTACTTGTATTTGTATTTCCATCACTTAGCACAGTGCCTGGAATATAGTAAATACATTTAATAAATCATCTATCTATATATCTCTGCCTCACTTTTCTTATCTGTAAAATGGGAAATAATAGCTCCTACTTCCCAGGGATGGGAAGATAGCATGAGATAATAGTTAGAAAGTGCTTTGCAAACCTTAAAGCACTACATACCTGTTAGTTATCATGATCATGATCATCTACCTATCTAATTCAACCTCTGCATTTTACAGATAGGGAAACTGAAGCCCAGAGAAGACTTAACTATGATCACAGGTACAATGGCAAATAACACTATGGAACCTGGGTTTGATAAATGGCTGTGCCACTTGCTATCTGTGTGGTCTTGAACAAGTCACTTAACCTTTCAAGTCTGAATTTATGATACTATGAACCATGGTTCTCAAACCCCAAATTCAGGACTTTTCCCAGTCTACCATGCTGCCTTTGGGCATTACATTGTTCTTGATTTGAGTCAAGGTTTTAAAGCTGTCAAACTGTGCCCCATTCATCTTTGCAGAATTCAACCTAACATCATAATAAAAAAAATGTTAAGATATCTACATATCTCTCAGTAAAACCCACTTAATTCTTCCTTCACCCAAACCCTGCCATCCCTATCCCCAAAACCATAGGGAAAGTTCTAGCTGATAATTTATTGTAACAAAGAAAAATAGTAAAGCAAAATGTAGCAACCAAAAGGCCAATTCTGATGGCATTCTGTCAAGAGGAAAGGTGGGGAGGGGAATGTGTTTCATTGTCTCTTCTCAGGGACCAAAATTGTGCTTTACAATTAATCTTGGTTCTGCTGCTTCTTATTGTATTAATTTACACTTGTAGCACCCAATCAATTCAATTAAGTCCCCTGGATGGATTGATGAAAGTATAGGATGTAAGGGGCAGGTAACAGACAGTAAGATGTAAAGGTTACATTTGAGATTTGGAGTGGTAGTTGTAAGACTTAGTCCTTTTCATATCCTGAAGGTCTAGTCACATGTTAACAATATATTTGCTTAGGAAAGAGCCAGGAAACTCTGATAAGGACTGGAAAAGAAAATGGATATGCCAATATCCTTTTCTCCACCCACTTAGTAAACAGCAAGGACTGAATCTGCTAGGAATCAGGCTTCAGAATCAGTGTGAATGAAAGCCTGCTATGGAGTAACTTACTCTTACTTCACATTTTCCTTTGTATTTCTTGGAGAGTACAGCAAGGGGGCGGAAAGTTAGGAAGGTTCACTTCTCCCCTCATCAAGTGCCAAGACCACCCCTCTCTTTTGACTCCTCTCTTCACTATTTGGAGACACCTTGTTTTCCAGAGCAAACAAGCTGTGCCCTGGGCTTGGCATAATAACAATCCTTTGTGCTTCCCCTCTGGATAAACTCTGCAGCAGCAAAATCCCAGAATTGCTTCACAGCAGCCCCAAGTGGTCTCTGAGCTTGGATAAGCACCTGCAGGACACATGTTCCAGTCAGAAAGCCCTGCTATGCATCAAACTCGGCTCATTATTGCTGTTACCTCTCATTGTCTATATTTTTCAGAATTAACTATGGTTGTGATAACCTGTGTAAGCTCTTTGGTAGTTTCAGAATTAACAGCAGTTGTACAACCTCTGTGACTCTTTGGTCATTTGCTTTCATATTTGAATCCCCCAACAGGGCTTATTTTAGAAGCAAATAGGCATAGGAGACATACATTATGTATATAGGCTGTGAGAAGAGACCAGTTGCAAAATCAAGTCACGCTAGTGTGAGGAGTAGAGTTTGGCCTGTAGAGATCCTGGTCAGGAGATGGCAATCCCCAAGACTCCTCTTGGGTTCCAGTTCTTTGCAAAAGTGCATAGCAATATACTAAACCAAGATGTCAGCTGAGCCCCAAACTGAGGGCAGGAGTGACTACAGCCAAGCAACATCTAGCAGAGTCCAGTGAAGACTGACAGAGATTATGACTGAGATTGGCAGACATAGTTTGAGGACATCAGTCCTCCAGTAGCCCTAAAGCATTGGAGGCATGAGTGGTTGCCATATGCCTTAGCCACATGAGTCCCCTATTGTATCCTCTCTTCCTCTGATGCCAAGTGTATTGAGGAAACAGTATGCCTGAGGTTTGTGGAAATATTTTGATATCATTGTTCCTATTATGCTATTTCAGCAAATACTTTGTGCTCCCTCCCTTCATTGTGCCCCTCTGACACTACCACAACCCTGGGGACCATCTCCACAGATCCTGATCTATATCTGGCCACTGGATGGTGACTTTGCACAGCCCTGCCTCACTTAAATCCAATTCACTTGCAAGTCATGGCATTACCTTCCTGATATCATGGTCCTCTTCTAGAATGAAGCACAAACCACAACAACCGCAACCCTGGTGCGAGCCCTCATAACCTCATGCCTGGACTGTTGTAATAGGGTTTTAGTTGGTCTCTTTGCCTCTCTCCACTCCAGCCCATTCATCTTCCACTCAACTCTTAAGTTGATCTTTCTAAAGTGCTCATCTGATCATGTCAACCTTCACTCCAACCACTCAATGAACTCCAGTGGCTCCCTAGGGCCTCCAGGATCAACTATAAAATCCTGTTTGACTTTTAAAATCTTTCATAATTTATCCCCTTCCTACCTTTCTAGCCTTCTTGTACCTCACTCACTCCCACATACTCTAAGATCCAGTGACACTGGCCTTTCTGCTGTTCCTGGAATTAGACATCCCATCTGGAGATTTTGGGCATTTTCTCTGGTTATCCCCCAAGCCTGGAGTGCCCTTCCTCCTCACCTCTCCCTCCCGATTTGCATAGCGTCCCTCCGGTCTCAGTTAAAAATCCTAATATCTATAAGGAGCCTTCCCTGAATCCCCTTAATACTAGTGTTTTCCTTCAGTGACTATCTCCAGTTTATCCTGCATGTATGTTATTTGTGTTTTTGTTCTCTCTCATTAGATGATGAGCTCCTTGAGGGCAGGGACTGTTTTGTTTTTGTTTTTGTTTTTTTACCTTTCTTTCTTTGCATCCTCAGACATACCATAGAGTCTGACATATAGTAAGTACTTAATACCTGCTTTTTTTGCTTTAGGTATGTGGATACACAGAATACCTTGGGTATTCCCCCACAGGAACCAGCCTTCAAATTTAACCTCAGGCACTAGCTCTGTGACTCTGGGCAAGTTACTGCCTCACTTTCCTCATCTGTAAAATGGAAATGAGAGTAGCACTTACCTCCCAGGATCATTGCAAAGATAAAATGAGATATTTGTAAATCATTTTGCAAACTATAAAGTGCTATAGGAATGCTGGTTATTTTTATAAATTAATGATACAGTGATTTCATCTGAAAATGCATGGAACATTTCACACAGATGAAACATTATCTCTATTTTTTTTTAATAACAGAAATCTATTTTCTCCCCCTCCCACTTGGGGGGAGGATGCAGTGGCACAAGACATTGCTATACATCATTATAGTAATTATATTTATATATGTAATATATATTATTCTGCTGTTTATTAATTTGCTCTGCATCATTTCATATAAGTCTGTTGAAGACATCCAATAACAGTTCCAACAGACAAATTCTCTTTACACTTAGAACAAATATATTCTCCATAGGGTTCCCTCAACCAATAAATTTAGTTAAACATTTAACTCTCTGATTGATGATTTCATTCAATGAACATTTGTTAAGCACCTACTATATCCAAAACATTATGCTAGTTCTGCCAATAGAAAGACAAAAACAAAATAATACCTGCCCTCAAGAAGTTTACATTCTACTAAGGGGATGCAGCAAATACACAAAGTACAACATGAGGTAAATTGAGGACAAAGAATTGACTAACAACAGTGAATTATCATTAAGATTGAGACACCTGAACTAAATGTCAAGCTGAGAAGTTTGTGTATTATCCTAGAAGTAATAGGGAGCCATTGAAGATTTTTTAAAAAGTTTTACTGATGTGTTTTGTTTTTACATTACACTTGCAGCTTACTCCCACTTCATGAGACAAAGTAAAACAAGTTAATTAAGTAAAAATAACAGTAGTTTTACTTAATTTACTTAAAGGGCAGCTAGTTAATACAGTGGACAGAGTACTGGACCTGAAGGCAAGAAGTCTTGAGTTCAAATTCAGTCTCAGACACTAGCCCTGTGACTCTGGGCAAGTTACTTAATTTCTGTCTGCCTCATCTTCCTCATCTGTAAAATGGGAATGAGAGTAGCACTTACCTTACAGGGTTGTTGTGAAGATAAAATGAAATATTTGTAAATCATTTTGCAAACTATAAAAGTACTAGATAAATGCTACTTAATATAAAAATTGATTATTTCATCTAAAAGTGCATGCAACATTTCACATCTGTGAAATAGCATCTCTATTTTTAAAAAAATTTATAGAAATCTATTTTCTCCCTCTCCCATCCACTACTCACTCCACTGGAGAAAAAAAATTTTTTCTAACCTTCCCCCCAATCTACTTTTCCCTTTTTCCCATTCCTATCTGTATCCTTGTTGAGTTGAATGTATTTCTTTTTTTATTTTACAATAGTAATTCACATTTATTGAATACTTAAACATTTTTGAAGCACTTTACTTAGAATACAGGTATTATCTAGGGAGTACAAGCACTCTTATTGATCCCATTTTGTAGATGAGAAAACCAAGCTTCTCAGAAGTTACATGGATTGACAATGATCACACAACTGGTAAGTACCTGAGGCATGATTTGAAGCCAGGTTCCCTGACTCCAAGCCCAGCACACTACCCACAAAGCCCTTTCAAATTTTTTTTAAGGCTCAGCCCATACCTGCCTCCTCTGGGAGGTCTATCCTGATTTCTTCTGTTTTAGTGCTTCCTCCCCACCCCAAATTGCTTTGCATTTACTTTGTATATACTTTACATTTACTTATTTGTGTTTGTATCGCCTCTCCCTAGTATAATACAAATTCTTTGAAGGAGGGTGAGTTGAATGTATTTCTACACCAATTATTTGTGCATGCATTCTGCCTTCTTTTGACTAGTTCAGATGAAAGTAAAAGCCTGCTCCCCTACGCCTTCCATGTTTGTATGTAGCTCTACTTACACAACCCAATTAGGTGTCAACACATTCCTCCATCTTTTCTCCCATTTTCCTTTAATGTATCCTTTCTCTTTCCCTCCCTCTTCTTTTTTCTTGCATCTTCCAAACACAAGAAAGTTTTTTGTCTCATTGAAAACCTCTATGATTCCTTGGGACACTGACACGATCAGACTTGTTCCTGTCCTCCTTGTTTGAATCTCCTCTCCTACACCTAGCTCCACATGTCTCAGCTCCTTCCTTTTTGCTGCTCCAATGAATCCTTGGGCCTCAGTCCAGCCCTGCCCCTAAGTTCTCGTGATCCTGATTCAAACCACGCCCCTGTTTCTGCTGGAATGTATTTGCCCCTTTCCCCAGCACACAACCCCGACCTTCTCTCCCACACCCATACTTGATGGCTTCAAGCAAAGGTATGTGGCCTCCCCTCTATGGCAGACTCCAACAGACTGGTATGACTCCCACACGGATTGCCTGCCTCTGAGCCTGGTGGAATAACTAGCCATGTTGAAAGCCCGAGACCTCCATAGACCTTAGTGCTGCAGCAAAAGCCAGAAAGATCTGTGACAAAATACTTCTTTGTTTTTTAAGGGAATTTGCTGTTTTGTGCTAAGCAAATTTTTGAACTAGGCAGCTGGGGCTAATCACTCTGACCCTTGACAGCACCTGGAATCCTTCTGAATTCTTTTGCTGACTCTGGCCTACTAGAGATTGTTTATGGGACTCGATTCTGCAGCCTAGGACAGGTGGTGTCCTCATCTTTAAAATGGCGTTGATAATATCAATTTAAAGCTTATTTAAAACCTCAATAAGGGTTCAGATTCATATAATCTTGCCAATAGCTCACAAATGTACAGATTCCTTAAGAGTCTGGCTAATATGGCAGATTCTTTAAATCTCATCCACCCCCAATCGATGTTCTAATAAACCTTGCCTTTGTCTGAAAAAAAACAAACAAAAGACACCTCACTAAGACTTTTGAGATGCCCTGTACATGTACATAGTATCTTGATGGACAAGTAAACACACCCACTATGCCATTTCTTAGGAAAGAGACACAGGAAGGCTTACTAGCAGGGTCGCTTTTGATCCAGTCAGATAGGAAGACAGGAATGGAGTCATAATAAGGGGTTAAATAAGCTTACTTTATTCTAGTCTAGTCTTCTCAAAGGCAGTTTGCTGATAATGGTAGCACCAACTCCTATAACATTCCCTAACAGCTCTTCCTGCCGGCGTGAAGGGGGAGCAATAACCCCTCCGTCTCTCAATGGAGACCAGCACAACTTATGCATTTCCCTAAATCCCCTCAAACCTCAATGGGGGCTGGTTGAGGCAAACATACAGATTCCCCCTCCCAAGACTTGATGGGGGCCAATTAAGGCACACATAGCATTCAGCCTCCACATTCACCTCTATGGGGGTCCCTAGTCACTGACCAGTGCCCATGTGCTTTATAGGGCAACAGACAAAGAAGGCATATGGCCAGCAAAAGCCTCACAATTGTACATTACTTCACCCCTATATATACTGAGACTGCCCAGTAGAAACTGTTTTCAACCATGATCGTGAGAATTCATATCTAACACCTGGAAAGTAGAGATTGTTATGGCTATGGATCCTGGGAAGAAAACTCTAAGAAAGAATAACAAAAAATACACTTCACACACACTAAAAATCATTTTACTTGCATATCTACATCACAAGGCTGTTGTGGTGCTTAAATGAGATCATATATGCTTAGAGAGAGGAGATCAGGACATCCTGATTTCCCCCAAGCCTAGGTGATGAAATCACAGATGATACAGGGAAAGGAATAGACAGAAGATGTTAAGATCTTAAATGAAATATAAAGGAGGACTTAAGATTCTTACCCTTTTAGGAGGTTTGAAGAAGTTTTCTGATCATTGCTGATGGAATTAGAGAGGAGCTAAGCCATTGGACTAGCCAACAATCAGTTCACACTCCCAGGACTATTTTTTCTCTTTTTTTTTTATTAATTTATTTTGATTTATCAATAATCACTTCCATAAGTTTTGAGTTTTAAATTTTTCTCCTCCTTCTTCTCCCCCAAGACAGATTGCAATCTGATATAGGCGATATATATACATTCTAATTAAACATATTTTCATATTAGTCATGTTGTTAAGAAGAATTAGAACTAATAGATGGAACCACAAGAAAGAGGAAACAAAACAAAACAGAAGAAAAAAGAGCAAATAGTATGCTTTGATTTTCATTCAAACTGCATAGTTCTTTCTTTGGATGTGGATAGCATTTTCTATCATGAGACTTTTGGAGATGTCTTAGATCCTTGCATTGCTGAGAAGAGCTAAGTCTATCAAAGCTAGTCATTATACATCATGGCTGTTATCTCAGGACCATTTAAAAAATCAAGATACGTTCTAATTAAGCAGTCAAGACAAGAGAAAGCTCTAAGGAATGTGAGCCCTTGAGAGGAAATCATTTCTGCTCTGGCAGGAGAGGAAGTGAATGTCTCTGCCTGTGGAGAGAGTCCCTTCAGACATGATATCTTACAGCAGAGCTATTCTACCAGTTGACATGATGCAGGGAATGAGTCCAGGTAGTAGAGGCAGAAGAGAGTTCTGATGAGTGTGAACTTTGTGAGTTGAGCTTCAGAGAAGCACAGGCACAGGGAGTCTGACTGAGTGACCTGATCAGTAGAAACACTGAGCCCAAGAGGAGCAGCATCAGAAGGGAAAGGACATGGGGGCCCTGTAGTTTTGTGTTAGTTGCCATGGCCACATGTATTTCCTAAGTTTGTGCCTCTCTAGTAGCGTATTCTATATATATGCTCACTTTTCCAAAAAATACAATGGATACTTATAGGAGAGTACAGCACAGGATTGTGGGGAGAAATGCCTTGCTACTATTGTTCATATAATGCCATCTCAATAAATGCCTTTGCTTTGAGGTAATTTTAGCTACAGGCTGACTATTAAAGACAAGTATACCAGTAGGGGCTTGTGAACGATAGTTCAGGGACTGTGGACACACAAAGTATTTGAATACCAGTATGTTGCCCTCTTGGGGATCTAACCTGTGAGTGTGAGTTGGGGAAAGAGGTTTACTCGAGATGGGGTCACTATCTTGTATTTAAAGCATTTTGCAAATTTAAATACCATATAAATATCAGTTGTTATTATTATTATAATTCATGGCATCTAGCATGGAAAAACACTTTGTACTGATCCAGGAGTCCTGGAAGTTCTGTCTGGCATCAAAAGGGTCTGGGGAACATTCAATGATACCTAGGATTTTGTGGAGTATAGTATGAGGTTGGTAGAGAGAGTAAACAAAAAGATAAGTCAGGAGCAATCACAGAAGTCCAGGCAACAGGTCATAGGTGTGGTGGCTGATTGAGGTTAGTACCAAATCAGTAATCAGGGAACAGGGAGTAATCAGTAAGCGAGCTAAACATATGAATCATTCTGCCTCCTTAAAGCTTTCACCTTTTATGGTCAAACCTACATATGTCCGGCACTTGCCTTTTACTATATTTGGTATAGAGATAAACTAGATCAATTTTATTTCCTCCTGACTCAGACATGATGATATAAAATGGTTTAAAGTTTCTTACCATAGGGACCACTATGTTCCCACAATGCTTTGGGAACAATTGATCTCTGTGCTGGGAACAGGGCTTTGAACTTCTTGTACCAGCAGACCATGTGTGAGCATGCTATGTAGGAATATCACTGAGATGTGAAGTTTTTTTTTTAATTGGACAAGTATGACCAATTTTTCAAAAAGGGCTTTTAAAAAATTATGAACTTCAATATCAAATAAAATGTACATTTCCATATATGGAAGAGAACATAAGAAGATGATTGTATATGAAACTGAAACTGCAGGTCTCTATTATATACATCTTGCTTTTCTTTTTAAATATATAATCAATTCAACCCGTAGCATTCAAAGCTATCCTTTTTTCCTTCTTTTCTTTCTGGTCTTCCTTCTGTTATTTTCTCTGCATTTGTAAAAGATGCCTCAGCGATCCCTCTTTTTTTTTTTTTTTGGCTATCCTCCCTTACTCCCCCAAATAAAAAAGAAAAATAAAGCCGTTATATCAAATATGCAGAGTCAAGCAAAATGAATATCCACATTAGCTATTTCTGAAGACATTCAGCTAATTCTGCCTCTTAAGTCCATCAAGATGTGAGTTTTAAAAAACAGCTCTGAGAAGAAGGGGAAGGAAGAAATATGGGGAGAGAACGTGGAAAAGCACACTGGATTCAGATGCAGAGGACCCAAGTTAAAATGAATGAATGAATATCTATTAGGCATTTACTATGAACTAAGTGTTATATTAATGCTTGGCATACAAATAGAAAAACAATACAGCCCCCTTGCTCTTATTCTGATATGAGACATGTTGTTTGTCTTTCATTTTCAAAGAAGACCAATGACATCACAGGTGATGGCACGACTTGTGTGTCAATCAGATTTAAGGGAGGCAGAACTACACAAAATTGTCAGTCTCAATCTCTCTTCCTGAGTCAATGAAGTCCAGCGCCTTGACAAAAGTCAGGACAGCTGACAACGGCTCAGCATACAGTGGATGACGTTGGCTTCTTCAATGTCTGACCAAGCTCTAAGAGTTCCATAGTGCTTACTTTAGCCACTTTCACGGGCATTGGGACAAACTGTCCTCATCTGCCCATTTCACCAGGGGAAGTCTTTACATGCTTGGGGCAGACATCCCCCTAACTTACCAATGGGTTTGAGACCCGTCAGTTACCCTCAACCTCTTTTAGCCTATCTGTGAGATGGTTTTAGTGGGGTGTGGCTGCTGGGTATGCCACAGCTTCTTGGAATCACAGGTGAGAGTTGGGTGAAGGTGGACACCATAGGTGGATGGGCAGCCTGGAAAAGGGCTAGACAAGCTCTCACCCCTCCCACATACATATAAGCCAGCATATGTAAGGGGTTTCAGCTACAAATGAAATGGAAAGACCCACTGATCTTTAGGGTGCAGTGGCAAAGTAGATAGTAACACATCTTTCTTAATATCATTTATATTGATAAAACCATATCTGTTTCTATGTTGAACCATTTGCCAATGCCAGGGAAGTTTGGTAGTAGGAACTTTATTTATAAATCCTGCCTCTACGCCTAAAATTTTTTTCAAAAGGGGGGGGGCAGCTAGGTGACCCAGTGGATACAGCACTGGCCCTGAAGTCAGGAGGACCTGAGTTCAAAATCCGGCCTCAGACCAAACCCTTGACACTTACTAGCTATGTGACCCTGGGTGAGTCACTTAACCCCAATTGCCTAAAAATAAATAAATAAATCCTGTCTCTATCACTTGCTACCTATGTGACCTAGCTAATCTTTCTGACTTTCAGTTTGCTCATATGTAAAATGAAGAACTAAAGGACCTTCAAAGTCCCTTCTAACTCTAAAACTGTGGTCTTACAAACTTCTAAGAAAATGCCAGGGGCAGCTAGGTGGCGCATTGGATAGAGCACTGGCCCTGAAGTCAGGTCAGGAGGACCTGAGTTCAAATCTGACCTCAGACCAAATACTTGACGCTTACTAGCTGTGTGACCCTGGAAAGTCATTTAATCCTAATTGCCTTAAAAAAAAAAAAGAAAATGCCTGTTTTGATAAGCACTGGGTCTTTTCAGTGCTGTTTTGAGGTTGTTCCACCTCTAACATTCTTGTGCTCTAAGGGCCATTTATAAAGCCTGTTGCATAGTTTATCAGCTGGTACTACTTTCTTATGAAAATCAAAGTTTCCTTTATCTAAGACTTTCGGTTAAGTATAATTTTCTGTAATATCTCTAGTTCCTTAGTTAATTACTTAGGTTAGTGCAAAATCCCAAATATCAAGTTTACTTAAGATGAAGGACCCCTATAATTTTCTTGCTTTTTTGAATAATTTTAGAAAGTATGTTTATTAAATTGTTAAAAAAATCTGAATAGAAAAAAAGTATGTTGAGAATTTAAAAAAAAAGAAAATGCCTGATTTACTTGAGATTTTTGTATACCACGCTAGATATACTACTGAGGTATATGTATAGAGGTCACTGAGGCATCTTTTGCAAATGAAGAGAAGAGAATAGTAGGAAGAGCAGAAAGAAACATGCATACACAAAAACTCAGAATAGCTTTGAAAGCTACAGGTTGAATTAGTATCTATTTAAAAAGAAAAGCAAGCTGTCTCTTTTAGAGATCAGCAGTATCCTATTTGGAATATTTTTGCATACCACTTTACTAGAGTTTGAGAAATTGAAGTTTTTCCCTTCTCCTCCCTTTACAACAGAATTTTGAGCTGTGGCAATCCTGTGGCAGACATGGAATTTTCCCATGCCATAAAAGTCAAGATTTTGAACACTAGGCAGAAGTGTCCTGCTTGCTCTAGACAGACAGACCTCACCCTTTCTTCCCAAGGAGCAGCATCTCTAGAGCCTTATGGGGAAAAATGACAGCAATTTTAACAACAAAATATGAGACCATTCCTGTATTCACCTGATGGGCAACTCATCACACCCAGGCTCCCTCTCTAGCTCATGGAACTGTGAGGAATTCAGAGCTCACAAGTGTGGAAGTCGGATTGTTTTGGGGAATGGAAATTTAAAGTGTTTCTTCCTAATAAGAACAAAAATCAAATTAATATTGCCATTGCTACTGGAAAGGGTGTGTCAATCAACTTCCCCTCTGGCTGCTTACACTATCCATGTGGTTTCCATCTTCACTATTCCCCTGTATGTATTGTCTCCCCCTATTAAATGTAAGGTCCTTGAGATCAGGGAATGTCTCACTTTTGTAATTGTGTCCACAGAGCTGGGCATATGGCAAGCAATTAATATGTGCTTTTTCATTCATTCAATGTATTTTCCTAATTTTGTCTCCTTGAATTAAATTGTCTTTTTTCTCATCACTACAGTGTCGTAGGTGGTTGATTACTCCCTGGTCATGGGAAATAAATTTAAAGGGATTGGGATTCAGAACAACAAGATGGGCAGATATGAACCTGGAACAAGTTGTGACAATACAAATGTTGCACTGGGCTCTTACACCAATAAGGTCAGGAGTTCAGATCCCTTTTAGCCACAGGATTCTATAAACTCTAAGATGGCATTGCCTAGCCAGGTGCCTGGCTAAGGTAATGATACCATACAGTGTTAATCACCAAAGAGCAACATATCAGAAAATAATATGTTCTGTTATGAAAGGGACACTTTCATCCTGATGATGAATTATATATCCGTGATATAACCTGATCATTCTGAACAGGAAGCTCTCTTTCAAAAGAACAGAAACTTAACTAGATTTTGATTCTTCGATAGATCAGTAACCTCATCTATCTAGTTGCTCTCTCCATGAGAGAGCATGGGTTTGCGACTCATCCATGTCTTTTCCTCTTCTATAATTCTTCCCGATGTTCTTCCATAAATCCCCCTGACATATCGAAGACTTTCCTCTATGCCTTTAAATATTTCACGGATACTAGTGCACCACTCAGGTGTTCTATCCCTCTCTCTGTGACTGACCCATTTCCTTTTCTGATAATATATTTCCATGAAAATATCTTTTATGCCACTTCTTGCAACCAAGCCATTGTTGGCAATATACTGCAGCCTGCCCATACTTGCTATGATTTTAGGTCACCCACAATTTTGTTTCTTCACAGTTGTTGTTCTATGATTCATATTTATATAGCTTCCAGTTAAGTAAGGGAGCAGCTTACGATCGCTGAAACAAAGATGTGAAAGCTGAACTACAATATTATTCAGTGAATAAAAGCCAGCATGGATTCATCAAGAACAGGTCATGGGGGCCTAACCCCATTCCCTTTTGTGATGGGGTTTCTAGACTGCTGGATCAGAGTATTTCAACAATATATTTGACACAGTCTCTTGGTATATTATTATGAACAAGATGGTAAGATGAGGGCTGAATGATTTATTACAGTTTGGTACATTTGAAATTGACTAAATTACCATGCCCAAAGAGTCATGATTAATGGATTAATGTCATCCTTGAAGGGAATCTCTATTATAGTGCCTTAGAGAGCTGTCCTCTGTCCTATTTATTTCAATTTTTTTAATCAATGACTTATTTGGATGATGGGACAGTGACATCTTTATCAAATCTTCTAATGAAATAAAGCTTGAAGGTATGGGTAACATCTGGGCAGCTAGGTGGTAGAGTGAATAAAGTGCCATGCCTGGAGTGAAGAAGACTCATCTTCATGACTTCAAATTCAGCCTCAGAAACTGTGTGATCCTGGGCAAATCATTTAACCCTTTTTGCTTCAGTTTCCTCATCTGTAAAATTAGTTAGACAAGGAAATGGCAAAGCACTCCAGTATCTTTGCCAAGAAAATCCTAAATGGAGTTAGAAAGAATCAGCCATGACTGAAAGACTGAATAACAATAAAATGGGTAACATGTTGAGTAACAGAATTGGTATTCAAAAAGATCTCAGGGGGCAGGTAGGTGGCGCAGTGGATACAGCACTGGCCCTGGAGTCAGGAAGACTTGAGTTCAAACCTGGCCTCAGACACATAACACTTACTAGCTGTGTGACCCTGGGCAAGTCACTTAACCCCATGGCCTAGCCAAAAAAAAAAAAAAAAAAAAAGGATCTCAAAGTGCAAGAAAAACCAGCTGAAAATAATAAGACGAAATGTAATAGGAATGTCCCTTTTCAATATCTCCATTGAGTCCACTCTTTTTTTTTTTTTTAGGCAGTTGGGGTTAAGTGAATTGCCCAGGGTCACACAGCAATTAAGACCACTCTTGACCTGTATATAGATCACTCTGATAGATGGGAAAGTGGACATTTAGGTTAGTAGTTGTTATTAATTCTCTATTTTTCCTTTTTTGGTGTGGGGGGAATTAAATAATGTCCAAGGTTTTTTTCCATGCTTTTGGTATTTTTCCCTCCCTCACATACCTTGATAATACTTCAATGTCCTCACAATTGGGTTGTCTCCAGCACTGACCTTCACTTTACATACTTGATCTAATCTGCTTTTCTTGTCTTTGCTCTCTTTAGTGACATTTCTACCTCCCTTATTTGCACATCTGGGACTGTGATATCAGAGTTCAAGTGTGGTGGTTCCACTGTGCTTGAGTATTTGAATAATAAGAACATAAAGAAACCAGTGATTTTGTTCCAGGAATACATGAACATGGACCTTTGTGCCTTGACCCAAGTTAATTTTCATGGCAACTAGAGGAATTCCTGGTCATATCTGTTCCTTGTCATGCTTGTTCCTTCTGTGGGTCCTTTCTACCATTGACGATCTGTTAACCCATGGGACAGTGTATCCCTGTGTGTATGGAAAAACTTTTGTTATCACATATATTGCTATGCTGTTTAATTAATGACTTTTGCTTTGAACTAATATGTCCTCTGATTGACTGACAAAAGAAACACATTGGTGGAGGCTCATGAACTATGGTTTTGAGGGGATGCTGAGTTTGAAACAGCCTCATCTTCCCAGCTCCTCATAGTTCCTTTGGAGTTTTGCAAAACAGAATCCCCGGGCTGATTTTAAGGGACACAGCCAGACTAACAAGTAAGGGCGTAACAAGAGTTGGAAGGTATTTTCTAACTCCAAGTCAGATAGGCCGCTGAGGTCAGGGAACCTGAGCCTAGGAAGAAGAAAAGCAATTAAAAGCAAAGACTTAATTTTAGCTTTACAGCATCTGTTGACCTTTGCTTGCCAGTTGGGGGGGTACATAGACCTGGCTTATGACTGAAAGAATTCAGCCCTTTGCTCTAAGGAAAGACTACTTACCGCTCACACTCCAGCAGAAGGTAGCAAAGAACAGCAGGAAATCCAGTGAGGCTGCAAAGCTGAAGACCAGCAGAACCTTACTAGAGATGCCCAGCATCAGCAGATGCCTCCAGTAGTGGAGGAGTCCAGTAACAAAAGCATTCTGCAGTGGACATGGCCAGAACAGAGACTTATAGCAGGGATAACAGAGAAGCAAATGTCCCATGTTCAATATAAAAAGCAGTTTACCTAATGACATAACCAGAGGATGTCAGCAGTTCTGCAGCACTGGAAGTATGGATTTGTCCTGGAGATGTGTGGACGGCACCCCACTATCTGTGTTCCTGGTCATACCTGTTTTCTGTGTGAGTCCTCTCCACCGCTGATGGTATGTTACCCTGTGGGAGACTGCATCTTTGTGGGTCTGTAGAAATCTTGGTTATCACATATATTACTATACTGTTTAATCAACATCTTTTACTTTGAATGTTGAGCATACCCACAGTAATGCCTCAAGCCTGAGGTAGCATTCAAGGACTCCTTGTGAAGATATATTTCAAGTGCTACTCAGATAAATGAATTTGAAAAATAAATAGCCAATGGAATAGGCAAGGCTTGAAAGTTTGTGTGAAAAACAAACAAACTGAACAATAACTAAGGATTCTAGTATTCTTCAAGGAAAATATAAGTCAGCAACGTGTTAACAACTCCCCCAAAACTAATTTGATTTGATGGCTCATTAAAAGAAGCATATGAGAGTGATGTTTCCATTGTACAGTACTTTGCTCTGGGTAAGTCACTACCAGAGTAAGATGTGTAATTCTATGTATCATATTTTAAGAATGACTTTGAGAAGCTGAAATATTTCCAGACAGTAGGGTAATCAGGATGGTAAGGGGGCTAAAAACTGTGTAATACTGTATGAGGTTAGATGGGATGTAGCTACACTCCAAAACTAGAGGTGGAGTTTATTGATTGAATATATTATCCAGATCTAATTGCTTCTTTTTTCCTCCCTTGGAGCCCTGCTCATTCATAGGCTACAAGCAGGAGAAATAAATTACTAACAGCTTTAAAGGAGCTGTGATTTCAACATTATTGGGCACTTGCTCTACCAACAGATATCGAAATCTCTCCATACTTTAGGAGATGGTTGCTGTGGCCAAAACGATTTGTCACCTGGTGACCAACTTTATGATTGAAACTTACTATTCATTAGCAGCTTTAGTTACAAGTTACAAACCTAAAGGTTTAGGAATCATGTGTGATTTTCAGTTATACTTGCTATCTTCACCCCAAGTTCATGCTTAGATTTGACTGCTAAAGAAACATCACAATATGAGTTGACTTCGCAAGATAAGAGTTACAATCAAGCAAAGATTATTATTGCTTAGGGGCCAGATTCATCTTAGAGATCTTTTAACCAAATTGTTTGGGTATGGTTGTTTATAAAAGATAAAATCTTAAATGTAGCAACAGAATGCATATATTTTCAAACCAGTACTGCTTGTTTGAATTCTTCACTTTAAGAGAAAGAATCTTATATGGTGGAGGGAGCCCTGGATTTAGAGACAGAGGATCTGAATTTGAATCCCACTTCTGTCGCTTGCTACCTGTGTGATACTGTGTAAGTTATATAATCTCTCTAGACCTTAGTTTCCTCATCTATGAAATGAGGGGCTAAGACTTGAGTCTTACTACGGTCCCTTCTAGCTCTGATCCCGTGTGGTGATTTGATTTAGATACTAACAAAACCCTATTGCAAATGTTCAAATCAATAAACCTTAGCAGTAAATGAAAAACTGTCCAGAGGAGTAGATATCCTGCCACAAGGACCACAGATAGACATATTAAACATCTGGATTGCATGCTTCTATACCTATACTACTTCCCTTGTCAATAATAAAGAAAAATGAGGCTAGAAAGGCAAGTCAAGTTTTTAAAATTATATTGGCTATTACCCTAAGGAAATTGTTACTCTTACATTGTATGGAAACTGCAGGTGAATGTGTCTTATTTCCATAGTTTCAAAAAGTATAGTTTTATACCTTATATAGAATGTTTAATTGGATCAAATTTAACTTTTCTTAGATTAATGGGTCAGGTTTTACCAAATAATATTAGAAGGGGATTTATCGAAGTGACAATTCATTTTTAATATTTAAGAATTTAAGGTAGGATTGAAGCCAGTTCTTATATGGTTCCAGGTCCAGCACTCTATATATCCCACTGCTGCTCACTTCAGAAGGAAGTTGGATAAAGTATATTCCAGAAAGGGGTCCAGATTATATAGTACTACTTTATTCATCTCACATATAAGAAATAAGATTAATTTTATCTCCTAAATGGATTCATTATAGTATTATAATGAATTTTAGATTATGTTACATTATAGATTACCTTTTTAGACACACATTGCCATAAGATTCAATTGAAGCATAGTCAGGAACAACTTTGTGGTACTTTAAAAATATATCAAACTTGGGCAGCTAGGTGGCTCAGTAGATAGAGCACCAGCCCTGGAATCAGGAGGACCTGAGTTCAAATCCAGCCTCAGATACATAACACTTACTAGCTGTGTGACTCTGGGCAAGTCACTTAACCCCAAATGCCTCACCCCCCCCCCAAAAAAAACAAAACAGATAAATACTAACTGGCTTTTTGGGAGGGTGAGGGGGGACAAATTATAGAAAAAAAAGTTCATTTGGCTGGGTGAGAATTATCTTCCATCAGCTACTTTATTTTCAAATTTTCATTTATGCAAAAGTTAACAAAGTTGCTGCTCACTCTTACAGTGTAAGTTGAGGGCTCCAACTTTATCAAAAGAAGTAATCCCTTGGTCATTCACTGAGAAATGACTGAAATGAGTGTTCAAATTATACCACTTTGGCAAGCATATGTGGATAGGCTGATTAATAATTTTAGATCTCGTTTTCCAGGTTATCAGGGTCTTAAAACAATTAAGTTTCAGAGGATTTTGTTTTATTTTTTCATGAAAATCAGGGACTGGTCTCATAACATTTGGTAGGAGATTGATCAGGGTAAGTATCTTAAGGTTGCTTAAGATAGGTTCTTTTTTAAGAGTGTTGGACACATTCTGCTCATGATCAACTATTCAGAAGTGCTCTTGGGTTTTGATGACCAGTTATATCCTTTACAAATTTCCGGGAGGAGGAAGCATATATCACTTTTTAATCACTTCCTCTCAATTATTCTATTCTACACAAACATTTCACAATTTTGCAGCATCTAGCACAATGAGGTTTAGTTATAGATATCACTTAACTCATAGGGACCACTTGAACTGATGCTAATTTTTTTTCCTCTTGTTCCTTTTAGGGCATCCAATTCTACACACAGGTAAAGACCATTACTTCTCTGTGCTAACTTCACCTGCTGTAGTTATGCCAACTATGGGCCATTAAAAAGAACTTTTAGTAGGCTTTTTCTATCCTGAATAACTGCTCTCTCTCCTTAACCATCACGCCCTTAGATCTTGTCAACTATGCTTACATTATTCACACACAATGCACTGGGAATGAGTCCTCTAGCCAGATCGTCCTTGGGACCTCCTTTTCCTATACAGTGCTTTTGTTACTACACCTGGTAGTCACATTTTCAATCTAGGGTTTTCAATTGCTTAATACTTCCATTTCTGAAGTAACTATTTTAACTGTGAAATTCTTATATAAAGGGAAAACCCAGAGGAGAGGTGGGGTTGGGAGTGGAAATGGGGCCAGGGGAGACATTAGTGTCTCCAAAGAAGATTCCCAATAATTGGTGGAAGAAGTCTTAAAACACAAAATAGGACTGGATGTTTCTACTTTTTGGTCCCTAAAATATAACCCTCCATAATAGCATTAGTGATTCATTGACCATGTTTTATTTTTATGGTTCTGTCAGTCTTCTACTTCAAATTGCCACTGCTAAGAGTACTTTTGTTCAACTATTGTGTTTAGAAAAGTGGACACAAACACACAGCACTATTTCAGCAAACTATTCCAAGAGTTTTATCAGTCTTACAAATAAAGAGATCTTCCTGCTGTGAAATGTGGAGAAAATCTTTCAGGAAACAAGTTGTGTCATCGTATTTCTTTATTTCTTATAGGGAAGAACACTAGAACTTATAG
>NW_020954723.1:25239380-25276784 GCF_900497805.2 Vombatus ursinus
GTAGCAGCATTGTTGGGCAAGCTGGCATGTCACCCTCTGGGAGGTATATATAGAGGCCCTGGAGCCCAGTGGGAACATAATCCCAGAAGTGGTTTGATTTGCAATATGTGTAAATCTAGGTGTGTATGTGAGAACCCATCATGTGTGTGCATGTATATCCAAGCATGTATGTGTTCACATGTTTCATTCCAACAACTCATAATCTCTGTAATAATAGGTCGTATTGTATAAATTTCATGTGAAATTAAATAGTCCAGGGACTCTTTAGATTGTACTAACTGAACCAACTGTAGTTTATATTTACTAGTACATAAAGATGTATGTATTTGTGTCTTTTAAAATAAACAGCCAAGCCAAAACTACATGTCATACTAAGGGAGGCATAATTGATCTTACGTTAATTTCAGCTTTCCTTTCTTAGTGTGGCCATACTTAAAAAATATTTCCTTGCTCCCAAAATTATGCTATTATTTCTCAGCACAGATCCTAAGGACTCCCTGTCCAGAAAAAGGAGAAATATGTGTGAATACCTCTACCCAGAAAGGTTTAAAAGGATATGAAATTGATCAGGTTACAGACACCTTACTATGATACCCTATGATCTGGTCCTTTCTGAATATCAGGAAGGACAAGGCCACTAGATTCTGTGAGTGGAACTTGCTGGGTGATGAAGGTTTGATCCTGGACACTGCAATCATCCCTGAAATAATGATAAGCCTGAGCCAGACTGCCATGTGTTGAGAAGCGGTTGAGAAGACAGCAAGTTGAAGCAGCAACAAGAGCAGATAACTTTTTCTGAGAGATTGCCTGTGAATGGGAGGAGAGAAGATCTTAGAGGACAAGAGCTTGAAAATATGGAAGGATCTACTGAGGTTTGGGATTTTTTTTTTTTAAGGATAGGGTGGATACAGATGGATTTTTAGGCAAAAGAAGAGGCTGTAGATTGGGAGAAACTAAAGATTAGAGAGAGGTTCTGTGATTTCTTCCAACACTGTTCAACAAAAGTAGGAGTGTAGGTAGATGGTAGGAATAATACATAGTTGGAGTTTATCAAGAATAAACCATTGAAAATATGTCTAATATGAATGTATATGTATAGCCTATATCAGATTGCACACTGTCTTGGAGAGGGGACAGGGGAAGGAGGGAGAGAAAATTTAGAACTCAAAATCTTATGGAAGTAAATGTTGAAAACTAAAAATTAATTAACTAACATATAAAAAAAGAATAAGCCATGATAGGAAAAGGCGCAAGGAATTCAAGTGCAGTAGTTGAACTGGTTAACTATACAACTGAACTTGGGAAGGGAAGAAAAGTAAGCCTGAGAAATAAGAGGGAAGGATGGACTAGAAATCACTGTGAGGACAAAAAAAAAATCCATTTAGGATGATTCCACGCAAGGGAGCAGAGACAGACAACAGAATACTAAGTTCAAAAAATAGCTAGTAGGTCAGTTTGGCTAAAACAAGGAGGGTATAAGGGGAAATAACGTGAAAGAAGTCTGAGGTTGGATCAAGCATGGGAGGTGGGTATGAGCGTGCGGGGAACCCCTTGGGAAAGCACGGTTTACACCAGGGCTCAAGCACTGGAGCAGGAGTGGCATAGACAGGAGGGCAAGCTGGCAACACCACAATGTACACGCTGGAGCAAATGCTGAGAGCTAAGACAAAGACAACAGGCAAACTATGTAGAAGCCACACCAAACACACACAGAACAACTGCAGCCATTCAACCTGCTGACAAGAGCCCTGGTAAACACACACTTTCCCATCCTTTGCTGCTCTCCCACTTTCACTTTTTAAAGAGAGAAATGAGTTTTTCCCAATCCTTGTTTCTTAATGCTTTTTGTTTTGTTTTGTTTTTCCCAAAAACAGTTATCTAAGAAAAAAAACTATGGTCAACCATTCTATTACTGATCTTTGTGTTGACCAAATACAAGTAAGGAAGAGGTCAAAGAGAATTAGGTTTTAAACTTAGATGTGTGTGTGTGCATTATATATATGTATATGTATATACATACACACACACATATATATACATATACATGTGCATATGTCTATCTGTGTATATTCACCAGAGACAGATGAATTATAATTACTAGGACCTTCCTAGCTGGGGGGCTCAGTCTAACAAAAGAGATTTGATTCATATGTTTATAGCTTCCCAAAAGCAGAAAAAGATCAAGTGATTCTGGTCCACCCTAGACACGAAATAAGTTGGCAAGACCCATTGGTGGGAGGTTTGTAAGCAAGCTGGAGTTAGCTTTAGCACTGGCATCAAGCATCTCCTCTTTATGTGTTTTTTCCATAAGTTTGAAAGGAAAACCATTTCCTCAGGGATCAGAACCAAAAAGAGCACTAACCAAAAACTCATGGGAAAGGAGGCTGGGAAGAAGTGCTACCCACATATGGGCGGTGGGGGTGTAGTTGGGAAGAGGCAGCCAAGAGGGAGTAATTAGTACCCTACTCACCACCAAAGTACCTGCCCACTCAACTGTTAGATGGGTACAGGTTGCACCCCCCAAGTAGAATGTAAGTTGGGTTGCATTAAGAGGGGTAGGCTTCCAGAAATTGGAAATCATTCAAATCCCACTCTACTTAGCCTCCTTCAGATCTCTTCTAGAGTAAATATTGTGTTCAGTTTTGGGTTTCAATTTAAGAATGAAACCAGTAGAGGTTGTGAGACAAAGTACTGAGGCAGCTAGACGACTCAGTGGACAGAGTGTTGGGCCTGGTGTCAGGAAGACCTGAGGTCAAACCTGACCTCAGACACTCACTCACTGGCTATGTGACCCTGGACAAGCCACTTAACCTGTGTTTGCCTCCATTTCCTCAGCTGTAAAATGGGGGTAATAATAACACCTACCTCCTAGGGTCGCTGGAAGGATCAAGTGGGATAATATTGGTAAGCTTAGCACAGTACTCTGGCACATAGTAGGTGCTATATAAATGCTAGCTGTTATTATCATTATTATTAGGTAAAGGTAAAGTAAATACTGAAGTGTGAAGTCTTCCAGATGATTCTGTTGGAAAATGACATTGTACTGATTTCATAATGTTCCATCTTCCTATCGTCCCCAGTTATAACAACAGCCACACAAAAGAATGGATTGACAATCCACACATGAAAAGCCAAGTAAGTGGATGAAGAATACATGTTGCCTATAAACATACAATTATAGATGGGCCATCCACCAAGTTAGTCCAGTACTTGGACAGGTACTGTATGCATATGCATTAAGAGCAACGAGTTGGACCCAGAACTGAATAGGAACGGAGTAGATTGGATTGCATTTGAGAAATAATTAAGTTACTATCAATGATCCTAAGCACTCCTCTAATACTTAAAAACATCCTTTTAATACTCATACCCAGTGATGGAACACCATGATTTCAGAAGAATCAAAATTATGGATGACTCAAAAGGCAATGGGGAAGTAAAGAGTGGATTTTTAAGTAGGCTGCTGCATATATTTTTCTGTTTATTATCGCTTTATTTTTTAAAATGTTTTATTGATGCCTTTGGTCAGAGTCAATTCTGGAAATTACCTATCTTCTCCCTTCCAAACTGAACCTTCCCTCTTAACAACAGAATGACTACTAAAATGACCATTCTGACAGAGTGTACAATATTCTCTGGTCATCATCTCCTGCCTCTCCCTGAAAGAGACGCTTGTATTTCATTCTCTATTCTCTGGAAACATTTATGCTTTTCAGTTACTTGTTTATGCTTCCTCTTAGCAACCTTTGTATTAACATCATTGTAGTTATTACATGTATTGTTATTTTGCTTCTTTTTATTTTCCTTTGATGTTACTGAGTTCCTTGCATTTGTCAGTTCTTGCTGCATAGTAATATTCCATTACATCCATTTATCAGTTTTGTTGTACCATTCATCACTTGATGAGCACCCACTTTTCTTTCCAGTTCTTTGCCACTACAGTGCTATAATGAATATTTTAGAACTGTGTTTCTATAGTTGACTAGTATAGCTTTTTAAAAAAATTTTATTTTTCCCCCAATTACATATAAAAATAACATTTAACATTCATTATTTTTTAAGTTTTGAGTTCCAAATTTTATCCCTCCCTCCTTCTAATTCCCCTCCTGAGACGGTAAGCAATCTCATATAGGCTATACATGTACAATCATGTAAAACATTTCCATATTAGTCATTCTGACTGCAGCATGTTATTAATAACAATTTGCACCTAAGAAGTGGTCTAAAACAGTGGTGTCAAACTCAAATAGAAATGGTCCAGGTCTCATATTGACTTAGACAACCACAAATCAACATTATCTCTATGTATTGCATTTTTATTTATTTTGTTAAATATTTCTCAACCACATTTTATTCTGGCTTGGGTCTAAAAGACATCATCAAGAATGACTGGAAAATGAGATAGCCTCACAGTCAGATTCAAGGCTAAGGAATAACAAGAAATGGACAGCCCCACTGCTACTTTGGTATCACTGAATTGTTAAATACCTGAAGGGGCAGTCCTCAGCAGTTTGTATAGTTTCTAGAAGATTTATGAGAAGACAGTGGCAAGCATCAAGTAGGATAAGAAAATAGGTATGCTTGTAAATCACATTGGTAATGTTACCCCTACATAAATAAGGAAATGGATCCATCAAAGAACTGAAGAAAGAGTTGATTTTTAAGCCTCAGCATCATATAATTTAAGTGATACACTGGAAAAAAACAAATTTGTGAAATTTAAGGACACAAAGTACCAAAAATAAAACTTAATTTTTCTTGTCTATTTAAAAAATAAACACACACACACACATATAAAGTCGGTGGTTTTGTATCTTCTACCTTTATCACTCTCTGGGGAAAATCCTAACTACCAATATATAATAACCTTTCTTGTCACAGTTATATCTTTAGGTATTTGGAATACCTAAACTTAAGTTTTCTTTGTCTCCCCTTCCTCCCAAGGCTTTTACTTTTGCTTTTCTTAATTTTCCTATACATTTAGTCAATTTGTCTCCCTTATTTTGTGGTTTAAAAATTGTTACAGTTTTTTCAAACTTCTTGAACATAACCCAGATACTTTATCCCCAACTTCCCCAAATAAATGTTTCTTCTGTGCTATCATCTGTCTTAATCCAAAGGTTAAAACTATATAACCTGTTTCAAAATGCTGAAGGACTTGTTCACATATTAATAGGCAAATTTACTAACCACTAGTACTCCACTGATTAACTGATTCAATTGAGGTCTCTGGGCCATTAATTGGGGGAGTGGAAACCCCATCCTTATGCTGGTAATACAAGATGGCAGACATAACTGGTGGTTGCAGTGAGTGTGAAAAGGAGGGAACAGATAGATGTAAGAGATATTACAGAAGCAGAAATGTCAGTATTTGGTGACTGATCATATAGATATGTATGTTAAAGAAGAGGAAAGAGTCCAAGTTATGTCAATGTTACCGGCTTGAAGAACTGGATAAATAGTGGTATCATCAACAAATATAAGGATGTTAGGGGGAGAACTATACATTGTAGATAAAGTGCCCGCCATATCCCACTCATGTGGGAGTTCTCTATATTAATGAAATCACAGGTCCAATTTCTACTGCTGTCCTGACCCCTAGGAAAAGCAAGTTTCAGGAATAGAGTGATTAAGTTCACTTTTGGACATAATAAATTTGAAGTTTAAATGAGATATCCAATTGGAGATACTTAACAGGGAATTGGAAATATAGTTAGGAATAGAGAGATATATAGACTTGGAGGTCATTGGTATAGTGGTGATAAGTAAAGCCACGGGAGACCACTGAGCCAGAGAGTGTAGAAAGAGAACCTTGGAGGAAACTACCACTTAAAGTACGGGAAGATAAGGCTGAAGAACCATAAAAATGCAGTATTCCAGAAACCAAGAGAGGGGAGAGTATCATGAGGAAGGGAGTGTTTCACAGTACCAAATGCATGAAGAAGGTTAATGCCAAAAAAAAAAAAAAAATGACCAGTGGATTTGATGATAAGGTCTTGGTCACTAGTTACCTTGGAGAAAGCAAAGTCAGTACAATGGTGAAGACAAAAGGCAGGATTGCCAAGGGCTGATAAAGTAAGTAGGTGGTAACAGAAGCAGTCAATTAAAACTACTTCCTCTTAGATGTCTACTGTCTTCAACTAGGGAAGAGAGAATAAAGGCAATAATTTGAGGGGCCAACAGAACTAAGGATAGGGTTTATTTATTTTTTTTAGATGAAGAGAAACCTGGAAGCATGATTGTTGATATAGGGGAAGGAAAAAGGTAATAGAGGAGAAATTGAAGACAAGACAGGGATAGGAATGATTGATGGAGCAAAGTCCCAGAGGAAATAGGAGGTAAGGTTAGCCTAGAGAGGATGAATGAAGACATAACGTCTCTTAAAACAGCAGGGGGTAGAAACGTGGCCTGGTCTAATTTTTTGTCAGCAGCCTACAGAAGCATATAACAGCGAAATCAAGGTAGAAAAAGGTGTCAGCTATTAGGATATTTTGGTTTTAGAAAAGATGTTTTTAACTTTAAAATGTCGATTTATACAATGAAGGCAAAAGATTTAAAGAAGGTGGGGATTACTGTTACTTTTTAATGAGATTTCCTATTACGACTTGTATCCTTCCTCACAGGGGTACAAATAAGCCCAGAACAAAGGGGCAAGGCTGAGATGCGCACCTGTACACAAAATCTCACCCTCACTCTTGACCTCTCTCTTGACCCTTTCATAAGGGTCTCAAACTTATATCTGAGTGATCACCGTTGACCCCATCACTCCTGGTTTTGTCTTTTACAATCTCTAGCAATCTTTAAAGTTCAGCTCAACTCCACATTCTTATAGAATAGATCAAATCTGTGCGCTGTAAGTTTGGAGAAAACGTTTTCTCCTCAGAATAAGATGTTTTAAGAGGTCAAATAAAAGGAATTACAGGGTTGTGTAAATAGACTCTGGGCAGCAAAGTGGCACAGTAGATAAGAGCACTGGGCCTAAAGTCAGGAAGACTCATCTTCCTGAGTTCAAATTTGGTCTCAGATGCTCCCCATTTGTATGACCCTAGGCAAGTCATTTAACCCTGTTTGCCTGAGCTTCCTCATCTGTTGTTTATCCTTCATTCTCAAAGAGGATTATGATATCTGGGAGCTGATGCCATGACCTGCAAGTGAATTGGATTTAAGTGAGGGAGGGCTGTGCAAAGTCACCAGTTTCACTTTCTCCTCTGTAGCCATCTGGGTCCAGTGGCAAGATATAGATCAGGATTCCTGGAGATGGCCCTGGATGCAGTGTGGGACCTTGGCCTTTTAAGCTAAGGTCTTTAACAGTCAGTTTGACTAAGCCCATGAATGATACCTACCTCCTGACAGAGGGGGAGGAGCGGGGAGGAGAATGACTAATGTTCAGAATGAGACATGCATTTTTGACACGGCCAATGCAAAAATGTGTTTTGCTTGACTAGTCTTATTTGTGACAAGAATAGTTTTTCTTTTTCTAATGGGGAAGAGGATAAGTGAGGGAGAAAAAATAAATACTTCTAATTAAAAAAATAAAATTTATTTAAAAAAAATCTATTACACTAATTCAGACTGTATCACACTTCTGCTCAAGTCATTTGTTTTTGTCCTCATCGATTTTTTTATTATAAGGATGGCTCACAGGTGAGGGAGAAGGATACATATGTTGTTGTTCAGTTGTGTCCAACTCTTCATGCCCCCATTTTGGGAATTTTCTTGGCAAAGATATTGGAGAGATTTGCCCAGGGTCACACAGCTACTAAGTGTTTGAGGCTGGATTTGAACTCATGAAGAGGAGTCTTCCTAATTCCAAACCCAAATGCTTGATCCACAGCAAAAACAACGCTTGGTTAGAATAACTGGCTGGCTTTAAACCTAAAGGCAATTTAATAGTCCTTCAGGTCTAAGTGCTCTCATCCTAATAATAATAACTAGTATTTACATAGAGCTTTACAATATTATCTCATGATCCTTTTAACAGCCCTGGGAGGTATATGCTATTAACAACTTCATTTTACAGCAAAGGAAACTGAGGTAAACAAGGTTAAGTGACTTGCTTAGGGTCTTGTAGCTCGTGAATGTCTGAGACTGAATTTGAAATCAGGTCCTCCTGACTCCAGACCTAGTATTCTATCCACTGCTACTTAGCTATCTCTGCTATGCCTTGCTAATTTATATTTGTACGTAAGGTGATACGCATTTGTTTTCCCCAGGACCATGGCTTGTAAACAACTTCACTGTGCTTGCACATCATTATATAACCATAAATAATATAAACATTTGAGCTTAACTTGTAAACAGCCCACTGTGCCTCTCTATGCTAGGTCACCATGACATTGCCAAAGTTAATGCAAACTTGCGAGCCTACTGCTGGCAAATTGCCTTCTTTGTCTGCTTCTCTATAAATCAAGTGGGCACTGGCAAGGGGGTGTGGATGATTCCTCACTTCCTTTTCACCAGCTGCCACAAAAACAGTAAACTGGTATGACTCCCTTATCTGTTGCTCCACTGTCCTTTTTTGGTTTGGCTGAATCTAATGTGAACCTGCCAGGAGCTGAACTCCTTTACAGTATTACAGGAAATTTATACAACATGAAAGGTCAGGAGTAACTACCACTCTGAACCCCGAGGCTGGTAAATTTCTAACATTTAGGCAAAAGTTTGGCTCTTTACCTTAATTTACAATTATGTTTATCTCTAGCAGACCTGACCTCTTTGTGATTAAAACAAAATCCAGGTTACCTGAAACATTTAGATAAAGAAACAGCCAATTATATTTACCATTTGTTAATAGACACATACTGGGAGTAGGGAAAGAGCACCTCTTTTCTTGGAATTTCTCTCAATCGTGCAGCAGGCAGGTACAAATGGTAGCGTCATCCAATCTTTCCCTCCTCTGCCATAGCTCAGTCTCTCTCTCTCTCCCCATTCCCTCCTTTCTTTTCTATTTCTCTTTCCCTCTCTTTATCCTTCTCTTCCCCTTCCCTCCCTCTCCCCTCATCCTTTCACCTGTTGCCCTGGGCCAAAATCTTTCCATTTCAGCTCTTGGGATCTCATTCCTTACCCTCCATTGCCAGAACCTGAAAATCTCCTTCCTCATCTGTAAAATGAGTTGGGGAAGGAAATGGCAAACCACTCCAGTATCTTTGAAATCCCCAAATCTTTGAAATATCATGAAATCCCCAGAGTCAAGAACAGTGGGACATGACTGAACAATGACAACAATTTTTTATTTAGCAACAAGATAAACCCACCGATTCTATCACCTACATTGAAGGAGTTCTCAAGTCCCACCTGGATATTTTGATGGGATCAACTAAAGAAAACATCCCCACCAGTATTAACTTGAACTTTGATAACAAGGTTAACAAGTTAGACCCTAACCCTAATCCTTTTGCCTTAAGGCTATATAAAAACATATATCTATGTTGTTATATAGAGATAAATATATAATTGAATGTGTATGTTATCTCCCCTAGTTCTACTGGAGTTGCTAACCACTAGGCAAATGCCCATCAACTGATGCTAATTAAGCTTTTGAATCTTCTAGCCTTGCTTCCTAATTTATTTGACCTTCAAACAGACCAAGGTGAAGGAATTACTATCCAGAAGGGTTGTAGGACCTCTGAGTGGAGGAATTCCCCAACACTCTACAGATGAAGAAATAAGGCCAGGAGAAGTTAACCAAGATTTGAACCCCAGATCTTACAACTCCAAAGTCAGAGCTTTTTTCCTTCTAACTTACAGTCCCCACATTAGCACCAGCTGTTAGTCTCCTCCTTTGAAATTATTTTGTATATATTTTATATTTAATTTTCTATGTACATGATATTCTCCCCAATATAATGTAAATTCTTCAAGGCCAGAGAAGGCCAGAGTCAATTAGTCAAAAATTATTGTTGTTCAGTTGTGTCCAATTCTTCAAGACCCCATTTGGGGTTTTTTTGGCCAAGATGCCAGAGTGGTTTGCCATTTCCTTCTCCAGTTCATTTTACAGATGAGGAAATTGAGGCAAACAGGGTGAAGTGACTTGCTCAGGGTCATACAGCTAGAACAAATCTGAACTCAGGAAGACGAGTTTCCTTGACTCCAGGCCTGGGACTCCATCCACTGAGCCACCTAGCTGCTTCAGGGTTAAGGTATAAACACTTGAAATAGGTTCGAGAGGGGGAATTATAATTTGTTTGTACATAGTTATTTGCAGAATTAAACAGCAGAGGCAGGATTTTAGCCCAGGTTCTATGACTCCAGGGCCAGTTTTCTTTCCATTGTACCACACAAATGATCTGATTCCTTAAAAAAAGAGGGGGAAAGAACTAGAAGGGATTAACAAGAAAATTCTATCAAATAGCTGAAGAACTAAGAATTCCTATGCTATATAAACTTTTTTCAAAAACTGAGAGAGAATCATTCTATCCAATTCTTTTCATGAGAAAAATACAGCCCTGGGGCAGCTAGGTGGCACAGTGGATAAAGCACTGGCCCTGGAGTCAGAAGGACTTGAGTACAAATCCAGCCTCAGATACTTGACACTTAATAGCTGGCGTGACCCTTGGCAAGTCATTTAACCCCATTGCCTAACCAAAAAAAAAAAGAGAGAGAAAAATACAACCCTGATGCCCAAAATGGAAAAAGTATCAAGCTATAGAACATTACTAATGGATACTGATATAAAATACTTACAAATAGAAAACAGCTATGCAGTTTTAAAATTCATTACATTTCAAGTTGAAGTTAAAAAGAAATTGAAAAATGGTTCAAAACTAGGAAAAATAATTAGCATAACCGATACAGAAAAAGCCTATGATTAAATAACTACTTATTTACCTTGAAAACACTTAGAAGCATAGGAATGGAAGGATTTTACTTAACATGTTAAAAAAACATTTACTAGAAATCAAAAGCAATGTTAGCTTTCCAACTAAAACAGGAGTAAAGCCTTCTCCCACTACTGCTATTTAACATGGTTCTTAAAATGTTAGCTACAAAAATAAGGCAAGAAAAATAAATTAAAAGAATAAACACTGGAAAAGAGAAGACTAAAACATCAGCTTGTGGATGACAGGCTGTTTTGTGTAGAATACTCAAGGAAACCAAATAAATTGAGAGTACAACATAAAATCAACTCATAAAATTTATCAGCATTCTCATATATCATTAACAAAAACCAGGAAAAAGAAGAGAAAGAATAATACCACTTAAAATAACAATATTTATTATCTGGGAATTAACTTACCAAAACATACATGTACTTATATAAAACAATTTTCACAGAAACAAAAGAAACCCAAATTACTGGAGGTATTTGGTGTTCATGGTTGTGTTATAGTAATATAATAAAAATGACAGTAATATCCAATTTATAGACTTAAGATTTTTAGGAATAAAAATACCAACAGAATATTTCACAAAATGAGATTAAAAAAAAAAAAACAAAATCAAAAAACAAAATTCACATCCTCTTCAACAACAGGAAGGAACTACATTTCCTCTAATCTGAGACCAAAATTAAAAAACCTTGAAGTCTATGGAATCACAATGCAAGATCTGGCAAGGCTCTGCTGAGCCCTAATGGGCTGGAAAGGATCAGGCCCAACGATTTACTGGGTTTCTCATATAATAAATAACCTAACTTTTTAGAGAGGTTCATCATCAGGTAATCAGTATTTCTGGCCACAGCTTTTCATGAAACTTAAAGCATAAAAGGAATGTATATACTGTATCAATACAGGGAGGTACCCATATAAAACAGATAACAGATGTGAATTAGAGAACTTCCTCAACAACATCTCATTCTTCTTTACACAGTCATGAAAATTCTCCCCCATACTAAAGAAACTATTGTCTTTATCACGTAAACTTCTAATGAGATTCATTAACTGATCAAAGAAAGAGTTGTTTCTTTACATTGGTACAGCCCTTCATGAGATTCTGGTCTTCTGGCCCACACAACTTAAGTTCATGACGTAGTTCTTCCTGTCTCTTATGTCTTCTTTAGGTCGGCATTCCTGTAAAGTGGTGGATGATTCCTTAATTTATTTATTTTAGTTTTCAACATTCACTTCCACAAGATTTTGAGTTCCAAATTTTCTCCCGATCTCTCTCCTCCCTTCACCCCAAGACAGCGTGCATTCTGATTACCCCTTCCTCCAATCTGCCCTTCCTTCTATCTCCTACACCCCAACTTATCCCCTTCCCCGTCTATTTTCCTGTAGGGTAAGAGAGATTTCTATACCCAAATGCTTGTGCATCTTATTTCCCAGTTGCATGTAAAAACAATTTTTAAGGTTTGTTTTTTAAAACTTTTGAGTTCCAAATTTTCTCCCTTCCTCCCTCCCCACTCACCCTCACTGAGAAGGCAAGTAAATCAATATAGGTTATACATGTGCAATCATGCAAAACACTTCCATAACAGTCATGTTGGAAAAGACTAACTATATTTCCCTCCATCCTATCCCGCCCCATCTATTTTATTCTCTCCTTTGACCCTTTCCCTCCTCAGAAGTGTTTGCATCTGATTACCCCCTCCCCCAATCTACCCTCCCTTCTATCCCCCCTACCCCCATCCCCCTACTTTCCCATAGGGTAAGATAGATTTCCATACCCAATTGAATGTACATATTATTCCCTCCTTAAGCCAAATCTGATGAAAGGTTCACTCATTCCCTCTCACCTCCTCCATCTTCTCCATTGTAAAAGTTTTTCTGGCCTCTTTTATACAAGATAATTTACCCCATTCTACTCTTCCCTTTCTCCTTCTCCCAGTATATTCCTCTCACCTCTTATTTTTTAGATATCATCCCTTCATATTCTACTCACCCTGAGACTCTATATATTATTCCCTCCAACTACCCTAATAATGAGAAAGGTATCATGAGTTATAAGTATCTTTCTATGTAGGAATGTAAATAGCTCAACTTTAATAAGTCCCTTATGATTTCTCTTTCTTGTTTACCTTTTCGTGCTTCTCTTGAGTCTTGTATTTGAAAGTCAAACTTTCTACTTAGCTCTTGTTTTTTCTCAGGAATACATTAAATTCCTCTATGTCAATGAATGTCAATTTCCCCCTCTCACTGATTACACTTAGTTTTGCTGGGTGGGTGATTCTTGGTTTTAATCCTAGCTCCTTCGACCTCCGGAATCTCATATTCCAACCCCTCTGATCCCTTAATGTAGAAATCGCTAAATCATATATCATCCTGATTGTGTTTCCACAGTATTTAAATTGTTCCTTTCTGGCTGCTTGCAATATTTTCTCCTTAACCTGGGAAGTCTGGAATTTGGCTATAATATTCCTGGGAGTTTCCTTTTGGGATCTCTTTCAGGAGGTGATTGGTGGATTCTTTCAATTTCTATTCACCTCTGGTAGAATATCAGGGCAGTTTTCCTTGATAATTTCTTGAAAAATGATATCCAGGCTCTTTTTTTGATCATGGTTTTCAGGTAGTCCAATAATTTTTAAATTATCTCTCCTAGATCTATTTTCTAGGTCAGTTGTTTTTCCAGTAAGATATTTCATATTGTCTTCTATTTTTTCATTCTTTTGGTTTTATGATTTCTTGATTTCTCATAGAGTCATTAGCTTCCATTTGCTCCATTTTAATTTTTAAGGAATTATTTTCTTCAGTAAGCTTTTGGACCTCCTTTGCCATTTGGCCTAGCCTATTTTTTAAGGTGTTATTTTCTTCAGTATTTTTTTAGGTCTCCTTTAGTAAGCTGTTTTTCCTAATTGTTTTGAATCACTCTCATTTCTCTAATTTTTCCTCTACTTCTCTTACTTGATTTCAAAATCCTTTTTGAGCTCTTCCATGACCTAAAATCAATTCATATTTTTCTTAGAGGCTTCGGATATAGGAGCTTTGACTATGTTGTCTTCTGAGCGTATGTTTTCATCTTCCTTGTTACCAAAGTAAGTCTCTGAGATAGTCTGAGTTTTTTCCTGCTGTTTGGTCATTTCCTCAGCAAATTATTTGACATTTTAACTGTTTCTTAAGGTAGGGTTCTACATGTGTATAGAGTACTGGCCCTGGAGTCAGGAGGACCTGAGTTCAAATCCGACCTCAGACACATAACACTTCCTAGCTGTGTGACTCTGTGCAAGTCACTGAACCCCAATTGCCTCACCAAAAAAAAAAAAAAAAAAGAAACGACAAGAAAAGAAAGGTAGGGTTCTGCTTCTAGCATGGAGGATGTATTGTCCCAAGCTTCAGGGATTTTGTTTAGCTGTTTTTAGAGTTACTTCCAGGGACCAATAAATTTTCAGTTCTTCCAAGGTGGTATGATCTAAGGAGAGGTGTTTACTCCTCACCTGGCCTGTGCTCAGGCCTGTGAGTGACCACAAGCACTCTTTTCTGCCCTATGAGAAGGGTTCCCTCTCTACTGCTGCCACAAGCTCTGCCATTCCAGTACTCCTCTTCACCCCAGGACTGCCACCCAGATCCAAGTATGGGCAAAGCAACAGAATCCTGCATCAGTGCCAGCAAAAAGACCTCTGTAATCTCCTTCTGATTAGCTGTTCAATCCTCTTACTGTCTGTGGGTTGAGAGCTCTGGAAGCAGCTGCCCCTGGGCTGTACAGGGGTGAGGGCTGGACTGTGCTCCTCTCTCACCCAGGTTTGACAGACCTTCTAGGCTGTCTTTGGTGTTTGTAGGTTGAGAAGTCTGGAAACCACCACAGCTGCCTGGGATTCAGTCCCCTGAGGCCTACTCCATGTTTGCTGGGGCCCATTTAGTCCCCTGAGGGCTGCTCCAGGTTTGCTGGGGCCTGGTCTGTGCTGGCCTGCATTCCTCTCCCAGCCTGGTGCAACAGGGAGTACACAGGAGCTACTTGATTGTCTTTGGTTCAGTAATACAAAGGCCCTCAAGGAAGGGGCAGTCTATGTTCTTAAGCCTCTCAAATACAGCCATAGCCTCCTGGATAAGATAGTAATCCTCATCTTCCTCCTTTTCTTCATCCTCCTCTTCTTCTTCCTCTTCCTCTGTCTCCTCTTCAGCATCATCATCATAGCAGCGGTCAACCAGAAAACATTTGGCCGTATTTCCAACCTAGAATGTATTATTAAAGGGATAGTTAGTGAACATATTAGAAAAGAACAGTGATGACAAAGAACCAACATAACTTCCTCAAGGATAGAACGTACCAGACTAATCTTAATTCATTTTTTCTGACAGAGTTTCTAAGCTAGTAGATGAGGGGAATTCTATATAGTTTATTTAGATTTCAATAAAGTATTTTGATAAAAGTCTCTCCTGCTATTCTTGTAGACAAGATAGAGAGACAAGACCTAGATGATACTGCAAATTAGGAAGATTCAGAATCTTCCTTGGTTGAATGCCAAATCCAAAGAATAGTAATTAAATGCTTATTGTTAACAATAAACAATAAAGTTAATGTTAACTTGGAAGGATGTCTCCAGTAAATGTCCTAGGGAATCTATGCTTGACCCTGAGCAGTTTAATATCTTTAACCCAGATAAAAGAAAAGAAGGCAAGTTTGTCAAATCTGCAGAAGAACAAAGTTATGAGGTTAAGCTAATAGTGAATGACAGAGTCAAGATTCAAAAATATCTCAACAAGGTAGAACACTGGATCAAACTGTTTACTCAGCTAATGAAATTTAATGAGAATAAATATAACTGTTACACTTAGGTTAAAAAAAAACAACCACAATTTCACAAGTACAAGATCAAGGATGCATGGCTAGATAGCAGTTCATCTAAAAAACAAACAGTGGACAGCAAAGGTAGAAAAAATCAACAGTATGATATGATAGTCAATATGGTTGTGAGTTATATTAAACAGTGAACAATGTTACAAAAACTGAAATTGACTCTATCTTAGCAAAAAGAAAAAAGTGAAAGATGTGAGAATCAGTCCAAATCATCCATCTGTATGCAGTCTATAAGTTGGTTAAAGCAAAGTTCAAAATATGAGGAAACAATGGATGTCAATGAAGAGTTCCAATCTGACCTATTCAAAAAAGCTGTTGATGAAAACAAGAAGGGGAATGGTTAAAAGACACAGACTCTGATTATCACCTAGAAAAGTTCATAGAAGATTGCATAGTTGATCTAGAGCTGGCAGTCGCCTCAAAAGCCATTTAATTCCACTCTCCCATTTTATTTATAAATAAACTGAGACCCAGGGAAGCTGATTTGCTCAAGGTCACACAAAGAATCCAAACTGGGGTTAGAACCAAGTCCTCTGGCTCCATATCATTTTACTATACCATTCTGCCTTTCCTCTATCTCTAAGACAGGTGTAAAGATTAAGACAAGCAAATTTTGAAGTCTCTAAAATTTGACTAAAAAACCAAAACAAAACAGTATGACTTCCACGCAATAGTGAAGCCCAGTTGAGATTACACTGCATTAATCTGCAGTGATCTCAATTAACAGTGCTTTGTGATTTGATGTGAGATCTAGAGTGGGAAGAGACCTCTGAGGCTACCTAAGCCAACCTCCACATTTTATGTGGGAAAACTTGAGTCCAGGTTAAACAACTAGTCCAAGGTTACATAAGTGCTAAGCATCTGAGGAAAAATTTGAACCCAGGCGACTTGGACTATTCTCTAACCACTACCCAGTCTGTAACTTTGCTCTTTTCAGCCCTCTCTGTATACTGCTGGGCCACAGGAATTGATATTAACAGTATTTTAACAGATAAACATACAAGTCCTACTGAGGGGAGTGTATTCTGCAGACAAAACATTTTCAAAAGCAAGAAACATGATACACACAGCAAATTGATAATTTCCGAATCTTTGTATGGAGTAGTACTTTAAAAGATCAACGAATTCTATAATTATGGAGTACTTGACACTACCATGTCAGAATCACTGAATTTCAGAGCTGCAAAGGCCCTCATAATGTCCAACCTATTCTGTTTAGTCCAACAAATTTAGAATAACCCAATTTGCGAGCTGGATCAATCATCATCTTTTACAGAAAAGAAAATTTAAGACACAAAATGATTAAGCACCTGCTTACCAAATGTCATCTAGCCATTTAGAGGCAAGCTAGGGCTAAAATCTAGCTCTCCTGAGTCAGGGAACATCGACCTTCCTTTACACTACAGAAGAGCACTAGAGTGGTCTCTTTCAATCACAAAACAAATGCCCCTATTTTAAAGGTAAAGAAATTACCTTTTATTCTCTGTATTTATGACATAGGTAAACACAACACAGATACTTATAGGATCATAACTTTAGAGTAGAAAGGGATCTTCAAGGTCATCGGCCCCTCATTTTACAGTTGAGGAAACAATCCCAGAAAGACTAAGTGACCTGTCCACCCAGCTGGGGCTGGAGTCCTAATCCAATGCTATGGACCCCCAGGGAGGGCGGGGAGGCCGAGGGCAGCCTGGCGTGACACGTCCAGACCGAACACGGCCTCTGCCAGGCGGGGACGGCCACCCGCCTCCATTTTTTCCAGGGCCTTCGGACAAGAAGCTCAGCCCGGGGACGGGGAGGCCGGGTGCGCCCGGGGATGAAAAGCCAGCGTCGCCCCAAAGACCCCGCCAGAGACCTCGGACAGCTCGGGGCTCACTACCGCTCCCGCGCCCTCCGGAGGAAGAGGCCCGAGGCCTAAGACTGCGACCCCGGCGCCTCGGACAAGAGGCCCCCCCCCCCAGAGCGGGGCTGACTCGCGGGAAAGGAGGCTCCGGGGGCAGCTTTCCTCTCCCCTCCCACTTTCTCTTCAGACACCCGGCGCTGCGCCGCCCGCCTCCGCTCGGGATGGGCTCCGCCGCGCGGCCGTCACCCGGCGCCGACCCGGACCGGACGCACACAATCCTCGCTCTCACCTTCTCGTCCTGGGCGGCCAGCAGTCCCAGCTCCCTGACTCTGCCCAGAAGCGAGGCTTCCGCCTCCCGCCGGAAGCTGTTCGAGCGCGGGACAGGAAGTTTTAGCCTCCCCCCTCCCCGCCCCCCAAGCGGACAACATCACGCCACTCAGGGCAGGAGACCGGGAGGAGGCCTTGACAGGCGTCCTTCAAAGAGACTGGTCATTGGTTGGAGGCGGGGTGGCGGGGGCGGGCTCTAACCTCGTACATCCAATCAGTTGCCGCGTCTTGTCTTTTCTACCCATTCAGTACCTCTGTACTCAAAACACAGCGTCTTGGAGTCTGGCGTGTTGCCGGGACCGAGGGTACAAATGAGCAAACTGAGGCTGCCAGAGGCTGAGTGACTTGCTTAGCATCACGCGGCCAATAAGTGTCTGAGGCAGAATTTGAATTTAAGTCTTACCAATACCAAGTACAGTGTTCTTATCCACTGGGCCACACAGCATCACTAAGTACTGGAGATACAGAAAGCAAAGCAAGACAGTCCCCCTCCTCCAGGACCCCCCCGCCCCCCGTCCTAATGGGGGAGACAAAACATAAGGTTTCAGCAGCAAGCTCCAGGAGAGGAGACCTTTGCCCCACTCTGCCCACCTGCCTGCATGTCTGGCCCTAAGGGGTCTGTCTTCCCCATCTGTCCTCAGCTCTGCCTGTCCCTAGTCCTCTCCTTTCTGTGTCCGTGTCTGACCTCAACGTGGCATGAATAAAGTAGTCTGTGATGGCTGAGGAGACTGTGAAAGGGCCGTCAAATATCTAGGTGGGTTGGGGTGAGCCAGACGCCTTGGGAGAGACCAAATGATATGGGCTGCTGAAATGTTTGGGAAAATTCAGGGACTGGATTGCTTTCAAAGATAGGGTCTTTTCCTTTTAGGGGTCCACGTCCCATCACCCCATCAGTCTGACTTTGCAGATCTCCACCTGAATGTTAATCTCTCTCAGCATCAGTTTCCTCATGTGTAAAACTGAGGGTGAGCCAGATGATCGCTAAAGTCCCTTTCAGCTTTAAATCCAAAACAAAATTCATCATTCTCCCAGAACTTCTACTTTCTCCTAACTTATGTATTTCTCTTCTTAGCATCAATATCCTCCCAGGCACCTATATTCGAAGCCTCAATCATCTTAGATTTCTACTTCTCTTACTGCCCCCTCCTTCATTTAATCCATACCAAGTTCTATTTCTGACCTCAGACAACAACCTTTGTAGGTAGAAAAGGAGCTGCCTACTGGGGACCAAATTGGAACTGGCCAGTTGGGCTACATCGCCTTCTTTCGTTCCTTCCTTCCTTTCATTTCCCTCTGTCTTCACAGGGTATCATACTCTTATTTGTGGGTGCTCTGCCCTAAGGAAATGTAAATTTTAATTTCTGAAACTTTTTGTTTTCTTAAAGACCAGCCTTAACCCCAAATCACTCTGGCTCTCATTGACTGGCCAACAATTGGTACCAGGCCAAGCCCTACTTGATCATTGCTTGGACCCTGATTGGCTCAGAATTAACATAAATAGCAGCAGTTTCTGTTTTGGCGGGAAACCCTGAGGATCTTCCCCTCCAGACAGATTTTGTTTTTGTTTCTGTCTTTGACAGGTAAAGAGGCCATTCTCTGTTTCATTTTTTATTAAGTCTTAATCATTGAATGGATATTGCCTCAGTCAAACAGATACCTATTAAAGTTAGGTTAAAAAGCCTAGGTCCCCACTGCATCCTGGGCCATCTCCAGTTGTTCTGATCTATATCTGGCCACTGGACCCAGATGGCTCTGGAGGAGAAAGTGGGGTTGGTGACTTTCCACTGCCCTTGCTCCATTACATCCAATTCACTTGCATGTCATGGCATCACCTCCCTGATGTCACAGTTCTCTTCAAGAGTAAAGGACAAACAACAATAATCAAATCCTTTTGATTCTTCCTCCATCCTCCACCCTCCATCCTCCATCTTTCTCAACTGTCCCCTTTATTTCCACTGTCATTACTCTAATTGGTCCTTTTCAATTTGCCTATTACAAAAAAGATCTAGCTTGTATGTCTTACTCCAATCTCTCTCCACTTTGCTGTACTTAGAATTTCTTAACCTAGGATCTATGAACTTTTTTTTTAAATCAATAACTGTATTTCAACATAATTGGTTTCTTTGGTAATTTTCTGTGTATTTCATTTTATGTATTTAAGGAATCTATGACACATAAAAAAGGTTAAGCGCTCTTTCCTCTAAGTGAAAGATCATAAGGAAATTATCATGGAAGATGCACTGGTCTATATTGGTATCGACAATATGGAGTATATATTCTTGAAGAATTTATAACTTTATTGGTGCATGTACTCCCTCACTCATACAAATCATAACTGCCCTATCACTTAATAGAGATTTGAGAATTTCTGTGGCCAAAAAATTAACCAACCTGGGGTCAGCCTAGTTTTGACCTTCTTCAAACTTATCAATGCTAGTCCTTGAAAGGAAAACACAATCACTGACCCAAACTCAACTTTTCTATCTTGGGAGGACCTACCAGAAGTTATGATCAGCTTTGTCAAGAGACCAGGATCACCTCCATACTGCTAACTTGACATAAAAACCAGACTTTAATGGAGGAACATTTAATACATTTTTAAATACTTGCTGAATTTAATTCATTTGCATAATTGATTTATTTCAGCATTTACAAGGGAAAAGCATAACTTGTATAATGACCTGTATCAGCCTTCCACTTGATTATTTCAGTTACACTCTGTGGTCTAGCTGATAGGAGAAATGAGGAAAGCAGGAACTCTCCTCAGCTTAAGGAAGAGGGGACAGTTGTTGTGTTTTGTTTTTGGAGGGTTGGGACCAGAACTGACTGACTTTTCAGCCTTGTCACTGTTGTCAAAGAGAAGGGCTTGTAATCAGGTTAGGTTTTACTGCACTCCCCTCTCCTTCCCTTACCTTTAGCCTCTTTCTCAAGTTAAATGGGGCTAAACAGCAGTTAAACCCAATGAATTAATTTTAGGGGTGGAACTGAAGAGTAACAATCTTTAGCACTCTTGGCTAAAGTGGACCAATCCAACCAGGAATTCCTAAGGCTACTATTTCAGTCTCCCTCCATATGTTTTTGGAGCATATATATAGCTTCTATCATCTCCTCTTGCCCAGCCTAAGAAGGAGCCCACCCATCTTGTGACCACCTAGTCAACAAAGATATTCCCTGCTTCACCCAATCTGTGACCCTGAGAACATACCATTTTTTGCTTATTTTATCTTATGTATCAACCAACGGGATTCCGTACTTTGTATAACCCCTCCCCGCTCCTTCCCTTACTTTTAGCCTCTTTCTCAAGTTCAGCCCCCTGTTTTACCCTGGACTATGGGAAAATGAGACTTAACAGCAGTTAAACCTAATGAATTAATTTTAGGGATGGAACTGAAGAGTAACAATCTTTAGCACCTTTGACTAAAGTGGGCCAATCCAACCAGAAATTCCTCAGGCTTTGGTCAGTAAAGGTGGTTAAGGAGAGGGACCACAGCACTACTAAAGCCTGGCTGCTTTGGAGGGTGAGGCCTGGTCAAGTGGGAGGATGAAGGAGGCAGGTCAGGTATAAGTGTCAACTCTGACTTCAGGGCTACCTCACCCATGGTTCTCTATGGGTTTTCTCATTTTTCTTTTTTCTATTCTTATTCTTGCTTTTCATCTTTTCCCTCTATTCCTGATAGAATGAGGTGTTTCAGTAGAAGAGATTTGGGTAAGAACACCAGAGCTGAGTTCTCTGACATTCTTATTGTGATTTTACAGGAAGTTTCTTGATTTTAATAGCTTTTACAAATAAAATTCAGTAATGAACCTTAACTGCTGCACTAAATAAAATCATTAGTTATCCAGGGGAATTGTGCAATCATTTTTGTGTTGATTTTCAGTTATGATTATGTAACTTCTGGTATTGGCACATAGAAAGAACACCTTTGATAGCCACCTGCTTGTGGGAAAGTCATGATGATGTGTAATAGAATCATGGGACCATGTGTATAATTTCTACAACTTGTTCTAGTCTACTATTCATGTAATTAATTGGCTGTATAGTTGGAACATCACTAGTCAACCAGGGCCTTGACCATTCTCTTTGGTTTGTCTATCTTGGGACATCTTTGCTCTTGATTTGACTCTTTTGCTGATAGCATTCAATGAAAGAATATGCTTTAAAGGTATGTGAGAGAAATGATTTTTTTGTCTCATATTAATAATCAATTATTGAATTAGGATTTTTTTCAGAAGTCTGGATGTTCTTCACTCTCTGAAGGGCATTGTTGATGGAGAAGGAGGATTGCCCAAATCCCTTGGGTACATGCCTTTAGATCCTGGTTAGGAGACCCCATCCAACTAGAGAACCTTACAAAGAATTTATTCTAAGGTGAATTCTGGCCTATTGTGTTCCACTCTGGCAGGTTTGGGCAGGGTGGTAGATCCTTTGTCTAGATTGGCTGAGGCTGGGGGTGGTCTGGTAGCTAGAATGATTAAGAGTAACATCTCCCAGCCCCTCATTAGAGCAGGTTGATCTCTCATTATAGTATTCATTCCCTCATTACTTATTAACCAATCAGAGTCAATTGTCACCCTCAGGAACATCCACTCTTCCAAGGGCATACAACCTTTAAGTGGGTTCCATGAGGGGTCTTTGGCATTCAAAAGGGCCACTGACCCCTTTTATCTGCTAGCATGATTAATACAATGATTAATTACCCAGAATTTTATATGCCATAGTAGAGGTCTAGGACCATCTTATTACTAGGACAATATGTGGTTCCATTCTTACAAGCCTTGTTTCTTTTCTGTAAGATGGATGATTCATTGAGGAACTCTACTCAAATGCTAATCGGTATATTAGTCAGTTCATTACTTAAGGGGTAATTCTATAAGGGGTAATGATTGTTAGCAATTATTTTACTATACTCATCTAGAATACATATTTAGTTAGTCATCGAATAATAGGTATAAGGATAAGCAATGTGTTAATCCATTTTTTTTATAAGTTACACAGCAATACAGGTTCTAATAAAAGGGCCCTATAATAGGCCTCAAACTTTAATGTAATGTTCACTACTCGTTTACCAGCCATAGCTTTTATAACCACAAGAACGCTGACATGGATATCTCCATCCTGTTTCGCTCTAATTCCATGACCAAACCAAACATGGGAGGCATGGTACAGAAAGACTCCCCCATATATTCTTGGCGCATATATAAAGCTCATACCACCTCCTCTTGCCCCACCTAAAGAGGAGCCCATCCATCTTGTGATCACCTAGTCAACAAAGATATTCCCTACTTCACCCAAGCAGTGACCCTGCTGACATACCATTTTTTGTTTATTTTAGCTTATGTGTCATAGGTCAACCAACGGGATTCTGTGCTTTGTATAGCAGCTCTAGAATGTTCAGGTAACAAATCTGGTATTAAGCCTTATAAAAATAAGGCAGTGGAAGGAAGGGGTACCTCTGGCCACAAGGAAGGTCTGGGGTCCATTAGAGGGGGCCAGGTCCCTTTAATAAAGTGCTTTGGCTCAGAACTCTGCCTTGGTTTCTCTTTTAGTCATTCAGGGCGATTTTTGTCCCCACATCTGCCTCAGTATTTGTTCTTTTAATTAGTCAATGAAGATTAATATAAAGGCTCCAACCTCATAAGTTTTGAAAGGTCAAGAGAGTGAGCTACAAAGGGTCTAGGAGTCAGAGCCATGGCAAGTTTCACATCCATCCCAGCATCACTGCAGGGAGTGGCCTTTGGGAGCAACCTTAAGGACCTAGTTCAGTGGAAGCTGAGGTAAGGATTCGTCTGGCAATCACGATACACCTGGACATGAAAGTGGTGGGACCAATGATACACAGAACTATGCTATGTCTGAGACTACCTTTCCCAGAGTTTCCCTGAAGTGCTGGGGGGAAGTTTGTATTTTTGTTATTATTGTATCTTCATAGTGAATATCCCTTTGTAAAAGCTAATTAATATTAGCTGGTTAAATGGAATTGGGGTGTCTCTGTTGGCTAACAGTGAAGGGGGACCATGACTGTCATTAGAAGAGATACCCACCACCTGTCAGGGTGCCTCTAGGATCCTAAGGAGATGTACCAGACTGACTCTAGGATGGCGAGTCCAGACCCAGAATACACTCTCTACAATTTTATCACAAGTGACTTACAGTTTTTCCAGTTACAATATGATATTTTTAGAACTGTTGATTTTAAACTTTTTATCATGTTTGTTTGTTTTTTTAAATAAAATGTTTTCAATTATGATCTTGACAAATATCAACAAATGTGAGCATTTCCAAATACAGAGAATAGAAAAACAGGCTTGCATATAAAAACACAAATCTCCATTGTATGAATCTTCTTGTTACTTTTTAAGTATAATCCACACATTACTTCCAAAGTTGTCTAACATGTCTGTTTTCTCTTGAGTCTGTTAAAAATACTTTACTGCTGCTCCTTTTTTTCTCTGCCTATTATTAATCCTCTCCTAAAATTCTCCCTTCTCCATTAAAAACACTCCCTTGTAATTGACAAGCAGTCAGGGACAACAAATTTGCAAATTGGCCACATCAAAAAATAGCTATCTCACTGTGGTCTTGAAAATAGCTTTCTGATCAACATAGCCCAGTGACCTAGCATCATAAGGTTGAATTGTCTTAAATTTGATTTTTTTTGTATTCAAGTAAATGTAGGGGTTTATATTCAACAATCATAAGCATTTACCAATAGCCTACTACATTGGAGGAGTTGTGCTTTTGGACACTGACAAAAACAAAAATATTGGAACTGCCCAAAAGCTTATTTTTTCGGTAATTATAGTATGTAAATTAATAATTTAATGTGAAAATTATCCAACATTTTATATGGTGACTTAAAAGTTTAATTTTGAGGTTTTAAGAGTTATATTGTTTAGTCTCTCTTATTTATGAATAAGCTATTTGAGTAAGAGTGCTATTTTGACAAACTTCTACCGCATTGTAAAATCATGTGCTTAGGATAGGGGTTTACTAAATATTCACCATACAATCTATTAAATTATTTCAGAACTATTGTGTAATAATTGCTTCCAGAATATTTGATAGCAATGTAGATCTTGGGTTTCTCAACCCAAGTTAGAGATGAGTCACTACTCCTGAGGGAATCTTGATTTGGGAGGCATAGGGTGGGGAAGGGGGGGAGGGAGAGAAGTAAGAATGAGAAGACAATATCCACATGAATAGATAAGCCGGTAATAGAAAGAGAAACAGAAGCAGGGCAGAGACTGCCTACTGACGCATGAAAGGAGCAGCAGGAGAATGAAAAAACAAAAACAGCAGCTTCTGGCTTACATCAGACAAACAGCATATGAAGGTACTGCTGGGATCTGACTGGAGAAGGCAGAATCCTGCTGTATGAAGAGCTGGCTGGGTTTGTCTGAACTGCTCTTTAGCACGGAGCCCACACAGTAACATAAAGGAGCAAATCTGGAAAGCTGAAGACTGTAGAATTAGGGTTGCCATTTCACTGGAAGAATGTAATGCACTTGTTTAGAAAAAAAAGCTTAATGCTGCTTTTGTTGCCTCAGAGTAGCAGAGGAGTGGCTTCATCCAGCAGTAGAGAGGCCCAGAAGAGGAGCAGGCCTGCATAGTAGGTGAAATACAGACTGTTTAAGGTCTGCAGTCCAGAGTTGTGAATTGCTCTGGGAACATGAGTTCCCTTTCAGTGCTTCACTGCTAGGTTTCTTTGTGCACCTACTTTCCCCCATGGGCATTATATGTACTGGTGGAATAATGTATCCCAATTTTATAGGTATAGTTATATTTTGACTATTCATGCTTTTTCCTTCTCTTGAAAATGTTACTTTATGATTTTTTTGTGCTTTGCCTTCTTAATTAGTAAATACTTGGTGTTTAAGAGTGAGCTGTGTCACTTTGAATACTTTGCATAAATGAGAAGTAAAGCAAGTTGTAGGAGTGTCTCTCCTCCCCATCAGCAGGGCTATTGTTAGGACCCTAAAGATGAGCAGTGACAGTATGGTCAACCCTTTGGAGGGACCACCCCAACCTGCTGGAGTGGGTACGAATAGGATGAGTGAGCCAGTTCCAGCCTAGGGAGAGAGTTTAGAGGGAATTAGGGAACCAATGCCACACCTGTGTACCTGTAATTATTTTAATGAACTATTTTCAATTTTTAAAAATTTTAAATGCATTACATACAGATTTGTGTGTTACATAAGGACTTGTGTATACCACTTTACTATATTTTATAGACATTCCTATGAAGATTCTGTCCCCCTTCCAAAAGCCCTTTTAGTTCCTTTCAAATTATGGTGGAAAGATGGGAAAAAAAAACCCCAAATATTTCTGCTTTCCCTTTACTCTTAATACTTGTCACTTCATTTGTTTTTAAAGGCACTAGATAGTTCCTGAGTGAACTGAAGTCAAACCACAAAACCTTAGCTTGAGTTTAGCATAGATTAAAAAAAATAAGCTCCACTGTTACCAGATGCAATTCTGTGTCCTGTTCCCAAAAGTAACCAAAGAATAAGTATCCATAATTCCTGTACTTTTCCTAATTTTAAACACTTTGAAAACCCTTCAGCTCAAGATGATTTGTAAAAAGATATAGCAGAGGAATTAGGGTCATAAGTCTGAGTCTAAAATTAATTCAAATATCACTTTCCCATTCTTTTCATCTTATGTTTCAATGCAGTTTAACATCTTCTACAAATTAAAAGGCTATCTGCATTGTCAGAATTTTTCCCCCTTTTTTAATGACAACATAAACAAAATGTGGCTCCCAAAATTTCTTAATGGCCCAGGTAAAGTACACTTAGTGAGATGCAATGTTACAAAACATCATCAGGCTCAAAAAGAAAGTGTCTTTATGCTCTAATCAGATCTTCATATGTTAAAGTACTTAAAGACTTGAGTTTGTTTATCTTCTTTAAGACAAAACACACCTGAAGAAACTGAATACTGTCAAGGTTGACTTTTTCAGGAAGTCTTAATGTTGTTATAAAGTAGCAAGAACTTTGTTCCCACCAGATCCCAAAAGTCAATAATTAGCACTAAAAAAAAATTACCTGAGAAGGATGTCCAAAAGGTTCTAGTAAAGTAAGTTCTCAATTATTATTTCATTCTGAAAACTAAAAAATAGTACTAAAAATCTTTCGTGGATTCAAAATATCTAATACAAACATCATATATAATGCTAGCTCTTGGAAGAAAATGAAAAATGCTGACGTTTTGTTACACTATAATTAGTTATATATAGGGTATATTAAGTTGGAAGAAATAATTATCATTAAAGCTATCATCAATGCTGCAAATATGAAATAAAATAAGACAAAATAAAAGTTAGTTTAATTAATCTTATAAATCTATTAACAGACTTTGAAATCTCTCTTGTTAAAATTGAAAAGAAATCTGCTTGATGTTCTTGTTCATGTGTAATCCAATGAAAGGACAGAGATTTTTATTCAGAAATATGAACGATTTGCTTCCCAATATTGCCTCCTGTCATCATAGACTGGAAGGCAACTGAAAAAGAAAAAAACAAATTATATTGAAGAATTAGTGTCAGTTACGTAATATCACCAGTTTTATAAATAATTGTTGTAATAGCTCAAAATAACATTATATATCCATATATCAAAATGGAGCTTTATAATTCTGAATGATGTCCTAAATCAGGCCTGCACAACACGTGGCCTGTGGGCTGCTTGTGGCCTGCCAAAGAATTTCAGGTAGCCTGCGAAAAATGTAGATGACATAAAAGAAAGTAAAGACGTAATAAGTGCTTTGTCTGTGCCCTGCTTCATCTGCCTTCCACTAGTCATTATTGTGCCTGTCTTCTAATGTGGTAGGTGGGTTGCCACAGCCCACTCTCTCCTGTTTGTCACGTGACCCGAGGCAAACAACAATTGTCAGTCTGTCTCTAGTCTGAGAGAAGCAATTCCATCATGAATAAAAATCTTAAGTAATAAGTGTAATTAATTGATATTTCCCTTTTTAAAAATATGGTTTATTTACAAAATAGTTTAATCATTAATTATACCTTTACTTGGAAAGTGAGCCACTAAAAACCTATCTGTGGCCCGAAGCAGTTTACCCTATTTTAATTTTGGTCCATTCCTACTGCCACGTTGTGCAGGCTAAATGCTTACAGCAGCTTTGAAGCACACAGATTAGTCCAAATCAAGGTAAGGAACAACTTAAACATCAGTACCTGAACTGAAAATGTCCATGTGTTACTAACTATGTTCATTCACTATAAGCTCAGGAAAGAAAATAAGTGAAAAAAGTTTTGAAATAATCTCTTATAAAGAATATAAATAACAATGTTTACACAAGATGAGTAAATGAAACTAACATTTGTTAACTTAAAAGACTTAGGGCTTTTGTGTAAATGTGGTTTTCAGAACAGTAGTTGTTTTTACAATACTGACAAGATGGATTTCACCTAAGGCAAATATAATTCATTTTTTCTAAAGGAAAATAAAAGATTTTTAAGTAACACAACTCTAAAATAAAATTCTATTGGCTAAGTACATGTGGACATATCAAAGAAAAGCCCAAGAGAATTTTGATTATTTGTTTGTTTTTTTGGCTAGGCAATGGAGTTAAGTGACTTGCCCAGGGTCATACAGCTAGTGAGTGTTATGTGTCTGAGACTGGATTTGAACTCAGGTCCTCCTGACTCCAAGGCCGGTGCTCTATCCACTGCACCACCTAGCTGCCCCCCAAGAGAATTTTGAAAACTATGTATGTGGAGACAAAAAAAATCTATTTTCATGAGAACTAAATACTAAAAATTTTCCCCAATCTGTGTAATATATAAACTGTGAAAAGTACTCCCCATTCATTCTGTAAAATGTATAAGCTACGCATATACTATTTGAGGAACTCAAGAAAGAACCTCATAAAATGAGACACACTAAAGAAAGATGTTCCTCTTAAATATCATTAAGTTGAATCTTTGGTAGAGATTGGATAAGTTCATATTTCATTCAAATTAATGTAACATTTCTCAGAAATTAAAAAAAAAACATGACATATAGTACAGAGAAAGGAATGCCTGTAAAAGTACTATTTCAGAGCAAAAACTTACACTTGAATCATTAAAGAATTTCTGATCATCTTACCTCCCATGTTTTCTAAGCCATTGATCACTGTCTCTTTGATCTACAAATCAAAATAACTGGAATTAATTTTCTTTCTTACTTTGCAAAGGCAAACGATTTAGCACTTAGTATACTTCTAATATGCAATGTATGGTCTATAAAAGCATATAAATCATATTTTTATGAATGAGAAATCTGCTTTTCCCCTTCAACTAATATTATGGCTTCATTTCTTTCCCCTCTCATACTCTACCCACAAGCTTCTCAGTTAAATAAACAAACAGGATTTAAAAAATTTCTACCAAATCAAAGCAGCTGCAAACAAAACATAATCTTTGTTGTTGTTCAGTCACTTTCAGTAGTAGCTGACTCTGTGACTGCATTTGGGGTTTGGCAAAGATACTGAAGTGGTTTGCCATTTCTTTCTCCAGTTCATTTTACAGACAAGGAAGCTGAGGCAAACAAGGTTAAGTGACTTGCCCTGGACCACACACCTAGTAAGTGTCAGAGGCCAAATTTGAACTCATGAAGATGAATCTCCCTGATTCCACTTATCTATCGCGCTACATGGCTGCCCTATAACCTGTAAAGGGTAACTTTTAGCAAGAATAATTACATATTTGTTTTCTATTATATAATTTAGAATTTTTACATTAAGTAACAATTTTTAAAAGTAGGAGTGTGTACACATTTTGAATGTACACATTTTGAATCAGCCATTTTTTCCCAAATGGCTAAGAAATTAACTGATTTATTCTTAACAGGTTCCTTCTAACTTCTGACCTCCTTTCCCTCCTATACTTTATTGAAAGTAAACTATTGGGCTAGATGATCATTAAGAAATCTTTTCTATTTACAATACTTTCTTTGATGTACCTGCCCCCTATAATTATACAGATAGAGACACTGTTGAGAGTGGAATACTGTATACCCCATCAGATTCACTGGGGCTTGAGTGGTTGAACTGCTTTTCCCCTTTTTTCCCCCCCATTATTCTTTGTTACAAGGAGTGGCTCACTGGGTAGGAGAGTGGTAAAGGGTATATTCAGACATAATTTGATATTAAAACAAAAGAAACTTTAAAAAAAAAGAAATCCTGCCATGAAAAATGTTTTCCTTGAAATATTTCTGGTATTCACTTCTTCCTCTTCATTTCTTTCTTTCTTTTTTTTTTTTTAGGCAACTAGGGTTAAGTGACTTGCCCAGGGTCACACAGCTAGTACATGTCAAGTGTTTGGTCTGAGGCCAGATTTGAACTCAGGTCCCTCCTGACTTCAGGGCCAGTGCTCTAACCACCATGCCACCTAGCTGCCCCTTTTTTCTCCATTTCCATTGCCACCTGAAGGAATGCAGTACAGCAACGTGACAAAATATGAAGGAGAAGAAAGATCAGAAATCCTAGCCTTTGCCTCCCTTCTTCAGAAGGACCAAGTCTCAGATTGGGTGACAGAAACATCAAGGCCAAAGCAAAGAAGCACATACTTCTTGCACAGTCACTAATCCACACTGAATATCAGGGTTATCAGTATAGTAAGATAATTAAAAGGTCATTACCAGAGAGAGAGTCAAGATGGTGGAATAGCAGGAAGAACAGTGAGCTCCCCAAGAACCCTCCTCTAACTCCTCCAAAGACAGATAGAAAATGCACCAGGCTTGACTATACATGTTTGTACTGGATTTTATATTTCTTTCTTCCTCAGTGGGCAGAGGGAGGAGGAAGAAAATTTGGAACTAAAAATAAAAATTTTTAAAAAGAAAAGAAAAAGAAAATGTACCAGAATGAATCCTGATGGAGAAATTCAAGGAAAAAAAAAAGTAAAGTAAGTCATTCTTCAAGCCCAGGTCAGACACAGATCTACAGACACTGGGCGGATCTGGTCAAAAGTACACTACCTGGAACATTCCAGTGCAGAGGGTCTAGGAGTATTCTACTGAAACTCTACATGTATGTTGCTCAGGCCCACATCCAGGTCAGGAACATGCAGAGCTTAGACCAGTGAGGGAGAGATTAGACTTTGCCCTGGATCCTGATGATCACCCAGGGAACACTGAAAACTTGCAGGTCCCCAACCTGAGCAGTCCCTGAGATTCTAGAATAACTCAGTCCTCAATAACCCCAAGAAAGTAGGAACAGGACTGGCCCAGACTTTTCCTACAAAAGTAGACAAAGCTTAGCCTTAATATCAATTCTAGAGTCAGGAAACAGGCTGGAAGAATGAGCAAATAAAAAAAGAATCCCACCATAAAAAACTATTATGACAACAGGGATGCTCAAGACATAAATCCAGAAGAAGAATGATTCCAAAATGTCTATAAGCAGAGGTTCAAAGAAAAATATAGCTTGGGCACAAATTCAATTAGAATTCCTGAAAAAAACTAATTTAGAGCTTTTAAAAAAAGGATAAATTTTTTCAGAGCATTTCACTAAATAGTAATCAAGAAGGAAAGAGAAAAGGAAAAAGAGGGAAGGTAGATTAAGGAAGAAATTAGTACTAATACAGTACTAATATAGTTATATATATTATACATATATGTAGATCACATATATAGATTGAGGAAGAAATTAGTACTATACAGTGCTAATATAGTAATATATAGCACTAGTATAGGAACAAACTATAAATCTATGCAAACATATTTATAGGTCTTCTTGCAGTGGTAAAGAATTGGAATCTGAGGCGGTGTCTATCAACTGGGGAAATTACTGAACAAGTTATGGTATATAAATGGTGATCTACTATTATTGTGCTGTAAGAAACAATGAAGGGTTTCAGAAAAACCTAGGAAGACTTGTATGAACTGATATAGAGTGAATGAGCATAAATAGACTATTTTATACAATGATATTAATATTGTAAAGATGAACAACTTTTAAAGACTTAGAATCGCTGATCAGGGTAACAATGATGAAGTATGATTCCACAGGACTAATGATGGAATGTATAATGCCTGAATATGAATATGAATTAAGTTGGTAAAGATAGGTGGGAACCAAATTATGGAAGGATTTAGATGCCATCCTGAGGAGTTTGTATTTTATCTTAAAGGCAATAGGGAATTATCAATATAAGATCAGATTAACTAAAAGTAGTTGAAAAATGAAAGGTAAGGAAATATAGGTAACAAGTGTAGATAGTCTTCTCTAGGAATTTAGATATGAAAGGGAGAAGAGATATAGGATAGCAGACTAAAGAAATGGAAGGGTAAAGTGAAGGGTTTTTTTTTTTTACACTCTTAAAAATTGCTGAGGACCCCAAATAGCTTTTGTTTATATGGGCTGTAGTTATGAGTATTTTCCAGTTAGTTTGGATATTTAAAAATATTTATTCATTCAAAAATAACAATATATCTGTTACATACTTAGATGATTTTTTTTATGAAAAATAACTATTTTCCCAAAGAAAAAACTTAGAAGCATTGCTTTATATATTTTTGCAAATCTCTTTAATGTGAGTCTCAGCAGAAAACAGCTTGATTCTCCTATGTGCTTCTACATTCAATCTGCTCTGATGTGCTGTTTTCATTAAGGTATACGAAGAAAATCCGGCCTCAAATGGATGTATAGTTGGGTAACAGAGAAGCACTTTAATAGTTAAATAATTTTTTAGTATTATTAAGAAAATAATTTTGACCTCAAGGAGCCTCTAAAAGGGTTTTGGTGATCCCTGGAGATTCCTTTGAGAATCCATGAGCTAGAGATTTTTATTCAAATCCTATCTCAGTACTGGAATCCCCTCAGAAACAAAGTAATACAATCTTTATATCAAAGTGGTTTTTATTTAAATTAACTGTAGTGAGCAACTGGGCACTCATCCCAGCTATATAATCTGAATTAACTATACCTAGGATAACAACCTAATTTTTCAAACTACACAGAAATTCAGGCTCACTACATTTAAGAAATGAGATAAAAGGAACAAATTGATAAGGACATAGAATCAAGCCCTACCTTTAATTTTCCTTCTTTAAACCACTGACTCAGTTGTAGAATTCCAGACTCATATTTGTCCTTATAATTCAACACCAGAAATCTCTCCCTATTGAAAAATAAAAGACAGCAATCTAAAACAGGAGAAAAACAAAATCAGATAATTTCGCAAGCATCTGAAATCTTTTCATGAAACAAATATCATGGCTTAATCATATTGAGTTCAGTCAGATGTGGTTTAGACAAATGTTATGCAAATAAAAGATATCAGGCAGTCAATGTCAAAATCATTATTTCAGATAACAAAACCTATTTACTGGGCTTCATGAGGTTTTAAATGCATAGCACTACTCTGCCGGGTTTCAACTCCAAAGAATAAGATGCCCTTCCCAGGATAAACTCATTACATCTAATCTCATCACCACAATGCTAAATCAAGCCCTGATTGACGTGAACTCCCTTACCCTCTTCTCCCCTCTGACTGGAGGGCTGGCAGGTGAAGTACCAATTCCCAATGCCTTCCTTTATAGAGGGCAGAAGGTAGGCTCTCAGCTCCTCTCTCCACTTTGCATCTGCTTCTCTGCCTAGTCTCAACTCCAGGGAACAAGATGCTCCCCAGTGTTCCCCAAGGCGCCTCCCCTCACACCTTTCCTGCCTCCTTTTGTATATTGTCTCCCCCCAATTAAACTGTAAACTCCTTGAAGGCAAGAAGTGTCTTTCTTTTTATTAATTGTATTCCCAGCCCTTAGCACAATGGCTGGCACATATTAGGCATTTAATAAATGTTTATTGGATTGGATTAGGATGGGGGAACAGCTCTGGGCAAAAAAGCATATCTCTGTGTGTGTGTGTGTGTGTGTGTGTGTGTGTATGTATACATATATATATATATATATATATATATTTTTTAAGGCAATTGGGGTTAAGTGACTTGCCCAGGGTCACCCAGCTAGTAAGTGTCAAGTGTTTCGTCTGAAGCCAGATTTGAACTCAGGTCCTCCTGACTTCAGGACCTGTGCTCTATCCACTGTGCCACCTAGCTGCCCCTGTATATTTTTATACATATAGTATATGCACATATGGTTTTAATATGGTAGTAAATAAAGAAAAGAAAGAATACCTTGTGATGTTTCTTGTTTTCAGAATTGACTCTACCTCAGGCAGCAATGGGGGAGGATAAGGAACATCCTTGTTGTACTGAGAAATCTGGCCACATAGGATAACATGGCTGTTCTGATTCATCTATTCAGAGAAAATTGATTACTATCCCCCTAAGAAATAAATTTTTCTCTATAGTTACTGAATATAGAGCTGCTTTATGAAAAGTATGAATGTTTTCATAGAGTAAGTCTCAATGAAAGCATCCTTAGAAGCCAAAAGAAAACAAAAACCTTGACTATCCATTAATAGTAACTTAGAGATTTTTTTGGCGGGGAGGGAAGACTCTATCCATGACACATATTTATGAACATAAAGTGGTAAGCAAGTGGATATATAGAGGGGAGGTGAAACCTGCTAACCAGGAAAAAATGTAATACTAAATTTTGTAACCCTAAGGAAACATAAGTTCATATTCAAATATTCACTTAACTTGAAATTATGCTAAACTATCTAGTAAAGTGACATATAATAAGCGATGATGAAATACTAAAACTCTATAAAACATAAAATGTTTATCCACTTGTAGTCCTTTCAGTTTACTCTCTTAGCTTCCCGAGGGAGCAGTAAGTAGAAACTGGATGATGGTGAGACAGGAAGAATCTTTTGATTCTAGCTAAGACAATTCTGTTTCTTTTTGAGGGCACCCCAAGATCAGCCATCATTTGATTGCACCTAGCTCATGTATGCCTTTCTTTCCATACAGTATGATTACATGCAATTCTTTTTTCTTCCTAATATATTCTCCATATTCTTTATAACAAGCATGAAAGACAACAAAAGCTTACTGCTTATGAAGAAATAACTTTAATTCATTAACTTGGAAGAATTAATGTGAAAAGGATTAGATTATCTCATTTGATAGAATGCCTTCCTTGATGGCAACGACTATTTCATTTTTGTCACTATCTCCAGTTCTGCATGGTGCCTGGAACACAGTAGGTGCACAGTAAATGCTTGTTGATTAGCAAAAAGCTAAATGTTCAACACTATCTACAAAACATCTAGCTCCATATCCTTTCACCCTTCTATTCTGTCCTCTGGAATTCTTGTTCTACATAATTAACAAAGTTCTCTGATTCTTAGGTCTTTTTCTCTCATGCTACTTCCATCTTCCAGCACTCATTGAGACCTGATACTCAATGACACTTCATCACTTGCATTCTTTCTAGGATAGGTTGCACCTTCTCTCAAACTCCCCAACTCACTGGTCCCAGGAGGAGAGGTAGAACACTTCTTGGTCTCCCTATTGATGCTTTCAGACTCTCCCTCTACCATCTCAGCAAACTGTCCTCATTTAAGAGTCACTATCTATATTTATTACTCAGATTCAGGTTTCTGTTGTCTACCAAGCCCTAGGATATTCCTCCCCTTTTCTGAATACATTCGGTGCCTTGGCTCCTTTTCCATCCAAGTTCATGCTTTATATTGTGGCATATTGATATTCCCATAAATACCCTAAACTCCCAGTCAGTCCCTCAAACTATTTAACTCCCATGAGCCATTTCTTCACTCCACCTCAGCTATACAGAGTTGAGAATGATACCCTTGATCTTGCCATTACCCAAAAATATTCTGCTTCCATGATGAGTAACTCTGACATTTCTCTATTTTATTCTAATCTCTTATAGTTCCATCTGTCTTTATGCTGTCAAGACTCACACCCTAAGACTACTTCTCTTTTTTCTGCTCTCTTTTATTACTATCAGGAGACACCCTGTTTTCCAGAGCTAAGGCCCAACAAACAAGTTGTGCCCTGAGCTTGGCATAACAATAATCCTTTGCACTCACCCTCTGGATAAACTCTGTTGCAGCTAAATCACAGAACTGGCTAAAACCAGCTCCAAGTGGTCCCTGAGCTCAGACAAGCATCTAAAGGAACCATGTTCTGGTCATGAAGCCCTGCCATGAATTGACTTTTTGTCTCTAGGCAAACTCACCTCACTACTGTGGTCACACTGCACTTTGTTCTCTGTCTAGCAACAACTATGTGTAAAAAGGCTTAGCCTTGCTGCTTTGGTCTTAGAGGAGACCCTGGCACATGTGTCTAGTTTCCCTCCTCCAGTAGGGCTTTTTGTCTATAACCTCTGTGAGCTCTTTGGTTTCATTTCATTTTGTTTTTCAGATTGGATAGTTGGTATAAAGCTTTTGCTATAATCTCTGTGGCTCTTTGATCAGAGTTAACAGTTGGTGTACAATCTCTGTGAGCTCTTTGGTATTTCCAGAGTTTAAGAGTTAGCGCATAATCTCTGTGGCTCTTTGGTCATTTATTTTCAGAGTCTGACAATGCTTTACTCTTCTTAAACCTATTCTTCATGTTCATCATGACCTCCAAATTCCTCCAATGCCCAGTACTATCTCAGGTCATTAGCCTTGCTCTAATCACACTTTCCTCCCTTTGACCCATCCCATATACCCAGTCAGTTGCAGATCTTGTCATTTCTACTTCTTTGAAATTTCTTTCTTTCACATTGCCACCACCCTAGTTCAGGCCAGTAACACCTGTTGCCTGGAGTATTGTAGCAGCCTCCCTTCCTCAAGTGTCTCTCCTCTCCACTCCAACCTCCACAAAACTGCCAAAGTGATTTTCCTAAAGTACATGTCTGACAACATCACACCTAAACTCAATAAACTCAGTGGCTCCCTCTCACCTCCAAGATCAAATTAAAGCTCCTCTGTTTTTCACTTCATAATCTTCACAAAGTGGCCCCTTCCTACCTTTCCAGTCTTCTTACATGTAACTCTCCTCTACATAATCAGTGGTCCAGCCACACTGGCCTACTGGTGGTTCCTCATATGCAATGCTCCATTTCCTGCTTCCATGCCTTTGCATTGTTGTTGTTCAGTCATTTTCAGTCTTGTCCAACTCTTTGTGACCCCATTTGGGGTTTTCTTGGTAAAGATATTGGAGTGGTTCGCCATTTTCTTCTCTAGCTCACTTTACAGATGAGGAACTTTTTTACATTTTAAATTTTACAGTTGAGGCAAAGTGACTTGCCCAGGGTCACTATCTTGATTCCAGGAGCTCCTAATGCCCTCCCTCTCCCAAAACTACCTTGTATTTATTTTTTATATATTTGTGAATGTATTCAATGTCTCCTCTATTAGGAGGGCAACATCTGTTTTGCCTTTGTCTTTGTCTCCCCAGTGAGTGCCTGATACTTAGTAGGTGCTTAATCAGTGTTTCTTGAGAATTGTTCTTACTGTAACTCACAGTAAGAGACACAAATCAGATACTGAACATGATTACACTACAGAATGCAATAAGGAACTATCAGGTTCTTTTATCAGAGCAAACATAGAACTTGGCAGAACTGTTTCTGGGCTGATGGCTCAGAGTAACCTGTGTGTGTGTGTGTGTGTGTGTGTGTGTGTGTGTGTGTGTGTGTGT
>NW_020954723.1:25276794-25372882 GCF_900497805.2 Vombatus ursinus
TGTAAACTAATGGAAATAAGAACTATTAATTATTCAAATGTATAGCAGGAAGCCATTAATCACCTGGCTTATAACAGTATCGCTGATGTCACCACCAACGTTGTCAAAGTAAACATCCACTCCAGATGGGCAAAGCTTATGGAGTTGTTCTGCCACATTCTCTTTCTTATAATTAATTGCAGCATCAAAGCCCAGTTCTGAGACCAAGATGGAGCACTTCTCATCTGTTCCACAAATTCCCACCACTCTGGAACAGCCTTCCAAATGGCCAATCTATAAGAATAAAAGTTTGAAAATTAAATGGTTTTATATTTTTATAATAGTACCTAGATATCTGGAAAAGATATAAGCTACTACAAGTATGTGCTGACATTTACTACAGTTCAAGTCAGGTCAGAATTTTTAAACTTTTGGCCAAAGGCTACTGAAAGACTTAAACAGCAAAGCCAGGATACAATGTGATATTTAAAACAAATCATAAAAAGGAGTAGAACAGAATAGAACATAAGTAGAACAGAGAGTAATTTTGAGTTTACGAGTAGATGTCTTAGATAGGATTTTATAAAAGGAATCATAAGATCATTAACATATCACAATGCTACATGTGAACCTAAGTTTCTGAGCTTGAGTGATGCCAAAAAAGTATTCAGAAAAAACTGCACTCCGTAATTTCTCATTATGAATATATGTTTATTACATTTTACCTGTATAATATATATATATGGGTATACACACACACACACACTCTATGGAAATGTTTAAAAGCATACTAAAGGCCATTCATTGGTTCTAAAAAAAAAAATATCAGGTAAAACAACCAGGGAGCAGGAAGTTCCATAGAAATAATGCTTAACAACACAGCAATAACCCAACTGATGTTCAAAAGTTACGGCCAATGGGGACTAAACGTGAGCTCAGATTGTCACCAGCTATTTGATTTGCACCAAATTATGGTGTAACAGTTTCACAATGTTGTAGTGTTGTTTGGTTATAATGTATTAAGATGTTATTGTAAAATGACATTATTTAGAGTAACATTAAACTGAGTATGTCTGTACTAAATTTTATATTTTTCTCCCCATTCACTTATCTTTTATTTGGAATTTTAAGAATTCAGATAAGTTATGGTTTTAACAGATTTACTCATTAGAATATGAAATTTCAGAAAGGTGGTTTTTTTCCACTATTATCCATCATGGCAGTCGGTCATTTACATCTAATTCTGTTTTCTTCTAAGTTTCATATAAATAGAGAACTAGACCCCAAATAAATCCCCAAATCACAGTATGTTTATTTTTAGTAATAGCAGTAATATAGTTGACAGTTATACACAACCCTTCTATCAGAAATATTTAGGCAAAACATTACATGTGCATCTCAATCTTATACTTCTGCCAGTCTAGTTTTACATTGAGACTTCAGTTATAAATTTTCTTTTTAAAAGTCAAGTAAATAATCATGAGGAAAGTTTACCTGGCCAGCCAATGATCCACAAGCACCTGCAGCTCCACTGACAACCATTGTCTGGTTGGAACCAACAGTTATGTGACCTTTTTCTTTAATTCCAAGAAAAGAAGTCAAACCAGGCATACCAATAGCACCAAGAAAGTAAGAAAGGTGTCCATCTACAAGTTGTGGGTCTACCTAAAATAAAATATTCACATATTTCATATCACACCATGGATTTCTATTAAAGTTTAAACAGGAACCATTGGTGGAAATTAATCCTATATAATTTCTGTTACGGTAAAATACCTACACTCTAAGGGAACTAAAGTATAAAATTGGACTGAAAGCAGTATATCGAAGTAGATAAAGAGTTGGGACTGGAAGTCAGGAAGATCTAGTTCTGCCTATCACAATTGGCTGTGTGACTGTGGGCAAGGCATGTAACCTCTCAGTGACCACAAACAACTCTCACACTCAGATGCCAAACAGTTGCCAATTGGCATTGCATACCAATTAGTATTCCTCACTGGAATACTAATATATGCTATAAAAAAATGGCAACATTAGAATATGGAATCTCTAATCAAAGCCTCAAGCCAAAGTTCAGCCTCCAAAATGTCAGATGTTGTGACTGTAGGAAAACAGGGACACTGACATGCTATTGGTAGAGCAAATGATACAGACATTTTGCAAAGTAATTGGGAACAATACCCAAAGAGTCATTAAACTGTACATTCCCTTTAACCTAGCTATACCACTACTAGTCTTACAAAGAAATCAAAGAAAAAGGAAACGGTCGTATATGTATAAAAATATTTATGGTAGCACTTTTTGTAGTGGCAAAGAAATGGAATCTATAGGGATGCACATCATTTGAATGGCTGAACCAATTACGGCATATGAATATAATAGAATACTATTGGAGGCAACTAGGTGGCACAGTGGACAGAGAGAGCACTGGGCCTGGAGTCAGAAGGATCTAAGTTCAAATGTGACCTCAGACCAGACACTTGACACTTACTAGCTATGTGACCCTGGGCAAGTCACGGTTTAACCCCAACTGCCTCACCCCCCCAAAAAAAATACTATTGTGCTATCAGAAATAACGAAAGAAAGAATTTCAGAGAAACCTGGGACTACCTAAACTTATACAGAGTGAAGTGAGCAGAACCAGGATAATATTTTAAACTATAACAATATTGAAAAACAAAAACAATTTTGGAGGATTTGAGAACTCTAATCAATGCAATGACCAATCATAATTCCAGAGGATCAATGATGAAAAATGCTATGTACATCCTGTCAGAAAGGTGATAGACTCAGGGTGTAGAGTGAGACACATTAGACACAGTGAGACACATACGGCCAATACAGTAATTTGTTTTCCTTGACTATGCATGTTTGTTACAGGGGTTTTGTTTTTATTTTTCAGTGGGCTGGAAATGAGGTAGGAAGGAAGGGAAACTATTATAATTCTCTCATTAACAAAAAAATGCCATGAATATGAAAGGTCTACTTTAGTTGCTCAAGATTTTTTTTTGTTTATCGGCTTTTCTACACAGCTCTTCCACTAATGAGCTATGTGATCTTGGGAAAGTAACTTAGTCTTCCTTTGTTTCAGTTTCCTGATCTGTAAGATGAGAGGACAGAACTGGAAAACCTTCAAGATTCCTTCCACCTAAGATGTGATTTGAAGATCAACCACCATAATGAAATAATAATAACTCCTCAAATTTGTATAACAACACTTTAAGGTTTGGAAAGAAATTTCTTTATAACCCTTATGTAAGGCAGGTAATGCAAATTGTTAGTGGCTTTCACCAGGGTCAAATTAGGCAAAACAGTGTAGTATGATTTCAGGATCTTTTCATTGCCCTTTCTGCACCCTACTGCCCCTTAAACACCTTTCTTTCCTCCAAGTATTCATTGTCCCTATGCTGCCTTCCAGCTGCTTAACTCTCAGCTGCAACATTCCTGCAGTCAGCAGCCGATCAAATTCTTGACCCTTTTTCCTATATTGTCCTTTCAAAACTTATCTGTCTTCTAAATTAGTCCTTTAGAAACGTCCAACTTCTGCTAGAAAAAATTCTAGTCACACTAATGCTTGTAGGCTAGTAGTAATAACACATAGGTGTATTTTTAAAATTATAACTGATGATGAAAAGTTTCAAGTCCTGAGGCAGGCCAACTGTTGAGTGGGAAGTTTGGAGGAGGTGATAATTTCCACCTAAACCTTCAAATCATACCACCATAAAGCCCCTAGTTATTACTCTGAAGTGACAAAGGTGCCTTGACTTCAGTTTTAAGCATAATTGTTTGGCCTGTGATTTAGACAGTAGATGAAAGTCATCAACTATACTTTCAGTGAAAACACAGTTAATTTTTATATAACTTATTCTTTACATAAATTTTCAAGTAATAAAAAGGAATGAGGATCACATAATTAATTGTCGGTATAGATTTTGATACATTTAATGAGTTGTAGGCAGAAGAAACTGGATGATTTCATTACTTTCTTGATATTAAGCAGAATCAACTGTCAAGGGAAAAATGAACTCAGAATTATAGCAAACATATATGCACTGTTTATTAGAGATTACCTTTTCAAGGGTACTTCCCTCTAAAATAGCCTTAGTCTGCCAGGGCCAATAAAAATAAGTCACAAAATCGCCTTTAGCCAAATTTGCATGTTGACTCTCTTCTATAACTCCAACACCTCCACCATAAACCACTTCAGACAGCTGCCAAGGCTTTATATAGTCAGTACCAGTGTCTTCATTCATTTTACAACGCTGAAAACCAAAAACATTGATTAGAAGAATTCTGAAAATACTTCACAATATCTATATATCTAGAAATCATTAAAAAGAGATATATTGAATGGTGTTGGGGGGAAAAAGATAGTGTTAAGTATAAAGCATTTCTCTGAGATAAAAAACAAAATTTTATCTTCTTTCCTTTCTTTCCTCTCAGGTATTGCCTATTTAAAGAATATCTCTCTTAAAAAGATACTGGAAAATACCTGTTTAAAGGATACAGAGGATTTTAAATATCCTCATCATAATCCTAATGAAACGATGAAGTATTATTATCTCACAAATTCTTCCAATCCCCAAACCTGCAAATTTAAAAAAATTTTTCTCATAGTTGTCCTTCTTCCCAAAGTCCTATTACTCAATCTTTTATCCTATGAGGAACTGTTTTCAATTCAGAACCCACTGCTAGTATCACAATTAGAAAGGACAATGTTGAAACAGATTAGCTATGGCAATTTCCAGATATGTCATTTTTATTAAAAAGAAAGTTACCCATCTCCAAAAGACTCATGATGTCAAATGCTATCCATATCCAGAAAAAGAACTATGGAGTCTGAAAGCAGATCAAAGCATACTATTGGCTCTTTTTTTTTCCTTCTGTTTTGTTTTTTCTTTCTCGTGGTTGCTCCTATTGGTTTTAATTCTTCTTTATAACATGACTAATGTGAAAATATGTTTAACAGGAATATATACGTGGATGTAGAGCCTATATCAGATTGCACTGTGTTGGGGAGGAAGAAGGGGAGGAAGGGAAAGAAAATTTAAAACTCAGAAGCTTACAGAAGTGAATGTTGAATTTTAATTAAAAAATTTTTTAAAAGTAAAAAATAATTTTTTTAAAAGTAAAAAAAAGTAAAAAAAAATGTTCATAAGTAAAAAGTAAGTAAAAAAAAGAGAAAGTCATCAGTGTTAACAATGAAAACCACAACTAAAGGGTTGCTTCAAGAGTCCCCACCAGAAGGGGGCACAATTATATCTTCATCAGCTTTACCAACAAAAGGAACAATTCCTAAAGAAGTTAAATACTATTAGGGAACACAATGTTCTAGACTATTTTTAAAATTTGTGATTGAAAAAAAAACTGTAAAGGATACAGGCAAACAAAGCCACAAGCTAACAGGCTTCTTTCCTGCTTCTCTGAAATGTGACAAGCCATAATACATAAATATGAAAGACTTGGTTCCTCTCAAACAGCCAGGGGAAAAAAAATGTCATTAACAATGGCTCAAAGCTGCATGATTTATTCCATCAGGCAGTTCCACAAAAATCAATGAAGATCTCTCATTTTAGCAACATTACACAATAAGGCTTATGAAACATGCCTAAATAGGAATTACTTAAGCTGTTGAGCTTAGTGTTATTGATAATAACGACCTCTGAGGAACAGTTTTCATAATATCATGCAAGTTATGAGGTGGCTAACCAATGCAAACACATAAAACTTTTAAGTATGAGAGTACTAGAGACCTCCTGGACAGAAAAAAGAGACAGATGAGGAGGTTGGGAAATATTACAAGTCTGGTATAGAGGCATGATATATTAGTGGTGGAGGACTTCAATTATCAAGCAAAGAAGCTAAGAATAACTTTCTGCCTCCGAGACAATTTCATCCTTCAAAAGGTGGAAGAACCAAGAAGGAGAATTTCTACTCTGAATCGAATTCTCACTAACAGGAAAAAACTGGTTGCTGAGGTAGACATGATGGGACCCCAGGTAGAAGTGACCACATCCTATTAGAGTTTGTGACAGAGGAGAGGAAATCGGGACAGTATGTATTATGTGCCCTAAATTGGAAAGTCAGATTTTAAAGAGTTCACAGGAAACAAAGTTAAGATCCCACAGAGTAAAATGCTTTAGAGGATATCAGCTCAGGAGAGCAAGGAGATAATCAAGAATGAAATTCTCATAGTCCAAACAGAAATGATTCTAAAATGGGATTTGTCTGAAAAAATTCAATTAAATAAAAATTTATTAAGCACTTACTATGTGCCAGGCACTGTGCTAAAAGCACTAGCTATACAAAAAGAGGCAAAAGACAGTACCTGTCCTCAAGGACCTTACAATGAAAAGGTCATGGTATAGGTCGTCGTATATGCACAGGGAATTCACCAACAAACTTAAGTTTTAAAAAGAAATGTTCAGTAGATGGAAACAAAGGCAACTGCTTTACAGAGGATCATGGCACAGTCTCGTAAAAACCATGTTAGACCCCCCCAAAAAAGAAGAAAGAAATAGAAAGAGAAATTCCATTTAAAATAACTGTGGATGGTATAAAAAACTTGTGAGTCTACTTGCCACAGGAACTATATGAACACAATTATAAAAAACTCCACACAAATCAAGACATCTATATAACTAGAGAAATATTAATTGCTCATGAGTAAGCTCAATCAATAAAAATGACAATACTACCTAAATTAACTTAGTTATTCAGTGCTATGACAATCAAATTACTAAAGAATTACCTTATAAAGCTGGTAAAATCATAACAAAATTCATCTAGGGGAACATAACGTTAAGGATATCAAGGGAATCAATGAAAAAAAATGTAACAAACTAGGAATAGTAGTATCAAATCTCAAACTATACTACGAAGCCATAATTATCAAAACTATTTGGTAGTTGGTAAGAAATAGAGAGGTTGATCAGTGGAACAGATTAAATATACAACAGAGAGAAACAAATGAGCATAGTAACCTAGTGCTTGATAAATCCAAAGATGCCAGCTAGTAGGGCAAGAGCTCAATATCTGACAAAAACTATTGTGAAAACTGGAAAGTAGTCTGGCAGAAACTAGGCACCGACCAACCTCTCACACTGTATATACCATGATAAGCTCAAAATGGGCACCTGATTTAGACATAAAATATGATGTCATAAGCAAACTAGTGGCACATGGAAAAAATTGTAAGATCTATGGAGAGGGGAAGAATTCATCCCAAAAAGAGACAAAGGTTTACAGGAAGTAAAATGGGTAATTTTGATGATATTAAATAATTTTTTTTTACACAAACAAAAGCAATGCAGCTAAAATTAGAAGAAAAACAGGGAACTAGGAAAGAAAAATTTGCATATTTGCTCTGATAAAGGTCTCATTTCTAAAATATATAGGGAACTGAGTGAAATTTATGAGAATAAGAGTCATTCCCCAAATGATAAATGGTCAAAGGATATGAAGAGGCAACTTTTGGAAGAAGAAATCAAAGCTATCAATAGCTATATTAAAAATACTCTAAAATACTAATAACAATTCTAGGGAACAATTTGGAACTATGCCCCAAAAGCCATTAAACTGTATATACTCTTTGACCCAATATTACCGCTAAGGCAAAGAATTGGAAACTGAAGGGATGCTCACCAGCTGGCAAATGGCTGAATAAGTTATGGTATATGAATGTGATGGAACACTGCTATGCTGTAAGAAATGATGATGGAGATGGTTTCAGCAAAACCTGAGAAGACTTATATGAACCGATGCAAGGTGAGGTGAGCAGAACCAGAAGAACAATGTACACAGTAAAAACAATATTGTAAAGATAATCGAGTGTGAAACTTAGTAATTCTGATCAACATAATGATCAATTATAATCCCAAAGGACTAATGATGAAATATGTTATCATCCTCTAGAAAGAGAACTGATAGACTCAGAGTACATAATGAAACATTTTATTCTGTTTTTCTTTTTCTCACTTTTTTCTTCTAATTTAGTATTTATTTTGTCATTTTTGTTTTCAGTTTTTATTTTCAGTTCCAAATTCTCTCCCTCCCCCTCCCATGGAAAAGGTGAGAAATATGATGGTCATTAAACATATGAAGTCATACGAAACATATTTCTACATTAGCCGTGCTACAAAAAAAAAGACAAGAAAAATAAAAGAAACGAAGATCTAAAAAGGGAAGTAGTTGTTGCTGTTTGTCCTTCATTCTCAAAGAGGACCAATGACATCATGAAGGTGATGTCTTGACAAGACATCTTGGCAAAGATAATAGAGTGGTTTACCATTTCCTTCTCTAGCTCATTTTACAGATGAGGAAACTGAGGCAAATAGGGTTAAGTGACTTGCCCAGGATCATATAGCTGATAAGTATCTGAGGCTGCATTTGAACTCAGGTATTCCTGAATCCAGGCTTGGCACTCTATCTACTGTGCCACCTAACTGTCCATGGCACATATGCCTGGCACACAGTAGGCACTTAATAAATGTTTCTTAATTGATTATTTTGCCATAAGAAATGAACAAAGGGACAGACTTAAAGAAACCTGAGAGGACTTGTATGAACTGAAACAGAGCCAAATGAGCAGAACCAGGAGATCTAATTAAACAATGACTACAGCATTGTGAAGAAAAACAACTGTGAAAGATTAAATAACTAACATCAATGCAAAGAGCACTGATGAAGACTTGGCAGAGATGTGATGATCGACAGGTGCAGAATGAGACATGTATTTTCAGAAAGAGCCAATGCATGACTTTGTTTTGGGTAAGTAATTGGTTACAATACAGGATTTTTGTTTTGGGGAAGAGAAGGGGTGGTACTGACAGGAAGGAAGGAAGGAAGGAAAGTAAAGAAAGAAAAAGAAAGAAAGAAAAAAGAAAAAGAAAGAAAGAAAGAAAAAGAAAGGAAGGAAAGGAAGGAAGGAAGGAAGGAAGAAAGCAAGAAAACAGACAAGAAAGATAGCAAGAAAGAAAGGAACAAAGGAACAACGAAAGAAAGAAAGGAACAAAGAAAGAATTAAGAAAAACATGTCAACAAATTCTTTTTTAAAATAGAAATGAAATAAGAAAGGGACACAGAAAAACAGAACCGTGTTAGAACCATGTTAAATTTGAATGATAAAAAAGACAAACTATGTATTAGAGTTTTTATAAGGAATCTCCATTTTCTATTCCTTCTATAGCAAATATTCATTTTTGTTGATGATTAGCAAGGTCATAATAATAGAAATAAAATATTTTTAAAGGTAGGCTCTGCATTGTTCAGGGTTAAATGAATTCACTACAGTGTCAGCCATAAACAGGAAGATTGAGGGAACTTCATTTTCTGTTAGAAGTCCCATTGTGACTTGAACTCTGTGCTGAAGCTCCTGCATGACAAAGCTGAATGTCTTAGATGCACATATATCTCACCTAAAATTAAAGGCCACGGGATTGTAAGAAAACGTTATCTCATATCTTTCTAGGAATCTCATAATTTCTGTATATACAGGGAGATATTTTGTTAGAGAAGCCTGTAAAGCAACATTCTGTTTGACTAAATCAAATGCTTTTTTTTTTATAGTCAACAAACAAGAAGCACAGTGAAATTTTATATTCCCCATGGCTTTCAGTCAATACTAAGATATGGTTTATGGGGCAGCTGGGTGGCGCAGTGGATAGAGCACTGGCCCTGAAGTCAGGAGTACCCGAGTTCAAATCCGGCCTCAGACCAAACACTTGACACTTACTAGCTGTGTGACCCTGGGCAAGTCACTTAGCCCCAATTGCCTTGCCAGAAAAAAAAAAACAACAACATGGTTTATGCTTGTAAAAGTCTAATTGTTGGGGGCAGCTAGGTGGCGCAATGGATAGAACACTGGCCCTGCAGTCAGGAGGACCTGAATTCAAATCCAGTCTCAGACCAGACACTTGACACTTACTTGCTGTGTGACCCTGGGCAAGTCACTTAGCCCCAGTTGCCTTGCCGGAAAAAAAAAAAAAGACATGGTTTATGCTTGTAAAAGTCTAATTGTTGGGGGCAGCTAGGTGGCACAGTGGATAGAACACTGGCCCTGGAGTCAGGAGGACCTGAGTTCAAATCCGGTCTCAGACCAGACACTTGACATTTACTTGCTGTGTGACCCTGGGCAAGTCACTTAGCCCCAATTGCCTTGCCGAAAAAAAAAAAAGCACCTAATTGTTCCCTTCTAATACCCTTTTCAATAATATCCTATATGCACATGTAGCTTATTCCCATAAAATTTATTATTATTATTATTATTTTAATCACAGCATCTTGCTACTTACCATATAAGGATCCACAGAGAGATAAAGAGTTTGGACTTTTACTTGTCCTGCATTTAATTTATCTGGTAAATTAGCCTCTTCCATATGGAAATTCTCTGCCACCGGGTTGCCATTTTTTCCTAAAATAACATTGGATAAACAAAGAGGCAATAAAAATATTTTAGAATAATCATTATTTTAACTATTTTTTTCTTTACCTTTTCAAAAAATTATTTATTTTTAGTTTTCAACATTTACTTCCATAAAATTTTGAGTTCTAAATTTTCTCCCTCACCCTCCCATCCCCGCACTCCAAGACAGCGTGCAATCTGATATAGGTTTATATATATATATATATATATACATACATTCATACTATTATTATTATTGTTATTATTTTATAAACATTCATATTAAACAAAATTTCCCATTTTAACTATTTTCTAAAATAATTCCCTTTTGCAATCATTCCCTTATTCACTTTAAATGTCCATTTCCCATTAGCAGTTCTGCCCAGTTTCCACTCCACAGAACATCATGCTTCCTCCAGGATAAGTTGATCAACTGGTATCTCTCCACTGTGCAGAATGCAGAGTTTTTGATAATCAACACCTTCTCAACTCCCTCAGTGGCCTCTCCCCTCCGATTAGAGGGCTGGAGGGTAAAGCAATAAGCTCTTTCCAAAGCCTTCCTTTATAGAGAGCTCAGAAATTTGTAGGTAACTCCATTTTCGACCAGCAGTTCTGCACAGTTTCCAATCCACGGAACATCATGATGCCCCCAACCTGGGTACTCCCTGGTGTTGCACTGCTGCCCTCCCCTCCCCTTTAGATTATAAGCAGTCCCTGAGGACAGACTGTCTTTTATTTTTTTTAATCTGTATCCTGTGTTTTAGAAGGCGTTTAATAAATGCTTATTGAATTGAACTGAGTAATGCCTGTTTTTGAGCTGCATTTCCCAACAATTTTAAATGACCTACTTAAAACTAAATTATTTTCCAACTGCTGTTGATTTTCTCAAAAATATTCCTTTGAAACTACAGGTTTTACAACTGGTGATACCCACAAATCTTCTGACATATATTTTTAAAAGTTTTATCGATACTTATTGTATTTACCTCAAAGTCATTTCTTGGAATCTCCACCCCTAACTCTCCCATGTGACAAAGAAAAAGAGTTAAACAAAAACTTCTGATACAGAGATTGCACCTGACAACTTATATAACATTAGACCCAAGAAGTCACCTACCTCTTTACTATGAGGTACATTTACTACATTCCATTATCTGTTTTCTGGAATCTTTACTGGTTTTTCAATTACTCACTGTCCAACTTCCTTTTAATTTTTTCATCTGTATCGTTGTGGTCCTAGTGATGAGATCTAGAGATTTAGGGGTGATGAAACCCCCAAATCACATGTGAATCCTGCCTGAAAGAATTTGACCCAAATCTTCTTTCAGTCAGAGAAAAAGTTTATTAGAGATAAATCATACAGGCCAAACTCTTAAGGAATCTGAACATTAGTGATGCCCGTAAGGATGAGCAGGCATGAGAAAGTCTCAGTGTTCAAATGGGGGCCAGGGTGGGTCTTATGTACACTCAAGTAATTTTGGGTGACCAGAGGAATGGCTGGGAAGAGGGTCTGGGTGACTGCGGGAGGAGTTTAAGGGAGAATTCCAATTGGAATGTCTGGGAGATAATGAAGGTAACTGGAAGGAAGTGGTTTGAATGGGGTCTGGATAAGACTAGGGCTTCACTGGATTTTCAAAGGGAGATAGGGAAAGTAGATAAGGAAAAGCCTAGGAGTGGAATATAGCCTCAGGTAGGCATTTGAGACTTAAGTGAGTTTAAGGGTTTCCTGGGGCCAGTAGACAATTGGGAGTCAAATTCTTTTTGGGGCAAGGAGCAAAGGTCTCGGCTTGGGCCCATACCCCATCACTAATGTATATTATTCTTTTAATGTTGCGTATTTTGTTCTGCATCAGTTCACACTGACCATGAAATGAACATTTCCATGTTTCTCTAAATTTCCCATTATCATTGTCTCCTTGGCAACACTGTGCATTTTATTTTATGCATTTATAAATAGCATTCTCAGAAATGTTCAGTTAAAAGATTAAGAACCCAGGTATTAAGAGCTCCTTATCTTCACTCTACAACTTATAAACTTGCTTGCTTGCTTAGGGCACTGAGAGATTAAGTGTTTTGCCCAGAGACACACTCATCATTTCTTAATGCACAATAATATTCCATTATATTTAGATGCTATTTCCCAATTCATGGGCACCTACTTTCTAATCTTTGAAATCCCCAGAGTGATGCAATTAATATTTTGATACATACTAGACTTTTGTTTTGATAGGATTATACAGGAAATAAGCCCAATGGTAGGATCACTGAGTCAAAGGGTATGGACAATACAAACACTTTTCTTGCAGAATTAAAGATTGTTATCCAGAATAGCTGGACCAATTCACAGCTCTAAAAACAGTATATTAGCGTGTCTGTCTTCTAAAGACCCAACAAAAATCAACAGTTTCCAATTTTTTGGTCAGCTTTTCTAATTTAATCAAATGATACAAAATGTTTGTAAAGTGCTTACCACAGTGCCAAGCACTTATACAAATGCTTATCCCCTCCCTCCCCCAATTTGCATGGTGTGAAATTCAACCTCAGAGTTGCTTTAATTTGAATTTCTGACTACTAATTATATAATAAAAAAGCTAATAATAATAAATAGCTACATTTATATTGTCATTTAAGGGTTGCAAAAAGCAATTTGCACAGTATATCTCATTTTGTCCTCCCAACAATCTTGGGAAGAAGGTGTTATTATTATCCCCATTTTACAGAAGAGGAAATTGAGGCTTTAAGAGGTTAAGTGACTTGCCCCAGGGCACACAGCTAATAAACATTCAAGGAGCGATTAGAAATGAGTCTTCCCAACTCCACCTCCTAGGTTTCTTCTATACTTATTTGGAGCATGTTTTCAAAGGATGTATCATACTTTGCAATTCTTCTTTTGAAAACTGTCAATCTTTGACCACTGATTTGTGTCATTCTTCTACATAACTCAGATATCAGATTTTTTCACTAAAGCTTCCATCTTTAAACTACCTAAATACCAGTTTTAAAGTTACAGAAGGATTTAGACAGTAAAAAAAAAAAGTTTTGTTTTAGTTCTCAAGATTTCAAATTTAAGATTTAAACCCAATTCTTCCTGAGTCTGTGGCCCACCTTCTTTCCATTCACTACGTAAGTGCTGTCTCTCATTCAACTGTGTGTAGGAAAAATTTCCCATCCTTATCTATAAGGGTGATAATTTCATTCTCATCCAAAATATGAGAATTTAAATCCTTAAAAAGAAGGAATTCTAAAAGGAGACAAGAAAAACAGAAGAATGTGTGGTTAAGAAGGGGATGCTAAGAATCACAGTTTTTAGCACAGATGTAAACATTAACTTGTGAGCACTCAAAATGCAAAATCTTTTTCCAATGACTAAGTCATCATACTACTGGAGGAAATGAATATCAATAATTCTATTTTAACTATAAAGGAAACCAAAAGATATAAGGAAATTATAGCTAAATAGGATAGCTGACAAGTTTTCAAAACTGAAAATTAGGGAGTAGGTTTCAAGTACCTCAAAAGGCAACAAGAAACATCATTTTGTGAAACATCTAGTGAAACAGCGATCAAGATGAGCATAAACAAAAAGACCACCGAGAAGATAATTGTAGTTATGCAATAATATCAGTTGCAAGAGGTTGAGAAATTCTACAAAAAAACTTGATAAGTCTCTCCATATTAAATAAACATATACCTCAATACACAGTGACTTCAATGCACAGGTTAGATATTGGGAAGATGGCCAAAAAATATGCTCAGAATCAAGAAAGAGAAGAGGGGTTTCAGCAACAGAGAATCTGTCCTACCCTCCTCGAGATAGTCAGCCCAATAGCCTCTAGAATCCTTGTCCCCATGTGTGGAGGCTGCTTCTGTTTGTGCCCCATGTGGTTTCTCACAGCCTCCACCTCCAGCTCCATATCTTTTAGGAACTGGGCTCCTCTTCAAGTCTCTCTCCTGGACTCACTGAATTGACTTTTAAGGTCACTCAGAGGTAAGGCCTGAGTATGCCTGTTGCTTCCTTTCTGATTCACTCAAGGGACTAATTAAGGGATCACTTTTTGACAGTTTAACACCTCATTATTAAGCATTTTTAGTGATTCGATTTTTGGTAGATCAACTCCCTTAAACTAGTAAAATACCACAATATTTATAATGGGGGGGGGATCATGAGAGGTTTAAATCAAAGCAGAAGATTCACAGTCTTCCAAGAAGTTCAGGATTTCAGGCTTAACAAGGCTAGAGGCTAGATTTCATCAGTTCATTGTAGAGTCATCCTCAAAACACTATTTACTCCCTGACTCTTTCAATGACATTGTTAAAATAAAACTTTTTTTTTTTTTTTTTTGGCTAGGCAATGGGGTTAAGTGACTTGCCCAGGGTCACACAGCTGGTGTTATGTGTCCAAGGCCTGGCTGTTACCATACCTTAACTACATCCTTGAGCATACTGGTATGTGTACAGTATGTGCATATGTATACAATGCTACAATAGCACATCATCTTACACTAGAGGAAGGAATTTCAGGTGAATGAAGTGAGGGATGAAGGCAGAAGACGACAGATGAAATGGAAAAGATGAGATTGGAAGCCAGATGGCTGAGTTATTAAGAGAGTGAGAGGAAAGAAGTTAGAGGCACCTATTGTAGACAGCCATCTCAAGGCGTTTAGCCACAAAAGACAGGGGAGATATGAAATGATAGTTGATGGGGACAGAAGGATCACATGCGGATTTTTTGAGGATGGAGGAGACACAGGTATGTTTGTACATAGCAGGGAAAGAGCCAGTAGACAGGAAGAGATTGAAGATAGAGAGTGGGAATGACAGAGGGGGCACTTTATTAGGCGACTCGATGGAATGGCATTGCTTGTACATGCAGAGGGGCTTGCCTTGACCAACTCTTCATGAGAGACAGGGGCAGAAGGCACCTGAGTGATAAAGGAGGAAGGGAGAAGAGGGAGCTCTCCACAAACAGCCTCAATTTTTTCAGTAAAACAGGAGGAAAGGTTCTCAGCTAAGAGGGTTTGGGGAGGAGAAGCCATGAGAGGTTTAAGGAGGGATGAAAAGGTTTGGAAGAACTGCTGAGGAGAGTAGGATAGTGAGTCAATAAGAGAAGTGTAGAGAGGGATTGTCTAGCAACAGTGATTAGCTGGAAAGGAGAATGGTCAAAGGAAGAAGGAGAGAATGGTCAAAGAGGGCTGGAATGATTTTAAGAAAATAATTCCTCAAGGATGTGCAGAAAATTACATAACTATTGTTCTGCTTAATGAAGCAAAATATTAACTGAACTTTACCCTGAGCACCATAACAATGTTTTATCTCATTTTGGAATTTTACCTATTGTCACAATAATGCTGTAACTCCCAAACTGCTTGGTTGAGAGAGATTTTCAGGGTCATAGGGTGGCAATGTTTCTTTCTAAGTAAAAATACTAAATTAGGTTAGTCTAAATCAATAAAAATTGTTTCTGGCAGGCTTGTGCTTAAAATACAGAGTATGAAATTTATTCCTACAGGTTGGTAAGATGTTCTAGGTAATCCTATTTATGGATGACATTTGTGCTGATTATATCAATTCCTAGAACACAGCAGTTCTCCTACATGAGGTCCATAACCACAAAAGAGTTCATAGAAAGAATCAAGTAAATGAAGAATGCCTCCTGGTTGGATTGATTTATTTTGTTTAGTGCACTTTTTTTGTTACAAGTGAGGGAGGAAATGATCATTTTATTTTTTAAAAAGAATGTCCATTGTTAAGACTATGATATTTAGTAGAATGGATAACCTACATAGCTAGTCTATCAGTACATATATGTTGGACAGATACTGTAGATGGACAACGAATTGGGCCCAGAAATGAATAGAAGGAAGACAGCAGATCAGACTTCAATTGGAGTTTTCCCCCGGATTTTTTTATTCTGACCTTTACAAACATCAACTAAAATGAGCACTTCCATATATGCAGTAGAACAGATAGGACTGTACATGAAACTGAATCTCCATTACATACATATTGCCCTTTTTAAGTATGTTAAATTAAGCATATTACTTTCAAAGCTGTCCAGCTTTTTTGTTGATCCCTTTGGCCCTTCTCTGTCCTCTTCTATGCATTTTTTTTTTTGGTGAGGGCAATTGGGGCTAAGTGACTTGCCCAGAGTCACACAGCTAGTGAGTGGTATGTGTCCGAGGCGGGATGTGAACTCAGATCCTACTGACTCCAGGGCCGGTGCTCTATCTACTGAGCCACCTAGCTGCCCCTCTTCTATGCATTTCAAAAAACGTTTTAATGATCCTCTTTTTTTTTATGCCAATACTATCCTTAATTCCTCCTCTCCAACTTAAATTAAGAGAAAAAAACTTTTGAAACAAATATGAATAGTCAAGCAAAACAAATTCTCACAGTATTATGTCCAAAAAAGTATGTTTCATCTGCAACTTGAATCCATTCCCTCTCTGTCAGGAGGCAAGCAGTATGCTTTGTCACCAGTCCTCTAGAAACACTTGAATTGACCAATCACTGATTTGACCAATGTTATTATGTCTTTCAAAATGGTTTGCCTTTACAATGTTGTCAGTGTATAAATTGTTCTCATTCTGTTCATTTTACTCTCTATCAGTTCAAGCAAGTCTTCCCAGGTTTCTCTAAAACCATTCTGCTGGACCACATCTGAAAAAATGGACAGTGCTTTCTGTGACCCTCAAACTTTTCTCTGAAACAAAGACTCAAATAATCAACATTCCATAATTACTCAAAAGAGTATGGCCTAACTACATATACAGGAAGAATCTTGTGGATAAAGAAAGCTAATTGCCCAGACAATTAAAAGCAGCTAGATGGAAAAGCAATAATGTGGTCCATCTATAAAATGACAGCACTACTAAGTGGAAAGAGCAGTCAATATGGAGTAAAACCTGGGTTTAGCTTTGTTAAGTCAGTTAACCTCTCTGGGCCTCAGTTTCCTTACTGGGTAAAATAAAGAAGTTGAACTCAGTGATCTCTCAGATCCCTTTCCCCTCTAAGACTATGAACTTACGACCTTATCTCTTGGACAGAATCTGCAGATGAACATGGGCTTGGCACAGTGGGCATAAGTAGGCTGCAGAAAATTACCTAATAAATGATGAAATTACATTTGTTTAAGTGACATAAAAGATACCATGAAGCAGGCAGACTTCAGAAAATACTGGAAAGACTGAAATGAACTGATGCTAAGTGAAGTGAATAGAACCAGGAGAACATTGTACACAGTAACAGCAACACTGTGCAATGACTCACTTTGACAGACTCATCTCCTCTCAGCAATGCAAGGATCCAAGACAACTCCAAAGGCTCATGATGGAAAATGCTATCCACATCCAGAGAAAGAACTATGGAGTCTGAATGCAGATTGAAGCACATTATTTGATCTCTTTTTTTTTGTTTGTTTCTTCTTTCTCGTGGTTTCTCCCATTGGTTCTATTTCTTCTTTACAACATGACTGAAGTGAAAACAGGTTCAATATGAATGTATATGTAGAGCCTATATCAAATTGCATGCTGTCTTGGGGTGGGGGGGAGGGGAGGGATGGGAAGAAAATTTGGAACTCTAAATCTTATGGAAATGAATGTTGAAAACTAAAAATAAATAAATAAATTTAAAAAATAAAAGATGCCATCAGAGATGTATGAGCAGAAAAGAAAATGTAGGATGAGCAAAGAATTAACTATCCATGTGCTACAATAGCACCCATGTAACGGCAAGAGACCTAAAACACAAGGCCCTGCTCTGTTGGCAGAGAACCCACATCAATGAGATCATAGCTCCATTCAAGTCTTAAAAGGGTATCTTACCATATTAATTTTCCCATAGATTCTATGATTAAAATAAATCATAAACATAAAATCACAGCATAGAATGACAAGCTCTTTCAAGTTAAAAAGGCCCTTAAAAGTAATCTGGTTGAAAACTCCCTCATTTTATGGGAATGGAGGTCCACAAAGGCTAAGTGATTTGCCCTCAATTATACAAGGCGTTGTTGGTAGAGCCAGGACTAATACCCCAAACCTTCTGATTTCCAGTTAAATTGTTCTTTTCACTAATGTTCTGATAGGGACCTTAAGTTTTGAATTCTATTAATCCTTTGCCATAATATTCTGTTGTTGTTCAGTTGTTTTCAGTTGTGTTTGACTCTTGGTGACCCCGTTTGTGGTTTTGTTGGCAAAGATACTGGAGTGGTTTGCCATTTCCTTCTCCAGCTCATTTTTACAGATGAGGAAACTGAGACAAACAGGGTTAAGTGACTTGCCCAGGGTCACACAGCTAGGAAGTATCTGAGACTGGATTTGAACTCACAAAGATGAATCTTCTTGATTCCTGGCCTGACCCTCTATCTACTTCGACGACTAGCTGCCTACTTGCCATGATATAGCTGTAATAATGATGTAATGCCTTGAAGACTGTGGCTATGATAATGGAGTTTGTGCTGGCAGGGCCCACCCAAGATGAAAAGGCTTGAATACAAGCTTACAATATAGACTTGGTGCCTGTGGTCCCAGGACCACTCTATCTAAAGGTTGACTACTAGAAGACTGATTACCAAGTGAGGAATCATTTTTAGCCACAGTAACTCATTAAACATTTAAAAGTACTGAGAAAATCAAATGTCTATTAACCTTTAATGGACTGTCTTTATTTTGTAATTTATTTTACTCTGTAACACTGCCTACATTTTGTATAACTACCCAAGTCACTTTCTTTGTCTTTAAGTTAAGTTCAGCAGTTCACAGGTTCATTTCAGTTTTCCCTTCTGAATGAGTTTAAAAGTTCAGCTTTCCTGTAAATCACTTTAATTAAAAATAACCTATTATCTTTGTTCTTCTAGCAGCATTTGCAGGATGCAAACACTGTTATCTTTAATTGTCCTTCCCTGCATTTTGGCCTATTATTTATAAACCATTAGCTATTCTTGCAGAATGCAGGTGGACTTCATCAATCAGAATGGAAGGAGGGGTTGTTGCTGGCCCTGAATTCCCAATCTCCAGCCAAGTATATTATTCCTCATGCCTATGATGCTACAGGCTCTGGAGCTAATCACATTGTGTGCCCCATCTATGATGCTGCCTTCTATTTCAGGATGTTCCTCTTTTTGTCTATAAAAGAGGGCTGTCCCCCTCATTCATGGTCTTAGCTAGGTAAGGTGGCTGAGATTCTGTTTTCTGGCAAATTCATGCTTTGCTATGGATCATGATCAGAACTTTTGTGTCTGATGATAACAGTACAGAAGTCCTCAATTCTAGGTGATTTCCTACAGTTTCCACAGTGACAGCAGTTTTTAGACAGTTAAGAAATACTTAATTCTTTGTATTCTTAATGTAATCTCTAACAATAGAAATAAGCTAGGAATATGTAGATACCTACATTATAAATGAAAATTGACCATATAAAGAAGTCACAGATATTTTTAAGAATAGTTTTGAAGTTCACCTCAGAAAGAAAATAAGACAATTGGAGAGGTGGTTTTTTGTTATGTTTTGTTTCTGTTTTGTTTTGTTTTACTCACAAACCCAAAGGCAGGAGAAAGATAACTTTTGTATGAGATATTTTGTCATCCTGATTTTCAGTGCTCATTAAGCAAATGTCATATCACTGTGAAGATAACTGCATAAACTAACATGGACTTTGATACTTAATAAATTCATTATAAAAATGGGTATCTTCAAAGAACAAAAACAACTTTTGGAAATATGATTCATAACCAAAGTATAAGAGATCCAAGGTTCATAGACTACTAAAAAGTCTTATCACTGTACTTGGTGAGCACAAAACAAAAAAAAAATGAAATCTACAACATTCTATTAGACAGAAAACAACTCTATGTATGCAATCAGATCATTGACTGGTTAGAGCAAAGGCTGAAGTAAGCGACAAATATATGACTGACAGAATACTACTGTGCGGTAAGAAATGATGAAGGGGATGGCTTCAGAAAAATCTGGGAAGATGCAAAGTGAAGCAAGCAGAACTAGAAGAACACTGTATACAGTAACAGCAATATTGTAACAATAATCAACTGTAAAAGACTTAGCTCCTCTGATTAATATAATGACCAACCACAATTCCAAAGGACTCGTAATGAAAAATGCTATCGACCTCCAGAGGGAGAACTGATCAATTGAGTACAGATTGAAGCATATTTTTTTCACTTTATTTTTCTTGTCTTTTTTTTGGTAGCACGGCTAATGTAGAAATATGTTTCGTATGACTTCATATGTTTAATGACCATCATATTTCTCACCTTTTCCATGGGAGGGGGAGGGAGAGAATTTGGAACTGAAAATAAAAACTGAAAACAAAAATGACAAAATAAATACTAAATTAGAAGAAAGGCCAAAAGTGAAAGTTTATATGATTGCAGCAACTATAAACCATGTTTTAAAACAAGTTGTCAACTTCAAAATAAGACTGTCTACCATGACTTCTTGTTTTCTTGAGAAATTTAACGGATGAAAAACAGTCACCATAACACAGAGACTGAAAGAGTCCTGAAATCACACTGGTTAGTAAACACTTAATCTCCTCATCAAGCAGAGAGATAGGGCAGCTCATTGGCAAAATGCCATAGGAAGATGTCAGAAGAATTCGTGCAATAGCAAAAAGCAACTGAGGAAAAAATGAACTTATACAGAGCTTGGTGTGAGATCTAGGTAGACAAATCAGATTATCCTCTGTGCATCTGCTGATGAAATACAAACTATAATAATAACAACAACAATAACTCACAGTAAGCTTGTGAAGTAGGTAATGAAATTATTGTCCTAATTTTCCAGAAGAGAAAAAAGAAATTCAGAAAAGTTAAATGACATAACCAAGGTCATATAATTACTTTCAGAACTAGGATTCAAACCCAGGTCTCCTGACTAGTCCATTATTTTTTTTTCACTGCACTTTCTTTTCATTTTTAATTGAGGGAACGAGGAGAGGTTGAAAGGACTATTTTTTTTTACATGTACAAGAGGGAAGAGAAGGAAATTCAGGGGGAAGCACAGATAAGCAGGCCAGTTTTGAAAGTTAATATATGGAATCATTACATGCCTTTTTTTTAAAGGAAGTGGTATTAAATGGAGATTCAGTTTCACATTCCAGTGCTTAGCACATTGCCTAGCAAATAGTAAGCACTTAATAAATGTTTAGTGACTGACTGACATAAACAATTTGAAATTGGACAGATCTTTTGTTTGTATACGTTATATTTGTGGGTTTTACCATATTAGAAATTAAAACATCTCAGTACTATTATAAAAACTGTTTTGACCTGGAACCCTTTAGGGGGCCCAAAACCATACTTTGAGAACTTCTGGGGATTCCAGTCCAATCTCTTAATTTTATAAACAAAGAAACTGAGTTCCCAAGAGGTGAGTGATTTGCCTGAGTTATAAGTGGTAGAGCCAGGATTTGAACCAGGTCTCTAACTGCAAATCTAATGTTCTTGACACTATGCAATAGGATTATTACATGAAAGACTATTCTATAACTATTCTATAGTCAGTCAGGATAGAATAGGAAAAAAAGATCCATCAAGGCACTTTACTCTCTGAAGGTCTTCAACAATATGAGTTGCAGGGGCAGCTAGGTGGCACAGTGGATAGAACTTTGGCCTTGGAGTCAGAAGGACTCCAAGTTCAAATCTGGTCTCAGACATTTGACACTTACTAGCTGTGTGACCCTGGGCAAGTCACTTAACCCTGATTGTTTCACCAAAAAAAACAAAACAAAACAAAAACAGAAAACCTACACTAATACTAGTCTGAAACATTTTTTATCAGCCCTAGAGTCAGGAGGACCTGAGTTCGAATCCAGCCTCAAACACATAACACTCACTAACTGTGTGACTCTGGGCAAGTCACTTAACCCTATTTGCCCTTACCCCCCCCCAAAAATATGATTTGATATGGGAAATAAGACATATAAGCAATGGGGTATAGAAATCTATCCTGTCCTACAGGAAAACAGAAGGGGAAGAGGATAAGAGAAGGGGGGAAACAGAAGAAAGGGCAGATTAGGGGAAGGGGTATTCAAAATGCATGCCATCTCGGTATGGGGGAGGGGCGAGATGGTGAGAAAAGTTAGAACTCAAAATCTTGTGGAAGTGAATGCTGAAAACTAAAATAAATAAATTAATAATAAAAAAAGAATATGAGTTGATAGACAACCTGTAGAATACATAAAAGTCTATCATGGGACGAATTAGACAACCTCTGGAACCTCTCCTAGGTCTAAGCTTCTATGATTAAAGTTAAACAAATAGTATAGAAGTAGATCAATGCTTTCTATAGGAAGTGGGAAAATATATTTTAAATATCCATAATAAATTTGAAAATGAACAAATAAGAAGAATCTATTCTACTTAGTATCATTTTAATTACTGCAAATGATTCCAGGTCATAGAATACAAAGAAGAGTATTGTAAGATGTTTGCTCATGTACCTTGGGCTCTGTACCACTGTGGACATTTTCTATTTTAACATAAGATTATTTCCTATCACCTTTGTTTTTGCATTTTAGGTCAACAACTGGTATTATTACTTCTATCTCTTTAAGAAGTAACAAGTAGGGGCTGCTAGGTGGCGCAGTGGATAGAGCATCGGCCCTGGAGTCAGGAGGACCTGACTTCAAATCTGACCCTAGATACTTGATACTTATTAGCTGTGTGACCTTGGGCAAGTCACTTAACCCCACTGCCTAGCCAAAAAAAAAGAAAGAAAGAAAGAAAGAAGTAACAAGTAGCCACAGCTGTACATTAATCATAAGCAAATACGTACCAGGTCGGGAATTCAGTACAACTCTATGGACACGCATCACTATATTCAGGCAGTAGAGCTACAAAGATCTGTCTTCAGAGCTCTCTAAAAATTCAAAACCAAAGAAGAGTTTCAAAAAATTGACAATTAAAGGAGTAAAAGAAATACATTGTATCATGTCTATGTTACCAACTGGAATAAAGTAGCATATGTATATATTTATTCAAACAGGTACTACAGCTTTAGGTCTTTTCAAAGCCTCCTCAATTGAAAACCCTCAAATGATATTTTCTTCCAAAACTGATCATGCTATCTGATTATAAAATTAAAAGCCTATAAAAATCATGTCTATGTATCATGAAGACTTTCTTTGGGGAAGGAGTCAGCAGGCACAGGACATCATAAAAATGTAGCTTATTTTAAGACATAGGTAACAACTGGTTACCAATGTTGGACTCATAACTGAATTAGCCACCTGTGAAAAGTCAGCTTCAGCTAACACGTTGGAGCAAAGATCAAAATAAATCTAAGACTAGAAAAATAAAACAAAGATATCGCCATAGAACTAAGGAAATTCCAACTTGGTTTATTTAAGCAAACTGTTGATGCCAGGCCAAGATGAGAAAGGAGTACGTGGAGGACAGAGGGGACAGCTCTGCAAAGGCATGGCAATAGGATCTTTGTATGAAGGACAACAAGCAGGCCAGTTGGGTTTGGTTGGACCACGTGGTTCATGAAAAAGCAATAATGTAAATCTGGAGACGTAAATTGAACCTAGCCGGTAAAGGATGTCGAAACAGAGGAGTTTGTTCTTGGTTCTGGAGACAATAGGGAGCCACTGGAGTTTCTTGAGAGAGGAGTGGAATGGTCACATTTGAACTTTAAGAACATCAATTTGGCAGCTTTGTGGACGTTGGACTGAGGAGACACTGCATGCAGAAAGACCAATTAGGAGGTTAAAGCAGAGAGGTGGGGAGGGCCTAAATAAGAGTGGCAGCTGTATGAAAAGAGAAAGGGATGAAAACAAAAAACACTGTGGTAGAATCAATTGATGATGATACCAGTTTGGTTCATATTTATCCCCACACAGAAATGAACTCTGAGAATATCAAAATGGCTTGGTTCTAGGTGCACATCACTTCTGCCCCATCACCACAAGCAAGCTGAATGCCAAGTCTATAACAACAGGTAATAAACAGATATGGGGCCCATGTGTGAGCCTCAATTAGCACGGGACTGCGTAAAGGGAAACCCCTCGCTCTTCCTGGATGCTAAGTCCTCTTCCCTCCCTCAACAACCTCAGACACCAGTATGGGAAATCCCAGGAGCACATGAGAAAAGTTAGGGTTTGTTGAAGGCAGCATGCAAGTCTCCTTTGTGCTTCTCTTCCCTGGACATTCTGCCTGTTCCATCACTCCAAAATGGAGTCAGGTGGTCTGTATTTTGTCTTCCAGTCAGTCTCGGCAGCTCCATAATCTACACAAAGCATGAGCTAATTGTGGTGGTTCCCATGCTCTATCTGACTCAGGCATACTTTCCCACAAGCATGGCAAGCAGCTCTACTTGCCCAACCAGTTCTGACATCGTATCACCATAAAAGTCCCCTACCATTTCTGCAAGCAGTTTGTCTTCTCACTCCCAGCAACACTACCTTTCCCCTCTCCCCCCATTCAATCCTGTGCTTTATTCAGGCTCACAGGAATATGGGAAAGTGAGTGCTTTCCTATCAGGTTATGTCCACTGCAATCACAAAATCACTCTCTCTCCCCCCCCAACACATATGCATACATACATACTTACATATGTTATGATATTATAGACATTATATATTTATGCACAATCAGCTTTCTTTATTAAAGACTAGCATTTGAGAATGAATATGAAAATAGCATTATGTATTTTATACACACACACACCCCACATACACACAAATGTTCAGTTCCACAGGAAAGTTTCTAAATATAGGTCGTACCTCTGGGGCTACTCCTTGCCTCTGGTTCACACTTACAGGCTGTGCTTCCCAGGTGTGATAGGAGCAATATCCTAAGGCCCCACTCCATGTGGGTAAGGACAGTTTTTCTTTAAAAGGTATTGAAACTGATCTCATCATTTAATTGGCTCAGGCCATTGACGTGGTTCCCTGGTGTCCCCAGTACAAATTGCTTCCTGTTCTCTGATGCCTGACTGGTGGACCACCGTGCACAACATAGATGTGCTCAGCTAAATCAACACAGTGTCCTTCAAAATATCCTTCCCCTGCTATGACTGAGTAAATCTCCTTTTGTTAACTATCAGATTATCCATGAGTGGTTCATGTTTTCCAATATCAAACATGAGGTACAAGAGCAGTCTGATAAACTCTGGCCTTCAACACCAGGGCACAATTACCCCAGCTTAAGACACCACACAGGCAGACATACCTAAAATCAGAGCTGCTGAGCTAAATGCATTCAACAATGCATTCATCACCATTAGGTCAAAGGCATTCACTGTTTGGCACAGTAAAAACAGTAGCTACAAAACATTCCCCCAATAAACCTGGGACACTAGTAGAGAAGCACGCTTAGGTCCAAGACAACTCACATCTTACACTACTTTTCCTAGGATTCAACTATATAATACCCAGTATAATGAGACATTTGATGGTGGAACACCTGACAAAGTCAAATTAGAAAATCAGGGTTTATTAGTTCTGAACAAGTCATTCAATCCCTAGGAGCCTGTTTTCTAAATTGTAAAATGGACTTAATACTATTTACCACCAAGGCTATTTTAAAGATTAAGTAAATGTATGTAAAATGTTAATAAAAAGATAACCTAGTAAACCATAATTTCAGACATCTGGATTGTTTCTAATCTTTTACTGCTGCACCCTGCCTGGGCTACTTCCCAAACATGTTCCTTGTGGGTTGGCACCCCCAGAAGACAGCTGTTATTCCCATAGGTTCCTAGGGTACCTAGACATCATAGTTCATGAACCCCCAACTAATGTTCCCAGCAGTGAGCCAATAGACACAATTAGCTCTTAGCAAAGGCATTTACTAAGTAGGCAAATTAAAACTCTCCCAGTAACATGTATACTGTTAATGGAAAGGATGGGCACAACCTTCTGAGTACAATGTAATGAGATACACATGTAGGAAATACTTGTGGTTAAGTCAACTAACTCACAACTGCAGGACTATTACAGGTCCCTGATACCCTCTGTCTTTGTAGAGTTCCCACATAGCTATATAATGCATATATAAACAGTGATCACCCCCGCCCCTCCAACTCCCCTAACGTTTTCTCCAGAGGCAGTTTTAGACTAGAAAACCCAAACTCTATCTAAAGCCCCAGGGATATGACCCATTTTCAGCCCAGCCAATCAGATTCCCTTTCTGATTCACTCAGAGAAAGGTGTTCACATTTTGTAAAGGGAATAATGAGTGCTGTTAGCAAGTTAATATTTCATTACCTCTTTCATCTACTCCTTGCTCTCTATGACATCAACTACTATTATTACAAACAGCACTATTCTGAACATTTTTGTACTAATTACTTTTTTTTCTTTCTGGTTATTTCCTTGAGATGTGTTCCTAAAGTAAAACTATTAGGTCAAACTGTAGGAAAAAGTTTTACAGCTTCTGTTACATACTGCCAGACTGCATTCTTAACTCACCATATTCTCACTATCATTGAGAGGTTTTAATTGCCGATTTAATAGGTAGATAATAATACCTTAAGGTGGATTTGATTTGCATCTCTTTAATCCTGAGTGAAATTATGCATTTTTCTGAGTGACTTATTGGTTCATTTTTAACAGTGGTAAATGAGCTACACCACCTACCAAACAGGGCTCATTGTTACTCAGTCCTTTCAGTGGTGTCCAACTCTTGGAGACTCCATCTGGGGTTTTCTTGACAGAGATAATGGAGTGGTTTGCGATTTCTGTCTCCAGCTCATTTTTCAGGTGATGAAACTAAAGCAAAGAGTGTCAAGTGACTTGCCCAAGGTCACACAGCTAGATGAGTCTTCCTGACTCCAGGCCTGGCACTCTATTCACTGTGCCACCTAACTGCTACCAAATGATGCTAATGTAGGCTTAAAAAAATAATGCAAATGTCAAGATTTAAAAGTTATATTTGGACACCAAGATTATCTGAATTATAGAAGGGCAACAGTAGCATTGACAAGAATGCAACCATATTATCCCTTCCCCATGAAATTTCAAAATTGCTTTCTGCTCTACTTTTTCTTTTTTCTTTTCCCAAGAAGCATGTTAATTATCTCCTAAAAGAAAACACATTACTCAATCTTTTTGTAATATTACCTGCTTGGTTAAAAAAAAAAAGTATGCTGGTATATTTGGTATACTTCCAGTATATGCATACTGGAGTGCTTTTATTCTTTAGCTCAGGTATAGTGGACACTTGGTACTAAAAGGTCTCCGTTAGAGATAGGTGGATACAGGATTGGGCCTGGAGTCAGGAAGACCTGAATTCAAATGTGATCTCAGATACTAGCAGTGTGACCATGGTCAAGTCACTTAACCTGTCTACCTCAGGTTCCTCAAGTGTAAAATGCAGATAATAAGAGCACCTTACTTTAGAAGATTGTGGTGAGGATCAAATAAGATAATATTTGTAAAGCTTTTAGCACACTGCCCGGCACATAGTACATACTCAATAGATGTTTATTCCATTCTATTCCACCCCTGCCATTTGAATAAAATCACACACTGGCAGAGGAATAAAATAATGTGTATATAACACAGGTATCAAGATATTAGGAGACACCTTGTTTTCCAGAGCTAAGGTCCAGCAAGCATGCTGTGCACTGAGCGTGGCATAACAATCCTTTGCACTCACTCTCTGGATGATCTCAGATTTGTTTCTGGTCAGGAAGCCCTGCTACAATCAAACTTGTCACAATGTTGCTGTTATCCCTCACTGTCAGGGCTACAGCTCACTGAGTAGCTACAGGTATAAGTATTAAGATCTCCTCACACTGCCTCAGGACCACTCCACTAGGGCCAGCCTCGGGCAGTATGTCCTTGCTTGGAAGCCCTTTTCCACACTTTCAAATTAAACTTGTTTGATTCCTGACTCTCTTGCCTCTAACCTACTTTCAGTTCCAGTCCGGTTGGCACAGGAGATAAAATAAAAATCAATCACTTTTTTGTTGCTTCATAAACAACTTGATTCTGATCCACCAACGTCCAACATGCCCAGTTACAGCAACTTCTTGTGGGGAGAGGAAGTGGAGAGTGAAGATGGCAATCACATATACTTGAAAGAGAAAGCCTATTTCTTGGCTAGCATGAAATAATTTCCTGCCTGACAATACATTATGAAGTTCCATAACTGTTGATTCCTAATTGGTGATAAATTGTTTTTCTCCAAGCTGTGTGACCTTAGGCAAGTCACTTCACCCTGTTTGCCTCAGTTTCCTCATCTGTAAAATGAGCTGAAGAAGAAAATGGCAAACCACTCCAGTATTTTTGCCAAGAAAACCCGAAATGGGGTCACAGATTGTCAGACACCACTGAACCACAAAAAACCTGTGTAAAACCCTACCTGTATATCTCTTTGTTGGGCTTCTGGCAAATGATCAGCTGATGCTAATTAAACTTTATCTTCTAGCCTGGCCTCCTGTTTGGACCACCAATCAAAGGCGTCAAGGTAGGCAGAATTACTCCCTGGGAGGATTTCAGGAGGTCTGGGTTGAGGAATTCCCCATCACTGTCTTTCCAGTCTTCTTACACTCCACTCCAGTGACAGAGGCCTCCTAGCAGTTCCTCTGCCAGGACACTACGATGTCCTGACTGCATTTTTGGGGCTGTTCCCCCAAGCCTGGCACATCTTCGACTTCATCTCTGCCTCCTGGTTTCCCTGGCTTCCTTCAAGTCTCAGCTAAAATGCTTTTCCTCTGCACCTCCCCCCAAATTATCCTGCATGTAATCTGTTACTTGTTTTGCATGCCGTCTCCCACTAGCCAAGACTGTGAGCTAATTAAGAGCAAGGACATACCCCCAGCACTTAACACTGTTACCTGGCACGTGGTAAGCGCTTAATAAATGCTTGTTGCTTTGATCTGGTGCAGGGCAAAGAAAGTATTTGGGATTCCTAGGGCCTGAATTCAAATGTCGGTGTGGTCTTGGGCAAATCATTTCACGTCTCTGACGCAGGCAGTTATTTAACCTCTGAACCCCAGTTTCCTTCTCGGTAAAACGAGGGGAAGGGTTAGATTCGATGGCCATCTTTAAAAGGTCGCTTCCAGCCCCCGTTCCAATCAGTTCCTAGAAGTGTCCCAGCACAGACCCATGAAGGCAAACACAAGCCCTGGGAGCAGAGCGGATCAGGGGGCTGGGGCAGACCTTAGCTTGCATAGGACTGGGAGGTGGAGGTGCAGGGGAGGTGGGGGGCGGGCGGAGGCAGTATTCCAGCCCCACCGCCTCCCCACAGCGCTTTCCGGGGTGTGCACGTCCTCTAATACAACAGTTCCCTCGCTTCCCCAACTTACTGCCAGGGCCTGGGCCACCCTTCGTCACAACCCGAGGCGGTCACTCACCCGGAGGAAGGTCTTTTTGGGAAGACAGAGGTGCTTTAGGGGTAGGACCTCGGAGGTTTGCAGAGGCTGAAACTGCTTGTCCTGCGCATGCGCATGGCTCCTCTGTTTTCCCCCACCCCAGTCCAGTTCAGTATACCGAGCACATTTGCCCTAGATGGAAGGGGCTGGTGCTCGCCTATCAGAAGTGGTCCTAAGTAGCCCGACTTAAAACTCTTACTCTTTCAAAGGCCTTGGTGGCGCAGTAGAAAAGAGCTCTGGACCTGGAGTCCGGAAGATCTGAATTGAAATATGACCTTTAGTGCTTATTATTAACTGGATGAGCCAGATCAAGTCTCTCTCTGTATCCCGATTTTCTTCCCTGTGAAAGGGGATAGTAATAGCACCTACCTCCCAAGGTTTAATTGTGAGAATCAAATGGGATAATATTTGAAAAGTACTTTGCAAACCCAAAACTGTTTTTTTTTTTAATTACTGTTTTTGATTTTTAGATGTTAAAGAGTCTGGGACCTGTGTCACAGACAGGTCTGGCAACCTAGTGAAGTCTATGGAACCTTTCTCAGAATGACGTGCTAAAATGCATAAAATAAAATACATATAGTTACAAAGGAAACCTATTGCATCGAAATACAATTATACAGTTTGATAAAAATATCAAAATATTTTTAAAAACAGGTTCACGGATTCTAAGTAACTAAATCGTAGTGGGGAGAATGTGTAAATGCCTTTTTCCCCCACAGGCTGTCCTATTTAGTTGCTGTGATTTAGATCTGGAAGAAATCATAGAATATAAACTAACTTAAGGGTAGGAACTGCCTTATTTACTTGTATTTGTATTTCCATCACTTAGCACAGTGCCTGGAATATAGCAAACACATTTAATAAATCATCTATCTATATAACTCTGCCTCACTTTTCTTATCTGTAAAAAGGGGGTAATAGCTCCTACTTCCCAGGGATGGGAAGCTAGCATAAGATAATAGCTAGAAGGTATAATGTGAGGTAAATCAAAGACAAAGAATCGATTAATAACAGTGAAGGTGTCACTGAGATTGAGACACCTGAATTAAATGCCAAGCTAAGAAGTTTGCATACTATCCTAGAAATAATAGAGAGCCACTGAAGATATTTTTTATAATGTTTTACTGATGTGTTTTGTTTTTATATTACATTTACAACTTACTTCCTCTTCATAAGAGGTCTTTGTGACAAAGTAAAATACTTCAGTAAATTAAGTAAAAATAATAGTAGTTTTACTTAATTTACTTAAAGGACAGCTAGTTAATACAGTGGACAAAGTGCTGGACCTGAAGGCAAGAAGACTCTAGTTCAAATTCAGCCTCAGAGACTAACCCTGTGACTCTGGGCAAGTTACTTAATTTCTGTCTGCCTCACCTTCCTCATCTGTAAAATGGGAATGACAGTAGCACTTACCTACCTCACGGGGTTGTTACGAAGATAAAATGAGATATTTGTAAATTATTTTGCAAACTACAAAGCACTATATAAATGCTTGTTGTAAAAATTAATGATTTCATCTGAAAGTACATGCAACATTTTACATCTGTGAAATAGCATTTACAGAAATCTATTTTCTCCCTCTCCCATCCACCACTCCATTGGAGAAAAAAATTTTTCTAATCCCTCCCTAAATCTATTTTTCCCTTTTCCCCATTCCTATCTGTATCCCTGTTGAGTTGAATGTATTTCTACACCAAATTATTTGTGCATGCATTCTGCCCTCCTTTCACCATTCACCTCTTTTCATCTAAACGATGAAAGTGAAGGCCTGCTCCCCTATCCCTTCCATGTTTGTATGTAGCTCTATTTATACAATACAATTAGATGTCTTAACACATTCCGCCATCTTTTCTCCCATTTTCCTTTAATGTATCCTTTCTCTTCCTCTCCTTTTTCTTTTTTCTTGCATCTTCCAAACACAAGACTATATAGAAGTTTTTTTGTCTCATTGAAAACCTCTATGATTCCTTGGGACTGACACGATCAGACTTGTTCCTGTCCTCCTTGTTTGAATCTCCTCTCCTACACCTAGCTCCACATGTTTCAGCTCCTTCCTTTTTGCTGCTCCAAAGAATCCCTGGGCCTCAGTCCAGCCCTGCCTCTAAGTTCACTTGATCCTCAATCATACCACGCCCCCATTTCTGCTGGAACGTATTTGTCCCTTTCCCCAGCACACAACCCCGACCTCCTCTCCCACATCCTTACTTGACGGCTTCAGTCAAAGGTATGTGGCCTCCCCTCTATGGCAGGCTCCAACAGACTGGTATGACTCCCACATGAATTGCCTGCCACTGAGTGTGGTGGAATAGCTAGCCATGTTGAAAGCCCCCCAGTAGAGGGCTCCATAGACCTTAGTGCTGCAGCAATAGCCAGAAAGATCTGTGACAAAATACTTTGTTTTTTAAGGGAATTTGCTGTTTTGTGCTAAGCAAACTTTTGAGCTAGGCAGCTGGGGCTAATCGTTCTGACCCTAGACAACGCCTGGAATCCTTTTGGACTCTTTTGCTGACTCTGGCCTAGTAGAGATTGTTTATGGAACTCTACTCCCAGAGATTCACTGAAGCCTAGGACAGGTGGTGTCCTCATCTTTGAAATTGGGTTGATAATATAGGATATCCCAAAAGTCTTAGTTCAGTTTAAAGCTTATTTAAAACCGCTCTAAGGGCTCAGATTCTTATAATCTAGCCAATAGCTCACAAATGTACAGATTCCTTAAGAGTCTGGCCAATATGGCAGATTCTTTAAATCTTACCACCACCCCCCAACTGATGTTCCAATAAATCTTGTCTTCGACTGAAAAAAAAACCCAAAAAACAAAAAATAAAAAATACCACACTGAGACTTTTGGGATGCCCTGTACATATACATAGTATCTACATCACATGGCTGTTGGGGTGCTTAAATGAGATCATATATGCTTAGAGAGAGGAGAGCTGATCAGGACACCCTGATTTTCCCCAAGTCCAGGTGATGAAATCACAGATGACACAAAGGAACAGACAGAAGGTGTTAAGACCTTAAATGAAATATAAAGCAGTACTTAAGATTCTTACCCCTTTAGGAGGTTTGAAGAAGTTTTCTGATCATTGCTGATGGAATTAGAGGGGAGCTAAGCCATTGGGCTAGCCCACAATCAGCCACGCTCCCAGGACCATTTGAAAAATCAAGACACATTCTAATTAAGCAGTCAAGACAAGAGAAAGCTCTAAGGAATGTGAGCCCTTGAGAGGAAATCATTTCTGCTCTGGGAGGAGAGGAAGTAGATTTCTCTGCCTGTGGGGAGAGTCCCTTCAGACATGATATCTTACAGCAGAGCTATTCTAACAGTTGACACCACATGTCACAGGGAATGAGCCCAGGTAGTAGAGGCAGAAGAGAGCTCTGATGAATGTGAACTTTGTGAGTTGAGCTTCAGAGAAGCACAGGCACAGGGAGTCTGACTGAGTGACCTGATCAGTAGAGGCACTGAGCCCAAGAGGAGCAGCATCAGAAGGGAAAGGACATGGGGGCCCTGTAGTTTTGTGTTAGTTGCCATGGCCACATGTATTTCCTAAGTTTGTACCTCTCTACTAGCATATTCTATATATTTGCCCACTTTTCCAAAAAATACAATGGCTATTTGTAGGAGAGTACAGCACAGGATTGTGGGTAAAAATGCCTTGCTACTGTTGTTCATATAATGCCATCTCAGTAAATGCCTTTGCTGTGAGGTAATTGTAGCTACAGGCTGACTATTAAAGACAAGTATACCAGTAGGGGCTTGTGAATGATAATTTGGGGACTGTGGACCTACAAAGTGCTTTGAATACCAGTTTGATGCCCTCCTGTGGATCTAACCTGTGCATGTGAGTTGGGGAAGGGGGTTTACTCGAGAGGGTCACTATCCCATATTTAAAGCATTTTGCAAACTTTAAATGCTATATAAATATAAACTGTTATTATTATTATTATTAGAATTCATGGTGTCCCACGTAGAAAAACACTGATGTACTGATCCGGGAGTTCTGGAAGTACTGTCTGATAGCGAAAGAGTCTGGGGAACATTCAATGCTATCTAGGGCTGTGTGGAGTATAGTCTGGAGATGGTAGAAACTGTAAACAAAAAGATAAGTCAGGAGACAATCATAGAAGTCCAGGCAAGAGGTCATAGGTGTGGTGGCTGATTGAGGTTAGTACCAAATCAGTAATCAGGGGACAGGGAGTATCTAGTAAGTGAGCTAACTATTTATATGATTCAATCTTTCTCCTTAAAACTTTGATATCTTACGGCACCTATATATGTTTTCTGCTCCTGCCTTTTACTACATTGGTACAGACACAAACTAGATCAATTTTACTCCTTCCTGACTGAGACATGATGATATAAAATGGTTTAAAGTTTCTTACCACAGGACTACCATGTTCCCACAATGCTTTGGGAATAATGATCTCTGTGCTGGGAAGAGGGCTCTGAACATCTTGTACCAGCAGGTCGTGTGTGTGTGTGTGTGTGTGTGTGTGTGTGTGTGTGTGTGTGTGTGTGTGTGAGCATGTTATGTAGGGATATCACTGAGGTGTGAAGTTTTTTTTTTTAATTGGACAAGTAGGGCCCATTTTTTTTTTCTTTTTTTTCTTTAGGCAATTGGGGTTAAGTGACTTACCCAGGGTCACACAGCTAGTAAGTGTCAAGTGTTTGGTCTGAGACCGGATTTGAACTCAGGTCCTCCTGACTTCAGGACCAGTACTTTATCCACTGCGCCACCTAGCTGCCCCTGGCCCATTTTTTAAAAAGAACTTTTAAAAAATTATGAACTTAAGGATCAAATACAATTTACATTTCCATATATAGAATAGAACATAAGAAGAAGATTGTATATGAAACTGTAGGTCTCTATTAAATACATCTTACTTTTCTTTTAAAATATATAATCAATTCAACCTGTAGCTTTCAAAGCTATCCTTTTTTTTTTTTCTTCTTTTCTTTCTGGCCTTCCTTCTGTTATTTTCTCTCCATTTGTAAATGATGCCTGAGCAATTCCTCTTTTCTTCTTTCCTTTTTCGGCTATCCTCCATATCCCTATCTTCCCTTACTCTCACTTCCCCCAAATGAAAAGAAAAATAAAGCCCTTGTATCAAATACACAGAATTAAATAAAAAGTATTTCCACATTAGCAATTTTTGAAAACATTCAGCTAATTCTGCATCCTAAGTCCATTACGATGTGAGTTTTAAAAAACAGCTCTGAGAAGAAGGGGATGGAGGAAATATGGGGAGGGAACATGGAAAAGCACAGTGGATTCAGATAAAGAGGACCCGAGTTTAAATGAGTGAATGAATATTTGTTAGGCATTTACTATGAACTAAGTGCTGTATTAATGCTGGGCATACAAATAGAAAAACAATACAGCCCCCTGCTCTTATTCTGATATGACACATGTTGCTTGTAAAGATATTTTCAAAGAGGACCAATGACATCACAGGTGATGGCATGACTTGTGTGTCAATCAGATTTAAGGGAGGCAGAACTATACAAAATTGTCAGTCTCACTCTCTCTTCCTGAGTCAATGAAGTCCAGCGCCTTGACAAAAGTCAGGACAGCTGACAATGGCCCAGCATACAGTGGATGACGTTGGCTTCTTCAATGTCTGACCAAGCTCTAAGAGTTCCATAGTGCTTGCTTTAGCCACTTTCACGGGCATTGGAACAAACTGTCCTCATCTGCCCATTTCACCAGGGGAAGTCTTTACATGCTTGGGGCAGACATCCCCCTAACTTACCAATGAGTTTGAAATCTGTCAGTTACCCTGAACCTCTTTTAGCCTGTCTGTGAGATGGTTTTAGTAGGGTGTGGCTGCTGGGTATGCCACAGCTTCTTGGAATCACAGGTGAGAATTGGGTGAAGGTGGACACCATAGGTGGATGGGCAGCCTGGAAAAGGGCTAGACAAGCTCTCACCCCTCCCACATACATATAAGACAGCACATATAAGGGGTTTCAGCTACAAGTGAAATGGAAAGGCCCACTGATCTTTAGGGTGCAGTGGCACAGCAGATAGTAATACATCTTTCTTAATATCATTTATATTGATAAAACCATATCTGTTTCTGATGTTCAACCATTTAACAGTGTCAGAGAAGGTTGGTGGTAGGAACTTTATTTACTTATAAAGCCTGCCTCTATCACTTGCTGCCTATGTGACCTAGTTAACTTTTCTGACTTTCAGTCTGCTCATATGAAAAATGAGGATCTGGAGGACCTTTGAAGTCCCTTCCAACTCTCAATCTAAGGTCTTGAGAGCTTATAAGAAAATGCCTGATTTACTGGAGATTTTTGTATACCACACTAGATATACTACTGAGGTATATACTGAGGTCACTGAGGCATCTTTTAAAAATGAGGAGAACAGAATAGTAGGAAGAGCAGAAAGAAACACACATACACAAAAACTCAGAATAGCTTTGAAAGCTATAGGTTGAATTAATTATCTATTTAAAAAGAAAAGCCAGTTGTCTCTATTAGAGATCAGCAGTAACCTATTTGGAATTTTTTGTATACCACCTTACTAGAGTTTGAGAAATTGAAGTTTTTCCCTTCTCCTCCCTTTACAACAGAATTTTGAGCTGTGGCAATCCTGTGGCAGACATGGAATTTTCCCATGCCATAAAAGTCAAGATTTTGAACACTAGGCAGAAGTGTCCTGCTTGCTCTAGACAGACAGACCTCACCCTTTCTTCCCAAGGAGCAGCATCTCTAGAGCCTTATGAGGAAAAATGACAGCAACTTAAACAACAAAATATGAGACCATTCCTGTATTCACCTGATGGGCAACTCATCACACCCAGGCTTCCTCTCTAGCTCATGGAACTGTGAGGAATTCAGAGCTCACAAGTGTGGAAGTCAGATTGTTTTGGGGAATGGAAATTTAAAGTGTTTCTTCCTAATAAGAACAAAAATCAAATTAATATTGCCATTGCTACTGGAAAGGGTGTGTCAATCAACTTCCCCTCTGGCTGCTTACACTATCCATGTGGTTTCCATCTTCACTATTCCCTTGTATGTATTGTCTCCCCCTATTAAATGTAAGGTCCTTGAGATCAGGGAATGTCTCACTTTTGTAATTGTGTCCACAGAGCTGGGCATATGGCAAGCAATTAATATGTGCTTTTTCATTCATTGAATGTATTTTCCTAATTTTGTCTCCTTGAATTAAATTGTCTTTTTTCTCATCACTACAGTGTCGTAGGTGGTTGATTACTCCCTGGTCATGGGAAATAAATTTAAAGGGATTGGGATTCAGAACAACAAGATGGGCAGATATGAACCTGAAACAAGTTGTGACAATACAAATGTTGCACTGGGCTCTTACACCAATAAGGTCAGGAGCTCAGATCCCTTTTAGCCACAGGATTCTATAAACTCTAATATGGCATTGCCTAGCCAGGTGCCTGGCTAAGGTAATGATACCATACAGTGTTAATCACCAAAGAGCAACATATCAGAAAATAATATATTCTGTTATGAAAGGGAAACTTTCATCCTGATGATGAATTACATATCCGTGATATAACCTGATCATTCTGAACAGGAAGCTCTCTTTCAAAAGAACAGAAACTTAACTAGATTTTGATTCTTCGATAGATCAGTAACCTCATCTATCTAGTTGCTCTCTCCATGAGAGAGCATGGGTTTGCGACTCATCCATGTCTTTTCCTCTTCTATAATTCTTCCCGATGTTCTTCCATAAATCCCCCTGACATATCGAAGACTTTCCTCTATGCCTTTAAATATTTCACGGATACTAGTGCACCACTCAGGTGTTCTATCCCTCTCTCTGTGACTGACCCATTTCCTTTTCTGATAATATATTTCCATGAAAATATCTTTTATGCCACTTCTTGCAACCAAGCCATTGTTGGCAATATACTGCAGCCTGCCCATACTTGCTATGATTTTAGGTCACCCACAATTTTGTTTCTTCACAGTTGTTGTTCTATGATTCACATTTATATAGCTTCCAGTTAAGTAAGGGAGCAGCTTACAATCGCTGAAACAAAGATGTGAAAGCTGAACTACAATATTATTCAGTGAATAAAAGCCAGCATGGATTCATCAAGAACAGGTCATGGGGGCCTAACCCCATTCCCTTTTGTGATGGGGTTTCTAGACTGCTGGATCAGAGTATTTCAACAATATATTTGACACAGTCTCTTGGTATATTATTATGGACAAGATGGTAAGATGAGGGCTGAATGATTTATTACAGTTTGGTACATTTGAAATTGACTAAATTGCCAGGTCCAAAGAGTCATGATTAATGGATTAATGTCATCCTTGAAGGGAATCTCTATTATAGTGCCTTAGGGAGCTGTCCTCTGTCCTATTTATTTCAATTTTTTTAATCAATGACTTCCTTGGATGATGGCATAGATGACATCCTTATCAAATCTTCTAATGAAACAAAGTTTAGAGGTATGGATAACATCTGGGCAACCAGGTGGTGCGGTGAATAAAGTGCCAGGCCTGGAGTCAGAAAAACTCATTTTCATGAGTTCAAATTCAGCCTCAGATACTGTGTGGTCCTGGGCAAATCACTTTACCCTGTTTACCTCAGTTTCCTCATTTGTAAAATGAGCTAGACAAGGAAATGGCAAACCATTCCAGTATATTTGCCAAGAAAACCCCAAATGGAGTTACAAAGAGTCAGCTACGATTGAAATGACCAAACAACAAAATGAGTAACAGGTTGAATGACAAAATTTGTGGTATTCAAAAAGATCCCAAAGGGCACGAAAAACAGGCTGAAACTAATGAGATGAAGTTTAATAGGAATATCCCCTTTTAATATCTCCATTGACACCGCTCTTGACATGTGTATAGATCACTCTCATAAAGGTTTTTCCATAGATGGGAAAGTGGACATTTAGATTAGTAGCTGTTATTATATCTTTATTTTTCCTTTGTTTAAAATAATGTCCAAGGTTTTTTTCCATGCTTTTGGTATTTTTCCCTTCCTCACATACCTTGATTGTTAATACTTCAATGTCCTCACAATTGGGTTGTTTCCAGCACTGATCTTCACTTCATGTACTTGATCTAATCTGCTTTTCTTGCCTTTGCTCTCTTTAGTGACATTTCTACCTGCCTTATTTGCACATTTGGACTGTGATATCAGAGTTCAAGTGTGGTGGTTCCACTGTGCTTAAGTATTTCAGTAATAAGAACATAAAGAAACCAATGGTTTTGTTTCAGGAATACATGACAAAGGCAGAATTCATAAACAAAAAAAAAATTAGGGTGTCCACCAGCTCCCTGGGCTGAACGTGGACCTTTGTGCCTTGACCCAAGTTAATTTTCATGGCAACTAGAGGAATTCCTGGTCATATCTGTTCCTTGCCATGCTTGTTCCTTCTGTGGGTCCCTTCTACCATTGATGATCTGTTAACCCATGGGACAGTGTATCCCCATGTGTATGGAAAAATCTTTGTTATCACATATATTGCTATGCTGTTTAATTAATGACTTTTGCTTTTAACTAATATGTCCTCTGATTGACTGATAAAAGAAACACATTAGTGGAGGCTCATGAAGTATGGTTTTGAGTGGATGCTGAGTTTGAAACAGCCTCATCTTCCCAGTTCCTCATAGTTTCTTTGGAGTTTTGGAAACACAATCCCTGGGCTGATTTTAAGGAACACAGCCAGACTAACAAGTAAGGGCATAACAGGAGTTGGAAGGTATTTTCTAACTCCAAGTCAGATAGGCCCCTGGGATCAGGGAACCTGAGCCTAGGAAGAAGAAAAGCAATTAAAAGCAAAGACTTAATTTTAGCTTTACAGCATCTATTGACCTTTGCTTGCCAGTTGGCTGGGGTACATAGACCTGGCTTATGACTGAAAGAATTCAGCCCTTTGCTCTAAGGAAAGACTATTTATCACTCACACTCCAGCAGAAGGTAGCAAAGAACAGCAGGAAATCCAGTGAGGCTGCAAAGCTGAAGACCAGCAGAATCTTACTAGAGATGCCCAGCATCAGCAGATGCCTCCAGTAGTGGAGGAGTCCAGTAACAAAAGCATTCTGCAGTGGACATGGCCAGAACAGAGACTTATAGCAGAGATAACAGAGAAGCAAATGTCCCATGTTCAATGTAAAAAGCAGTTTACCTTATGACATAACCAGAGGATGTCAGCAGTTCTACAGCACTGGAAGTATGGATTTGTCCTGACTACATGTGGATGCCACACCACTATCTGTGTTTCTGGTGATATCTGTTTTCTATGTGAGTTCCCTCCACCACTAATGGTATGTTAACCTGTGGGAGACTGCATCTTTGTGGGTCTGTAGAAATCTTGATTATCACATATATTATTATGCTGTTTTATTAATGTCTTTTGCTTGGAACTAATACATTCTCTGTTTGACAAATACATGGATGGAAGCTCATGAATTATGGTTTTGAGTGAATGCTGAGCACACCCACAACATACTTCAAGCCTGAGGTAGCATTCAGGGACTCCTTGTGAAGAGAGGTTTCAAGTGCTACTCAGATAAATGAATTTGAAAAATAAATTGCAAATGGAATAGGCAAGGCTTGAGAGTTTATGTGAAAAACAAACCAACCAAATAATAACTGAGGATTCTAGCATTCTTCAAGGAAAACATAGGTCAACAATGTCATGACAATTCCCCCAAAACTAATTTGATCTGATGGCTCATTAAAAGAAGAATATGAAAGGTGACATTTCCATTGTACGGTACTTTGCCCTGGGCAAGCCACATCCAGGGTAAGATGTGTAATTCTATGTATCACATTTTAGGAAGGATTTTGAGAAGCTGAAATATTTCCAGAGAGTAGGGTAATCAGGATGGTAAGGAGACTAGAAACTGTAATACTGTATGAGGTTAGATGGGATGTGGCTACACTCCAAAATTAGAGGCAGATTTTGGTTTAATAGTAGAAAAAAACTTCCTAACAATTATAGCTATCCAAAATCAGAAAGGTATTCCTTAACAGACATTAAATACACACAATACTACACTATTGGTGGAACTATGAATTAATATAGCCATTCTGGAAGTAATTTGCAATTATGAAAAAAAAAGTAACTAAAATGTCCATACCCTTCAACCCAAAGATTCCACTGCTTGGTATATACCCCATAGAGACCAAAGTCAGAAAGAAAAGTATTAAATCCTCTAATATATACATAAAAGATCAATATAAATGCTAGACATAATTATAAAAAATATTTTTGCAGTAGCAAAGAACCCAAAGTAGATGCCCATCAACTAGGAATGGCTAAAAAATTGTGGTGTGAATGTAATAGAATATAACTCCACCTCAAGAAACAATGACTATAAAGAATTTAGAGAAATATGAGAAGGCTACATGAACTAATTGGTGCAAAATTAAGTAAATAGAAGTAAGCAGAACCAATATATACAATGACTGTAGCATTCTAAATAGAAAGAACTGAATACCATATGATTATAATAATTAAACTTGGTCCTGAAGGAGATTAGAGGAAATGTTCCTCCTTCCCTTTTTTTGCATAGACTGGGGACCATGGGTATGGAATGTGGCATATACTATCAGATACACTTACTGTATTCATTGTGTTGCACTGATTTTTTTCTCTTTCTTTTAACAATTTATTATAAGGGATGGCTCTCTGAGGAAATTGGGGAATGAATGTAATTAGAAATTAATGTGATATAAACAGAAAAGATATCAACAAAAGGATATTTTTTTAAAAAGGCAGTGAGCTCAGTTTACCTCAATAAACATTAATTAAACCCCTACTATGGGAAAGACACGGTTTTAGGTATTAGGAATACAAATTATTGAATGAATCAATCAACAAGCACTTATTAAATGGTTACTATGTACCAGGAATTGTGATAAATACTAGGAAAACAAAGAAAAAATCCATGTCCTCAAGGAACTGACATTCTCAAGGAAGAGACCAAAATATGTGTGTGTGTGTGTATGTGTGTGTGTATAATATACATATGTGTATATATATATATGTATATGTGTATGTGATAAATATAGAGTGGATGGAAGGCTGCTTTAGAGAGAAAAGCACCAGCAGGTAGGAAGATCAAAAAAAGGCCTCCTGAAGACAGTAGCACTTAAAGTGAGTCTTTTTCCCTCCACTTAATAGTATTTTATTTTTTCCAATTTCGTGTAAAGATAGTTTTCAACATTCACGTTTATAAGATTTTGAGTTCCAAATTTTTTTTCTCCCTTCCTTCCTCCCACTCCTCTCCCCTCCCCAAGATGGCATGCAATCTGATATAGGCTAGATGTGTATAATCACATTAAACATATTTCCACATTAGTCATGTTGGGAAAGAAGAATAAGAACAAAAGGGAAAAACCATGAGAAAGAAAAAAAAGAGAGCAAATAGTATGCTTTGAACAGCATTCAAACTCCATCAGTTCTTTCTCTGGATATGGATAGCATTTTCAATCATGAGTCTTTTGGAATTGTCTTAGATTAATGTATTGCTGAGAAGAACTAAGTTTATCAAAGTAGGTCATTGCACAACGTGGCAGTTACTGTGTACAATGTTCTGCTGGTTCTGCTCACTTCACTCAACATCAGTCCATACAAGTCTTCCCAAGTTTTTTCTGAAATCTGCCTGCTCATTATTTCTTATAGAACAATAGTATTCCATTACATATATAGACCACGACTTGTTCAGCCATTCCCCAATTGATTCGCATCCCCTCAATTTTCAATTCTTTCCCACCACAAAAAGAGCTGCTATAAGTATTTTTGTACATTGAGTCCTTTTCCCTTTTTTATGATCCCTTTGGGATACAGACCTAGTAGTGGTATTGCTGAATCAAAGAGTATGCACAGTATTGTAGCCCTTTAGGCATAGTTCCAAATTGCTTTCCAGGATGGTTGGATCAGTTCACAACTCCACTAACAATGCATTGGTGTTTCAGTTTTCCCATATCTTCTCCAACATTTATCATTTTCCTTTTTTGTCATATTAGCCAATCTGATAGGTGTGATGTGGTACCTCAGAGTTGTTTTAATTTGAATTTCTCTAATCAATAGTAATTTAGAACATTTTTTCATATGACTATAGATAACTTTAATTTCTTCCTCTGAAACCTGCCTATTCATATCCTTTGACCATTTATCAATTGGGGAGTGACTTGAATTCTTATAAATTTGACTCAGTTCCCTATATATTTTAGAAATGAGGCCTTTATCAAAGGCACTGGCTATAAAAATTGTATCCCAGCTTTCTATTTTCCTTCTAATCTTGGTTGCATTGGCTTTGCTTGTGAAAAACTTTTTAATTTAATGTAACCAAAATTATCAATTTTGTATTTCATAATGTTCTCTTTCTCTTATATGGTCATAAATTCTTCTCTTCTCCATACAGATCTGACAGGTAAACTATTCCTTGCTCTCCTAATTTGCTTATAGTATCACCCTTTATGTCTAATTAAGCTGAGTCTTAAAGGAAGTCAGGGATTCTAAGAGTCAAGGGTTAGGAGGAAGAGCATTTCAGGTGTGTGTGACAACCCCATGACACCATGGGAGATGGAGTGTTGTGTGTGAGGTAAAGCAAATAGGCCAGTGTGGCTCAACCACAGTTCATAGAGGGGAGTAAATATGTTGAAATACTATAAAAACAGGAAAAGGTCAGGTTGTACAGAGCTTTAAATGTCAAATGAATCCAATATTTGGTTCTAGAAGTAATAGAAAGTCATTAGCATTTACTGAGAAAGAAAGTGACATAGAAAGACTTGTTCTTTAGGAAAACAAGAATTTTCAGTGTAGAGTATGTTTTTATATTTTTAATGTCCATTCAATAAGTATGTATACATATAAGATCTCAAAATCTTTGAGAAGAAAATAATCTTTAGCAGATGAGAAGAGAACTGGCTATCTAACTCTTGAGAGAGAATCATGACTTCTCAAATGACCAACAAAATGAAGAACTAGACATTTTCTCTGATCCTCATGATCTCTCAAACTTCTCCAAAATAGGAATTTTGTACAAAAGAGAAGGCATTTTCAGCTATCTCCATAGTCTTCTACAGTGGTTTCCAACTCATGTAGAAACAGATCCCTGTGGGGCCACATGTTGATTCAGAAAACCACAAATTAATATCATCTATAATGAGTCGTACTCTTATTTATTTTGTCAAACATTTCCCAATTGCATTTTTAATATGGTTAAGTTACATAAGAGTTTTGTAGGCTACTTGCCACAGGGCTTTGAGTTTGATACCTCTGGTCTAGGACACCAGAGAAGCCTAAGGAGATAACAATTCAATGAATTAACATCAGAGAAGCTAATGCCTAATCCCTAAGGTATCTGCTCAGTATCCCTTCCCATACTGCTCACCAAGTTCAAGCAATAGGGCCACACAGGCCAACCCATGTATTTACAACAGTACTCAACTCTGTCCCACATCCCTAACACCTTCTTCCCCACCCCACCTCTTCCAGGTACAAAGGAAAACTAAAAGGCTTATTCTTTCTAGAATAGCTTCAGAGGAGCATTGATGCTGCAGCAGAGCTCAGCCAGAGGAATGAGGAAAAGAAGGAATTGTAGCAGGATTCCAACATTTGTGAATATGTGGCACTTCACTGAATCTATAGGAAAGAACCCAGCACCCAGCAGAGGGCTAGTTCTGTCCCTCGGGAGTCACTTGGGATACAGACAGGCTAGTGAAATGTCAATTGCTTAGCATGAGAGGAGGCTGAGTTGGCTTTTTGGTCCCCAGGGAAATTGCAAAGGGGAAGTAATCAGAAAGTGAGTAATAGGGTAATACAAGAAAGAAAAAAGAAGATTGAAGTCACCAAAGATCTCAAGAAGAAGAAACCATTTAAAGGCTTTGAGCATAAGCAGACAAACTGAAAGGGAAAATATTAATAACAGAAGGTAATATGATTTCCAGATTAGCTAAAGGAGACCAGACATTTATGGATAAATATTACAAGACAAAGGAAGATAAATCAACACCTAAGGGAGAAGACCACGTGGATTCCAAAGAGGGCATGGAACCAAAATCAGGATGTTCCTGAATGATTTAAAAGAGAAATAAGAATTGTGAAAGCAAAATTTATATGCTGCATGGCAGAAAAAATTGGCACAATAGTAAAACTTGAATTAGAAGCAGCAAGTAAGAAGGAATAATTGATTAGGAGAGAGAATCCCTTTCCAACTTTTCCCTTGTGCTTCTTCCAGAGTGCAGCAGGAGCTTAAAGAGATTTCTCTCTCCTCCCTTCATCACTAGCAACAGTTTCTTATAGTGGAGCAAATCTCCTAGTGGGAGACTCTGCACCCAGGGGAAAGCAGGCCTGGAGAGTTAAGCTGCAGAGAGGAGTGGTCCCAAGAAACCAAGTAGAGTGACTTGCCCAACAGAGTCACTGCACCCAGTGGGGGGAGCAGCGTGAGAATCCCACAATAGAACAGATATCAGGACCCGGCAGTGCCAGAGGTATGAATTGCTTTGACCACCTGTGTTCTCTAGGTGTGTGCCTCTTTAGTGTACTCCATATGTTTTCCCATTCTTTCTACTAATACTGTGTGCATTTGTAGAAGAGTACACTCCAGGTCTATGGTGGGAATGTTTTATAGTGACTGTTCATACTAGCTAGTAGGACTAGGAGTAGGAGTAGGAGTACAGTTATCCCTTCCACATTGTGACTTTTCCCATCACAGTTTCCTTATATTGCGGGTCGGCATAAGAAATTAAATGGGAATTTTGGGGGAGTTTTGCAGAAGTGATAGACAACATGCAAAGGCCAGCAGATGACACGGAAAAGGTTTAGAAACTAATAAATTCATTAAATACATGTATAGTATTATATAATATCAACATATTTTATCTTTAAATGTCATAATACTTCAGACTTCTTCTCTGGTATGATGGGAGGGCCAAAAATTTTACAGAAATATTAAATGCATCCTTTTCAGATCATGATGCAATAAAAATTACATACAATAAAGGGCCCTGGAGAGGCAGATTAAAAATTAATTGGAGGGGCAGTTAGGTGGCGCAGTGGATAGAGCACCAGCCTTGGATTCAGGAGGACCTGAGTTCAAATGTGACTTCAGACACTTACTAGCTGTGTAACCCTGGGCAAGTCACTTAACCCTCATTGCCTTCAAAAAAAAAAAAGAAAAGAATAGGCTCAGATCAACACTATGACTGTGGGGGAGCCCAGGCCGGATCAGTCATCGTGTTGGTCACAAGATGATGACCTCTTTGGCCATGACCACTCCAGAAGTCTATGACCATCTCTACTCACCCTGGGAATTTAGACTCCACCCTCAGCTCCTCCTGGCTTTGATAGGTGAGTCTCTTGCCTTATCTTACAGGAACCAGATAGCCAAACCACTTCCTTCAGTCTTCTCACCAAGGCCCCAATCTCGGACCATCCCCACCCCACTGGAAACTTGGACTCTATGCCTGGCTCCATGCCCCACCCTCTCAGAGGTGAGTCTTTTGCCTTATCTTTCCAGATGCCAGGTTACTTCCTGCATCTTCCCCATGATGAATTATCTTCTCTTAGATTTTAAGTTCCTTGAAGTCAGGAGCTGCTTTGTTTACTTGTATTTGTATCTCAGGAGCTTAACACAATGCCTGGCACATAGTAAATGCTGAATAAATACTTCATCTTTATTGTTGAGAGTCCATGTTCTGGAAGAATTGATATATAACTATAATAACTGACATTTTCGTAGTGTTTTATGGCATGCAAACAAACCATAACTTTATAAAATAAAGAACTTTACACATAGCATCTTATTTTATCTTCAAAATAGTAAATACTATGAAAATTATTATGTCCGCCTTACAGATGAGGAAACCGAGGTTTAGAGAGGTTAAAATTGGTTACACGTTATTGCTTCTTTGTTGACAAAAGCGGAATAATATTTATACTTCACATGACTTGCTAAGGTCCCTCATTTTTCACAGTTAAAATTATTTGATTTAGGAGGATGATCTGATAAAATTTTTTTCCAGAATTTCTTCCATTACTGATCAACAATTTATTTTATTAAGAGTTAATACAAAGTTTGTTAATGTAAATATAATATACCTTTGGAGCATGCATAGGGTTGGGCTTTAGGGGGTTGAGTTGCTCTGGTCTCCTCTGGAGAAATATGTACTCACCTCTGAAGGACTTGTAACTTTGGAAGATTGCAGCAAACCCCAGACAGTCTTGCTTTTTCACTCTGTTACTGTTGACAATGGAGAAAAATGCTTCAGATAGGATTGGTTACTAAGCCAAGAGAAGTAGGCCACTCAATGGACCTTAAGAAGGGAGTAACTATGCACTCTATAACTTCAACTTTCTAAGACATATGGGAAAAACTTTCCTGTGAGAGGTGGAGGGAGAGGCTGCCCTTCTTTATAACACCACCCTCAACCCCCAGGTGCATAGCAGCTTTGAGCACATGGCGGCTAAAGTGCTTGTCTTACCTGGGCAAACCTGAGGGAGGAGTGCAAAATCCTAAGTGGCTTTTCTGCTTTGTGTTTCTTTGCCTAATCACACGGGACCAAGCAGCAATCATGAGATGGATATTTATAGCCTGGGTCCTCAGTCATTGTGGGTATTGCCCTTACTAGATCCACTCTAGCAGGAGTGGGGAACCTGCTGTCTCGAGGCCACATGTGGCCTTCTATGTCCTCAGGTGTGGCCTTTTGACTAAGTCCAAGTTTTCCAAAACAAATCCTTTTATTAAGAAGATTTGTTATGTGAAGTTTAGATTCGGCCAAAGGGCAGCACTTGAAGAACTAGAGGGCCACCCGTGGCCTCTAGGCTGCAGGTTCCCCACCCCTGCACTATAGCATTTCCAGAAAGGGAAGACAAACATCAGCCAGATTATGAGCCCAACTCCTGGCCTGGCTTGCTAGGAAACATGGACCTGGAGGGAATTCTCTGGACAGTACATCACTAAAGTGAAATATAAAATATCTATTCAGCAGTCCCATAGACTTCTTCATGTTCTGATGTTTTAAGTCTCATCCTCCAAGGACAGGATAAAAGCAGTTATATTAGAGCTGATGCTGTTTGTCTTAATTTGGTGTTAATTTTATCGTGTGAAAGCCTTTTGTATTTAACATTTATTTTTATGGAGGAATAAATAGCTGTACCGTACCTGATATTCATTGCACATTGAGTACCTTTCTACTCCCCACTTTGGAGAGATAGAAGACATGAGACAAAAACTAAGCTTTAAATAATTTCCCCTGGGAATCTAGGGTGAGGGTGTAAAGAGCCAGAGTATGAGGGAAAAAGGAGCTGACCTTTATCTTAAGTGATCAGTCTCCTGCAGGACTAAACCTGGTCTGAGTACAAGGATCTCCAGCCGAGAGAGGTTCATTGGTGAAGTGAGAGAGGTTGCAATACCTCAGTCACCTGGACCTAGAAGTGGTTCTTATTGTTAAACAAATGTATTTTCTAGTTTAGTGAGTATAATTTGATTTTTTTTCTCATTTACCTACTAGTATCTTTTAAAAAGCCTATAGCCAAGCTTATTTACCATCTACCTAATGGAAAGAAGAGTGGGGTTTAGAGTCGGAAGACCTGGATTTGAATTCCAGGTGTACTGCTTAGTTACTGTCTATATGACAAGGCCTTGACCTTTAGCCTCAGTTTCCTCATGTGTAAAATTAGTGGATTGAAATGAAAGGATCTCATATATATCTATTTATATTTATGTTTTCTCCCCCTTTAGAATGTAAGTTCCTTGAGGGCAGAGACTGTTTGCTTTTTTTTTTTTAATCCCCTGTACTAAGGTATAGGTCCTGGCACGTGATAAACCAAGTAATAAATATTTGTTGATTGATTGGTTGTTGACTATTACTTTATGTTCTCTTTCAAATTTAAAATCCAATGTTCCTTCTTTTTTTAAATAATATTTTATTTTTCCCAATTATATGCAAAAACAATTTTTAGCATTATTTTTTTTTAATTTTGAGTTCCAAATTCTCTCCTTCTTTCTCTCCCCAAGCAATTTGATATGGGTTACACATGTGCAACATGCAGAACATATTTCCATATTAGTCACCAACATTCTTCTTAAACTAGAATTGTAAAATTTCATTTTAGTGATTTTTGTGGGGTAATGTTTTACTTTATTATAGAATTGTGACATAAACAAGGTTGCTAGTATATAAACCAGCTAATGTTTAAATTTACTGTTTGGTTAAAGCCTTCAATTTTATTAACTTGTCAAAATGTTTGTTTTCTTCTTCTATGTGTAGGACAGATAGGTTATATGAATTTCAGATTTATTGGCATGGGACTCAGGAACTAAACTGTTTCATAATTTTGTGACATGTTTTACATTTATCAAATTGATGACACACTTTTTTTATTCATTTAGCTCACGATTATTTACGTATTTGGCATTAGGCATGTCTTTCATCAGTTTTCCGCTGATAAACACTTCTGGGCCACGTGCCTTCATTTATGTTCTCACCAATATGTTATCAGATGCTGTGAACCAACAAATAGACTTAGAAAAATAAAAGTAGGATGGTAAGGTTTTTTAAAAATAAAATATTTAAAGTCCTGAACTAGGGTTAGAAATCTTCACAAGTACAAGATAAGGAAGGCATGAATCTGAAAACGATCTAGAAGACTTTGTGACATAAGAGTTCAAGATGAGTCGACAGAGAGATGTGGCAGTCCAGGAGGGAGGGGGAAACAGTCTGCTGTATCCTGACTTAGTCAGACTACATCTGGAGTATATATTGTATTTCAGTTGTGGATATGTATTATATTCTGCTGTGGAATGTATATTATATTCAGTTATGTTAGGAAGAACTTTGATCCATTGAGAAAGTGACCATAAGAGGACACCAAAAATGGTGAAGGGCCTTGAACTCATGCCATCTGAATATCTGATTAGTACAAGTTTATTCATTAAAAGGGACAGAATCAAAGACAGTTGTGTGAGAAACCCTGAACATCCCTAACTGAATAGTTTATGTGTCTCAAACTCAGCATGTCCAAAATTAAATTCATTATCTTTCTCTCAAAACCCATCCTTCTTCCTATGTAATAGGGGCATTGATCAGAGAAATCCTTAATTGATTTGATAGGAGTACAAGGTGTAGATTTTTTTGTCAGAAGGGGTACCTCCCATGAAGGAAGACACATGTGTTAGTGTGAGAAATGATTCATTTGAACCCCTACTCTATTCCAGTCAGTATTAATCAGCTTGATATTTTACATAAATAACATAGGGACAATTAGATAAAATAAGTTCTTAGAATAGGCCTTTATAATGGGCCTCAAACTTTATTGTATTGTTCACTGTTTACCAGTTGTGAAGCTCATTTGTGCCACCACAAAAATGCTGACAAAGATATCTCCATCCTGTTTTAGTCAAATTCCATGTCCAAACCCAGAATGGGTGGGGTGCCTTGATTCTTTGGAAAGTCCCCCAACTTATTTTTGTACCTCTGGATCACTCCCTCTTGTCCTACATGAGCAGGTGACCATCTTATGACCACTTAGTCAGTGGAGATGCCCCTAGCTTCACCCAGCCTGTGACCCCTCTTCTAAAACATCATTTTTGGCCTTCAAGAGCAAGGTCTATCAACCAACGAGAGTATGTATTCTACCATGCCTGTTTTGCATATTTGAGTATCAAGCTTAGGGAACATGAGTGTCTCCTCTGAATGGCCTCTAATGATGACTGGTTATGACTCCAAGATAACTGGTAACTGAGAATTGGGGAGAATGTACCCTAATTGGTATAGCCAACCCTTCTCTGTGGTCTATAAGAGCTAGTGGTGAAATGGCCCACCTCTTCGACTTTTCAAGTGATTTTTTTTCTCCCCTGGACTTCTATACTGGAGGGTAGCAGGTAAGGAGGAAGGGATTTTTCTATTCCTCCTTGCCATAGGAGCCAAAAATTGTGACTTGTAGGAAGTTAGCACATATCAAACAGCCTATGCTTTCCTTCTAGCCTGAGAGTGGAGTTTTTGTACCTTGAGTTCGTGGTTGCCTTCTTTTGATTGTCTATTTTCTTTCTGAGTACACATCAGAAACTAGCAATACTAAAGATGAGGTAGACAGTGTTCAAGGCAGATGGGGCAGGCAAAATGCAGGATGTGAGATATGAGATAGGATGTAGAATGTGACCAACCAGAAAGTGCTCATAGATCACAATTCGATCTCAAGAAGACTATGCATTGAAGCCCTCCACAGTGGGCTTATCTGTATACATTCACAAAGCACCCCACAACTACCTGTTATTCCAGAATAGCTCTTCACCTGCCCTTTCCTGTTCCCTTTGCTTATTTGTATGGACTATGTGACATTCCGGAGCAGTGCTCCTCCTCTCCTTCTCCTGCTCCCCTTTCCCCTATCCCATCAAACTGTATCTAGACCAGACATCTTACCTGGCTCAGAGCTCTGTCTCCTATGGGGAGCAGAGCCCACTGGGCGTGTTATCCCAATAAATTCCTTTCGTTAACTTGGAGATGGTCCAAGCAAATTCATTCAAAACACCACACCATTCCTCATCATTCTAGTGCACCCCAACATTTTAGGATGCCCATGAACCCCAACACTAAGAATGGGTATTTCCAACCTTTGGGTTACTACATGGGTAATCCAAAGTTTGAAAGTTCCTAGGTAAGATGTGGGTCACTCAGAGGAAGATTTTCTTATAGAAGCAGCTAGGTGATGCAGTGCATAAAATGCTGGACTTGGAATCATTAACCCCTGAGTTCAAATCTTGCCTCAAATACCTGCTCTAGCCATGTGATCCTGGGCAAGTCAAGACCTCTCTTAGCCTCAATTTCCACATCTAAAACTGGAATAATAGTAGCACCAGGGTTGCTGTATGGATCAAATGAGATAATTTATGTAAACTGCTTTGTAAGCCTTAAAGTGCTATATAAATGTTAGCTATCATAGTGTACCTCTCAGAAAAGATTGCCAACAGGAGGATCGTGTAAAAGGAGACCTAAATAAAGCCATGCCATCCATGAAGGGGCCAGGACATCTTGATCTTGCCAACTTCCATGTGATTGTTGTGAATTTCTTAGACAGTGCAGGTCCAAGGTGAATGGAAAGTATCTGTTCAGCATTCCCAAAAAGGGTTTTTACCTTCTGAGTCTAATAAGTGTAATGGGCTATATTAGTATTTTGTATTTTCTGTTTTTGTTCACATGCGCCTGTGAATACTTTGAATCTTGTGCATTTTCTGTAGTGGAGAAAATAAAAAGTTATCTCATACCAAACACCTATGTTATAGACTGTGTACCTTTGTAGGAGGAGACCCTGTTACCCACAAAGAAAGGAGCCAGCCATACCTAAGCTTTTGTTTTGTTTCGTTTGTTTTAGAGATTTCCTTGGTGTTTTCCTCCAGGGTAGAGCAGAACCAAAAAATCAGACCCTGAAGCCAGGCAAAGAAAGAAACTAACAACTGGGTTTGGGGAAAGACCCTTGGGTTCCATATGAACCTAGAGTCATTGGGAGATGAAAGAGGATGTTGGGCCACAAGTGATAAATTCCTGTCAAAGACACCCTCCTACTTCTACTCACCCAGGTTTGCAACCTAGGAATCATTCTTGACATTCTCTTCATTCTTCCTTACCTTCCATACCTACTCAGTTGCTAGGTTTTCTTGATTGCCCATCCGCAACACATCTTGTCATCTCTCTGAATTCATATAACCACCACCCTAGTTCAGGTCCTTATCACCTCTTGCCAACTGGACAATTGCAATGGCTTTCTAATTGATTTCCCTACCTCTGCCTCTCCTTTCTCCAAACCATCTATGTAGCGGCAAAACTGATATTCCCGTGGTTCATTTCTGACCATATATATTCCTTACCTGCTCAAGAAGCTTCAATAGCTCACCTTTGTCTCTAGGATAAAATACAAACTACTTTGTTTGGCATTCCAAACCCTTCATAATCTGGCTCCAACTTGTCTTTGGAGACTAATTTTACATTGCTTCCTTTCATGTACTCCATATTCGAGCCAAACTGGCCTATTTGCTATTCTATCTTCCATCACCATACCTTTGTCCAGCTATTCCTGGAATTGTGAGGTCCTTGAGCACAGGGACTGTCTTTGGCCTCTTTTTGTATCCCCAGGGTTTAGCACACTGCCTGGTATTTAATAAGCATTTAATAAATATTTTTGACTGATTATTACCTTCTCATCTTGGAATTCTTAACTCCATTTGGGGTTCACCTCAAGTTCCTCCAGCAAGAGTTTTTTCTTGATGCCTCAAGTCATTAGCAATTCCCTTCCTCCCTGAAATTATTTTGTCTTTTCTTTAAACATATTTTGAATTTACTTAACTGTGTACATGCTGCACTGACTCCTCAAGGAATGGAAATTACACTAGTGTTCACAAATCCAAAGTTTCTTAAAGATACAGTAACAATATCTATAGTCTCTGTGGCAAGAGGTTATTGAAACTGGTGTTACAGTACTAAGATCTATGTATTAATTCATTCAACAAATTGTTTTGTTTTTAACTTTGTATCCCTACAACCCTAGTGCAATGCCTGGTACACGGATGGCACTTAATAATTGAATTGTAACAGGAGATTACAAATTGCTCAAGCTCAGCATTTATGTGTTTAATTTATGATGTACAACATAACATCATTCATAATGAGATGATAAATGTTTCTTGATGATGGTGAGAATTGTTCATAATTATGCAAATTCCATACAAAATTCATAATTTTAAGGCAATAGCATGATAGGAGTAGAGTTAGACAATGTATCTGTACCTCTTACATTGCTGAAGTCATAGGAAGATGGAAGGAAATCTGAAAAATCCCTAGCTTCCTTCAAGACAGTTAGGGACCATCTTCTGCAGGAGGCTTGAGGCATTAAAACCTTTACTAGTGTGCCCAGTAGTTAGTTCTCTCTCTTCCCTTCTCCATAACTTTGTATTTATTTTAAATGTATTTTATATTCATTTGTCTGCATGCACACTATATTCCTTCCCCCAGCTGAATATAAGTTCTTTGGGGACAGAGACTTTCATTTTTGTCTTTGTATCTTTTGTACTTCGTATAGTGTCATGTACATACTAAGGCATATAATAAATATTTGTTGAATGAATTAATACATAGATCTTAGTACTGTAACACCAGTTTCAATAACCTCTTGCCACAGAGACTATAGATATTGTTACTGTATCTTTAAGAAACTTTGGATTTGTGAACACTAGTGTAATTTCCATTCCTTGAGGAGTCAGTGCAGAGTGTGGGAGTTTTAACTTTGATCTATAAGGAGTCTGTGAGGATATGAAGAGTTTTAACTGTCATCTGAAAAGAGATTGAATTTCAACTGTCATCTTTAAAGGGTTTGAGTTTAATTGTCTCTTGGGAGAGACTTTTAACAGTGATGGTGTGAGAGAAACAGTGAGAAGACAGGGGAAGAAAAGAATAAAGAAAGCTTCTTCCCTCAGAGGACTAGATTTAACGGTTATATTGTGGACAATTAAGAAGATTCTTGAAAAAAACTTTGCCTGAAATTTTGAGAGCTGAATAATGGGACTGTTCTCTAGAAGTGAGAAATCAAGATTAACAGTTAATAGTTAGGGACATCTCTGACTGTGAGTTTTCTCACTGCTAACTTATAAATAATTATGTTATTATTGACTGTATTATTAATAAATTATCTGGCTAGTCCTTTGATTTTAAGTTATACTTTGAGGTTTGACATAGAATGAGAGATAAACTTTTCTAGTTTATTTTATTTTTTGCTTTTTTTTGGTGAGGCAATCAAGGTTAAGTGACTTGCCCAGGGTCACACAGCTAGTAAGTGTCAAATATCTGAGGCTGTATTTGAACTCAGGTCCTCCTGACTTCAGGGCTGATGCTCTATCCACTGTGCCACCTAACTGCCCATCCAGTTTATTAAATAAGTAATGCTTAATAACTTGAAGTTCTGGCTCAAAACTAACTATTTAACAGATAAGAAAAATGTTGCAATTTTAGTCATTGATAAAGAAATATGAAAACTTATCCCTGGATTACCTTGGAATTTGAAATTAGGAGAATGAATATGGTAGTGAATCATATAGTAACTTAAGGAGTGATCACTCCTATATATATGGTCTACATGAATAGGCTATATGAAAGTTTGGTTAATCTCAAATCCTGCTATATCACATTATTTCTCAATGGACAAGAGTTTAGTAAGTGACATAGCCCAGTGTGTGTTTGCATGCTAAAATTGATGCTATATTAATGAACTGATAATGAATTATTGCCTTTCTATAAGTGAAGTAGCTTATAGTATTAATGGAACAAGTAAGTAACTAAAATAGCAAGTCCTTTTGTAGTAAGAACTCTGTGAGTGTGGTGTTAGTGTTTGTTAGACTGAATGAAAGCTCTCTGTGAACCTTACTTACTGAGTTTCTAGGAAATAGATAAAAGGCTTAAGGCTGTACTCAGATAAGGAAAAGGACTATTTCCTGCCCCACTTCCCTCCAAGATTCTATGCAGCATAGAAATAAAATTGACCCTCTGAAGATACCTCTCCCTTCATCCCAGCTTGAAATATACAAAGGGAGGAAGAGATAGCCACTTCAAACAAGACAGAAGTGGTTTCATAAGAATTTGACATCTTTTGGAATTTTTTTTATTAAAAAAGATCCAGTGAAAATCTCACTTTTGAGGAAAATTCCACTCTCATGAAAAATTTTACCTCCATCTTCCAGTGTGAATTCACCAATGGCAACTATGAACTCTGAGTACGAATAATAAAAAGATTTTATAAGATTGCAAAGCTAGAAGGAATCTTAAAGATAACTTAATCCAATGCTATTGCATGAATATCTATATTTAAGACTGCAGGTGTGTGTTTACCTGGATGGTTGGAGTTTGTGAAGCTTCTTAGATAATAGACTGTTGTGCAAGATCTTTGAAAATTGGAATTCCATGAATGTTGGTAGTTTGTCCTGATCTTTTCCTAACCTTGGACTGTCTTGTGTGTTTAGTAACATTGTCCAGTTGGGAGCACTGCTGAGCTGACATTTTATGATTTGAATTCCCCTACAGCCAGAATATTACAACTGTAATCTGAGGCCTCATTCTTTTAATGCTTCATATGGAAAAGGTTAGGACTTAGTATGATAGCATATTGTTGTTATAGTTTGAAATTATACCTATTTGAAATGGCATGAGATGAGATAGCACCACTTGGAATTCTTTGCCAAAAGACTTAATCACCTGTTACTGCAGAAGGAATTATATTACAACCAAAAAAGATGTGCAATTCATTTTACAAGCTATAAAAGGCAGAAGCAGGGAGGGTAGAGCAGAGCAAAACCACTAACTTCTTAGCTAAGAAAACCTACTGTTAGTCTAGACAATAAATGGCCAGTTGTTGTGAGAAGGAAATATGGAAAACAATTAATGAGAACTTGTTTGTGTTTTTCACCCCACATCGATGGGTTTTAGTAGAGTTGGTCGAAGACCAATTAAAATTTGCTTATATTCTTTTTCTTTTGGCCACTTTCATGCAACATGATACTTTTGTAATAATAAAAACTTCTGTTAGACCCAAGGGGCTAGGGAGATTGTACCCTCTTCCACTAAAATAGGCCCCTTAAGCTATGTCTCCACACATATAGACCAGTTTTAGACTTAGGGGAACCTGACCCCCTAAAAGAAGTTCTTACCCTCTTTGTCTGCTTACATCCCCACCCCAGAACCCCTGGAAAAACTTACTTACAGCTTAGGTTTGTCTCATATTTAGGGTCTTTCCAAAATGGAGAGTAAAAAGGTACTCTATGTACAATGCAAATCATGTATAGGACAGCTACTTATTTCCTCCGCAGAGAAGAAATGCTTAACACAAAGACTCAAACAAGTAGCAATGATAACATAGTTACTGATATACGCCCTAAAAGGTTGACCCATAATAGAGTGTGAGCTCCTCAAGGGCAGGGATTTTCTTTTGCTTTTCTTTTATCCCCAGAACTTTACACAGAGCTTGACACACAGTGAATGCTCAATCGATGTTTATTGACTGACTTAAATATCAAAACATGAAGCACTTTGTGGGACTGCTGAATAAGCCATGCTACATTTCACCTCATCCCTGCGCTGTTTCACTCAAAGTACTCATTTTCTGCCAAGCCATGCCAGGGCTTGGGTTCATCCTCCTTTTGGTGATCATCGCGTTCCAGAAGTACTATGCTGCATGTAGAAAGGGCACATGTTGCAGTGCCTAGCAGTGACTGGGGACCCAGGATTTTCTCACTTTTCAGACCCACAGGACTAATCACAAGACAAGTGCATCTCAGGATTGTTGTTGGTCAACTATGATCAGGCAGAGAAACACAAAGCAGACAAGGCATCCAGAGTCTCAGGTACATGTCCACCTCGCTGGGCCTCTGCTTTAGCTGCCACAAGGGAGTTTGTAGACCTCCACTACTGCCAGGATAGAGAGGATCACCTCTCCCCTCCATGGGAAGTCCCAGAATTACATGAAGCCACCTGGAGAGACAAAGGAAGAGAGAGACAGAGCAGAGTCTGTCCTTGGCTTATTGGCCGATCCTCTCTGTTGCACCCTTTCCCCTCCCCACTTTAGTCATCAGGGATGAAATTCCAAGGAACCACCCAGAGTTTACTGCATCATTCTAAATCAACAAGCTCTTCATCACTGAGCTAAATTTCCCTGGAAGTGGCCAGGGTGAAGGCTCAGCAGTCAAAGGGGTATGCTCCAATCCAATTCCTTAAACATTTTCTAAAATTGAGGGGAAAATGATGTTCAGAAGTACATTATATGCCAGGAATACCGTTGTTGCTGGTAAAAATGGTTTATGTACAATTCAGAAGGAAAATCCACCCTCTCCATCTTCCATCCATTTCAGTTTCAAAGGTAACCATACAATAATATCTATACTGGCTTTCCAGTAGAGAGGTTAGGCAAATTTAGTGTTTTGTAAACTTTGAAGCACTTGATAAATATGAAATATCATTTGTTATTTAGAGAAACCTAAGTTAATGACAGCAATTTTCTTTGCATAATTTGAGTGAGCAGCATACATCAGCAAAGTCCAAGGATATTTGAGTAACAGAAAAGGTGACTCAATACCAACTTGGTACAAGCAATAATACCATACTGATCCACATTCCCAGGTCATGTGTCATGACTTAGGAAAGAAGTCTTAGAAAGTCGTACTGTGGTAGCACCCAAACTTAGGTCATATGCAAACCAATTACCAGGAACAAGTTAGTATTATCAAAAATGAGCAGCATTTAGGATTAAAAATGCAAATTGCCTTAATTTACATACCTAAATATAATAAGTCATTTCCTGGGATAAGCTTCTGTAAACACTGATCTTCATATTAAATGCAAAGTCAACCTAGAATTTACATATTTTAAAATAGTAGAATTTTCATCTATTTCTTGCCAACATAATCGCCCCACTGTATTTCCCTTGTCTACTTCCCTTTTATCCTCCCAGGATATTTCTCTCCCCCCCATTTTCCTCCCCCTGACAAAAAGAGAGGAAATATAATGTAATATTATGTTAAGACTTTGATAAAGCCTGGAAATTGGCTAAAATCAAAACTGGAGAAGTGTGGTAGCAAAAGGAAATGGAAGTGATTGTCATCTACTCCCTCTACCATTGACCTTAGGACAGTGACAAGAGTAGGATAGCAATCTCATCTCTCCATGTTAGGACTGGAGGAAAGGAACAAGAGGAGATCACAACCTTTCTGCTTCCCTCCTTACTTTCATATTCTGCCTCTGAATGGATAAATTGATCTCATTCCCTTTTCTCTCCTTTGAGGTCTTCAGACTAGAATAGAAGAGAGACTAATGAGGACAGAGAGAGATGGGAGTAGAGAGGTGATGAGAAGGGAAATGAAGCCAGCATATAACAATGGGATTGTTGTGATAGCAGTATGTTCCCTCTATAGCCTGTATTAGAGTGTCATTGAGCCTATGTTTATCCATGAGAATGTCATAAGAGACACAGTAATATCTAGTTTCAACAATAGTAATGACTGCCCCAAGGCAGGTTTGGCAATCTCCTAAAGGACAGTCTTGTGGCACTGAGTAGTGATGTGATTCCTATTTAGGGGAGAGAGAAGCATAGATGAAAAAGAGATAGATGGATGGGATGGTCAACATGAAGCGCTCCCCTTTCCTCCAGCCACAGGCATGTGGGATGTTAGCTTTTAGGAATTTACAAAGTACTTTCCATACATTATGACACTATTAGATCTTCACAACAATTCTGTGAGGTGTGCAGGGCAGGTATTTTTTTTAATTTTTTTTTAATTTTTAGGCAATTGGAGTTAAGTGACTTGCCCAGGGTCACACAGCTGGTAAGTGTCAAGTGTTTGGGCTGAGGCCGGATTTGAACTCAGGTCCTCCTGACTTCAGGGCTGGTGCTCTATCCACTGTGCCACCTAGCTGCCCCTTAGGGCAGGTAGTTTTACCTCTAACTTGCTGATGAGGAAACTGAGGCTCAGAAAAGTTGTGACTTATCCATGGTCACACAACTAGTAGAATCTGAGGCTGGATTTAAAGCCAGGTCTCCTTCTTACACATCCAAAAAAGATTAATTGAACTCCTTCATTTTTCAATGAGCAAAATTTAAGGCCCATTTCAAGGACTCTAAGTCTTTCAGCAGTCATCCAAATTATCAGAAAAGATATTTCTTCCCATTTTCTCTTTCTTTGAAGATCCAGTTCCTAGAAGGACCAAACTTAGGTTTGTTTGTTTGTTTTTAATTTCAGGTGGAGTAGCCTAACGTATTTCCATTTTTTAGAAACCAAGAATTTTAACACTAAGAAGATTCTTCTAGGCCATCTGGTCTACCCTTATCACTTTAGAGATGAAGAAACAGAAGTCCCAAGGGGACAACTGACTTGCTTGGTCACATAGCTAGTCAGTGGCAAAACTGAGACAAGAAATTCAGGTATCCTAATTACTAGTTTGGAGCTCTTTCCAGTACATTGCTCTGTACCCTCTTCTAAAAGTTTGTTATATCAAGGCTGTGGCCAGCCTTAAATGCAGTTGCAAGATATACTGTGTTTTGTTGTCCCTAACTCAATAGCTTCATATTAAAATCAACTCTCTAGGAAGGAATTGCTATTCATTCACTTTGGTTTTATTTTATTTTATTTTATTTTTATTTTTCAGTGAGGCAATTGGGGTTAAGTGACTTGCCCAGGGTCACACAGCTAGTGTCAAATGTCTGAGTCTGGATTTGAACTCAGGTCCTCCTGAGCCCGAGGCCAGACTTCTATCCACTGCACCACCTAGCTACCCCTATTCATTCACTTTGAAGTGCAAACAACTGTTGTTGCTGTTGTTCAGTCAATTTTCAGTCGTATCTGACTCTTGCTGACCCCATTTGGGGTTTTCTTGACAAAGATACTGGTGTGGTTTGCCATTTTCTTCTGCAGTTCATTTTATAGATGAAGGAACTGAGGCCAACAGGGCTAAGTGACTTGTCCAAGGTCACACAGCTGGTAGGATCTGAGGCCAGATTTGAACCCATGAAGATGAGTCTTCCTGACTCTAGGCTTGGCGCTGTATCCACTGCACTACCTAGTTGAGGAAGGCTTAAAATGTTACCTCAGCAACAAGGTTTACATGGTTAACCACACTTGTTGTTCACCTCTCATCCTGCTACTTGACTCATTCCCATATTTAATCTTATTCTTCTTACCTCTACAATAATCCAAAGGTCTATTTAAATTTTTTCTTTCTAGTGAAAAAATTGCAATATCTTTCTCATTAATTAATGAGTTGACTCAACCTCCCATCCAGTTCATTAAATATTATTTATTGAATAAACTGAAAAATTATAGTATTAATTTCCCCTAACAGCAGTTAATCATAGCTTTCTTTGTATTAAATACCTTAATCGCTTGAGATTAAATAAATATTAAAGTTCCTGAATTTTCAATTTAACAATGAAATGAAATAAGCGCAATGTATAGAGTACTGGGCTTGGAGTCAGTAAGACCTGAGTTTAAATCCTGCCTCAGACATTTACTAGTTGTGTGACACCAGGAAAGTCACTTAATCTCCATGTGCCTCAATTTCCTCATCTATAAAAATGAGGAGCTTGACTCGATGGACTGCAAAGTCCCTTCCAGATTGAAATCTATGATCAAGAATAAGGCAAAGACATAGATAATTATTTACAACATTTTAGTTGTGAGAAATGTAAAACTCAGAGTCACCTTTTCACTTCTGAAAATACAATTTCTTCATTCAAGGGAGAGACAGAGTAACGATTCAGGTAAGAGTGAGGTTCATCTTATACCCACTCCCCCCACCTCTTCCTCCGTGTTTATATACTCTTCTGATGCATCCCAATTATGAGAAATAGCAAATGCATTCTCCTCCTTCCTCCTTCCTCTTTCCTATATTGGTGTATCCCCTTCTTTTTTCTCCCCACTCTTGAAACTCTAAGAATAGAAGCAACCCATCCACAGGACCTCTTTTTTTCTTATTAAGCTCCCTCAATAACTTTTAATGACATTATGGTTCTGAAGGGAGATTTGATTTTTCTCTGCTGTTAGAATGTCAGTCCTCTATCATCATACAGCAGCTCCTCCTAATTGCTCAGCAAATTTTACCTTTCTAGGTTTCTCTGGACTCTTGTGTTTCAATTTCAAAGTTCCTATTCAGCTCTAGTCTTTTATGTAGAAATGCTGGAAAGTATTTTATTCTTTTAATGCTCCATTTATTCCCATGTAGGATTATGCTTAGCTTTGTAGGTTTAATTATTTTTGGTTTTAAAACTGCCTTTTGGCCTTTTAGAATATTGTATTCTAGGATATTCTTTGATTTTTAGAAGAAGTTGCCAGGTATTATGTGGTCCTTGAAGAGCTTCTTCCTGGACGCTGCAGTACTATAAATACTAAATTATAATTTGTTTTCCTTCTACCATAGGAACACTAGATTTTAGCTATGATATTTCTGAGACTTTTCCTTTTGAGGTTCCTTTCAGGAAGTCAATTGGATTCTTTCTGTCTATGCTTTGCCCTCTAGTTCTAATACATCTATAAAGTTTTCATTTATGGTTAGAATGCCCAGGCTTTTTTTTTTTTAATCATGATTTTCAAAGGGTCCAATGATGCTTAAATTTTCTCTTGTTGAGAGGTTTTCAAGGTCAATATCTTATATTTTCTCCTGGGTTTTCAATCTTTTGATTTTGTTCTAACATTTCTTGCTGCCTCTTGGAGTTGTTGATTTCTTTTTTGGTCTGTTCTGGTTTTGAGAAAGTCCATTTCTTGGTTAAGGTTTACCACATTCTCTTCTAATTTACTTATTCTACTTTCATTTCTTTCCTCCAAAGCTCTTGTTTTATTTATTTATTTTTCTTGTTTTTTTTTTCTTTTTTCTTTTTCTTTTTTTTTTTTGGTGAGGCAATCGGGGTTAAGTGACTTGCCCAGGGTCACATAGCTAGTAAGTGTCAAGTGTCTGAGGTCAGATTTGAACTCAGGTCCTTCTGACTCCAAGGCTGGAGCTCTATCCACTGCGCCATCTAGCTGCCCCTTGTTTCATTTTTTTGTGGGTATTCATGTAGTTATTACGGAAAATTCATTTTTTCCTTTGATCTTTGCTTGTAGTTGTTAGGGATTTACTCTCTTTTCTCTCTCTCTTTGTCTCTTTTTTTTGAAGCAATCGGGGTTAAGTGACTTGCTCAGGGTCACACAGCTAGTAAGTGTCAAGTGTCTGGTCTGAGACTGGATTTGAGCTCAGGTCCTCGTGACTCCAGGGCTGGTGCTCTATCAACTGTGCCACCTAGCTGCCCCTGATTTACTCTCTTCTTTTTGGGGATCTTTAGATTTACAGTAATTTTTGATGGCAGTCAATGTTTTCTTTGATTTACTTATCTCTCCAGCTTTGAATTGGGACTTTGTGACAAAGCCAGTCCATACCCCAATGATGTACTTTTGGGTAGGATGGTTGTTCCTGGATCCATTTGGTTCTTGTGCTGACCACCACCTATTGGGGTTAGGCCCTCCTGTATCTTTGAGGTTCCGAGTGATGGATTTTCAGGGGCCTCTTTGGCATCTCAGTACAGTGTTAGGAACCTGAGGACCCCTGGGCCTGAGATGTCCGGGTCTGAGTGCTAAAACACTGTGCTGGTTACTGATGTGACTGATCACCAGGGCTTCCAAGATCCCAACCTTGTGCTTTTATGAACACTGTGGGGATTTCTGACCACCCTGGAGGTTTCTCAGGAAAACCGTCTCTTCTCAATGCCCTCAGACACAGAGCTTTGCAGGCTATATGGATGTTCTTTGGCTGAGTGCAGCTCACTTTGCTGGGGTGGGGGGGAATTCCCCTTTTCTATTACCTGTGGGCAGTTCTGGTATGGAAGAAGTCTCTTTATTATAGTTTCTGTTTGGATTTCTTGATCATTATTTCGGCTGATAAGAACCTCAGGGTCTTCTTGAAGTAGGGATATGGGAGCTGGCAAGTTTATGTTCAGGCAGCCATCTTGGCAGGAAGTCAGGAAGGATTTCAAGTGTGTTACCAGCAAAAGAATGTTCCTACTTTCCAGACTTGCTATCACTTGAAGATTGGTTACTTAGTGATGAATTCTTCAACTATGGAAATCCATGAAACTGACAAAAATTTTAAAATGGCCTTCATTTTTATGTGCTCCCACTTCAGTTCCTACAGTGACAGTAGTGGAAGTGGCAGAAAAATGAGTTAAGAAGCTAAGAATCACAGATTTTAGAGCACATGGAAATGTTAATTTAACTATTGTCTCTTTAAATAGCAGATCTTTCCCCAGTGACCATTTAGTTTATTTACTTCTAGAGGAAATGAACCCCTTCAACATTGACATCCCCTAAGTGAATGAATGAATGAATGAAAAAGCATTTGTTAGTCTCTTATTATGTTCAAGTCACTGTGCTAAATGCTGGGGATAGAACAACAAGCAAGCAAGTCAGTCTCTGCCCTAAAGCAGTTCACCTTCTAATGGTAGGTGACAACACTTATAAGAGACTTAGAAGGAGGTGTGGGAGGAGTATGTGTGGTGACATGGTTTGGAAATGGCCAGGAAAGGCATGAAAAGGTAAACACTCACCTCTCAGAGAACAAGGTCCCAGGGATAAAGCCCAGGTTCTAGTGGGAGGAGGGCAAGGAGGATGGTCAAAAACAGATCAAGAGACATAAAGAAGATGTAGCTAAATGGAAGTACAGCTCATGGGGTTTCTTTGGAGAGATGATTAAGAGAGCTGATGAAATTGGTTTCATCATGCACCTAAAGAAAACAAGAAGCCCAATTTAATAGGACTGATTATTATTGGCTCACGATAATCACAACAAAAAGACCACAATGAAAATAAGTGCAACTTATGTGCCAACTTCTCTTGAAGAGGAGAAAGATTCAGAAAAATTCTTTGAAGAAACCAGTTTCATCAGCTCTCTTTATCATTTCTCCAAAGAAAACCCATGAACTGGACTTCCATTTAGCTGCACCTTCTTTATGTCTTTTGGTCTGTTTTTTACCATCCTCCTCGCCCCTCTCCCACTAGAACCTCCAAACCAGGCCAACATATATGTTGATACACCATGTTTTCAATGTAGCACAGGGGGAATCAACAAACAATATATATTTTTTTGTTTTTTATTATTAAATTTATTTATTTTTAGTTTTCAAAATTTACTTCCACAAGATTTTGAATTCCAAATTTTCACTCCATCTCATCCCTCCCCCCACCCCAAGATGACATGCATTCTGAATACCCCTTCCCCTAGTCTGCCTTCCCTTCTATCTCTCCCCCCCTTCCCTTATCCCCTTCAACCTTCTATTTTCCTATAGGGTAGGATAGATTTCTGTACCCCATTTCCTGTATTTCTTATTTCCCAGTTGTATGTGAAAACATTTTTTTAAACATGTGTTTTTAAAACTTTGGGTTCCAATTGTTCTCTTTTCCTCCCTCCCAACCCACCCTCATTGAAAAGGCAAGCAATTCAATGTAGGTTATACATGTGCAGTTACACAAAACACTTCCATAGTAGACATACTGTGAAAAACTAACTCTATTTCCCTTAATCCTTTGACCCTGTCACTCCTCAGAAGTATTTGCTTCTGATTACCCACTTTCCCAATCTGCCCTCCTCTCTATCATCCCCCTACCCTCTTGTCCCCTTCCCCCCCTATTTTCCTGTAGGGTAAGACAGATTTGCATACCCAATTGAGTGTGTATGTTATTCCTTCCTTAAGTCAAATCCTGAGAATAAGATTCACTCATTCCCTCTCACCTTCCCCCATTTCCCCTCCACTGTAAGAGTCCTTTCTTTTCTGTTTTTTTTTTCTGAGATAATTTACCCCGTTCTACCTCTCCCTTTCTCCTTCTCCTAGTATAATCCTCTCTCACCCTTTAATTTTATCCTCAAGATATGACCCCTTCATCTTCAACCCACCCTGTGTCTTCTATCTATCTATCCATCTATCTATCTATACATATAATTTTTTCCCTCCAACTACCCTAAAACTGACAAAGCTCTCATGAGTTACAAATATCATCTTTCCATGCAGGAATGTAAACAGTTCAACCTTAATAAGTCTCTTATGATTTCTCTTTCCTGTTTACCTCTTCATGTTCCATTAGAGTCTTGTATTGGAAAGTCAAATTTTCTATTCAGCTCTGGTCTTTTCATCAAGAATGCTTGAAAGTCCTCTATTTCACTGAATGACCATTTTTTCCCCTGAAGGATTATACTCAGTTTTGCTGGGTAGGTGATTCTTGTTTGTAATCCTAACCCCTTTGCCCTCCAGAATATTATATTCCATGACCTGCGGTCCCTTAATGTAGAAGCTGCTAAATCTTGTGTTATCCTGCTTGTGTTTCCACAATACTTGAATTCTTTCTTTCTGGTTGCTTGTAATATTTTTTTCTTGACCTGGGAACTCTGGAATTTGGCTACAATATTCCTAGGAGTTTTCCTTTGGGGATCTCTTTCAGGAGGAAATTGATGAATTCTTTCAATTTCTATTTTGCCCTCTGGTTCTAAAATATCAGGGCCGTTTTCCTTGATCATTTCTTGAAAGATGATGTCTAGGCTCTTTTTTTGATCATGGCTTTCAGATAGTCCAATAATTTTTAAATTCTCTCTCCTGGTTCTATTGTCCAGGTCAGTTGTTTTGCCAATGAGATATTTCACATTGTTTTCTAATTTTTCATTCTTTTGGATTTGTTTTACAGTGTCTTGATTTCTCATAAAGTCACTAGCTTCCAATTGCTCTATTCTAATTTTTAAGGAAGTATTTTCTTCAGTAAGCTTTTGGACTTCCTTTTCCATTTGGCCAATTTTGCTTTTTAGGACATTCTTCTCCTCATTGGCTTTTTGGACCTCTTTTGCCATTTGGGTTAGGCTATTTTTTAAGATGTTATTTTCTTCAGTATTTTTTTGGGTCTCCTTTAGCAAGCTATTGACTTGTTTGTCATGATTTTCTTGCATCATTCTCAGTTTTTCCTCTACTTTTCTTACTTGCTTCTCAAAATCCCTTTTGAGCTCTTCCAAGACCTGGGACTGATTCATATTCTTCTTGGAGGCTTTGGATATAGGAGCTTTGACTTTGTTGTCTTCTTTTGGTGGTATGTTTTGATCTTCTTTGTCACCAAAGTAAGATAATATAGTCTGACTCTTTTTGCGCTGCTTACTCATGATCCCAGCCAATTACTTGAGTTTTAACTCTTTGTTAAGGTAAGAGTCTGCTTCCAATGTGGAGAATGTACTGTCCCAAGCTTCGGGGGTTTGTACAGCTATTTTCAGAGATACTTCTAGGGACCTGAAAATTTTCAGTTCTTCCAAGGTGGTATGATAAGGAGCGAGGAGTTTCCTCTCCACCACCACAACAAACTCCACCACACCAGCTCTCCTCCTCACCCTAGGACCGCCCCTCAGAACTATGACCCAGATCCAAGCATGGGCAAAGCAAGAGATTCCTCCCTCAGCAACAGCAAAGAGATCCCTGCAATCCCCCTCTGATCAGCCACGCGATTCCCCCTCAGTCTGTGGGCTAGAAGCTCAGGAGGCAGCTGCTGCCCCGGACCGCACTCAGGACTTGTGGCTGAGACCTAGCTTCGCTCTCACCAAAGTCACAGACTTTCCCCACTGACCTTCCAAGTTGTATTTGGCGTTCGTGGGTTGAGAAGTCTGGAAACTGCCGCAGCTTCCCGTGATTCAGCCCTCTGAGGCCTGCTCTAGGGTCACTGTGGCCTGCGCGCCCACACCGAACTGCGCTCCTCTCTCCCCGCCTGGTGCGATATACCTTTCAGATCAACCATCCAGGTTGTCTTGGGCTGGAAATTTGTTTTACTCTGTCTCCTTGTGGGTTCTGCTGCTTTAGAATTTGTTTAGAGTCATTTTTTAACAGGTATTTGGAGGGTTTTGGGGGAGAGCTCAAGCAAATCACTGCTTTCACAACAAAAAATATTTTCAAAAATATGGTTCAGGATCAAGAAACAATAGGCCAAAAACTGGTAGACTCCATAGAAGTCTCCCAGCTGTATAACTCAAATACTTTTTTCCAAGAAGAGAGTTAGAAATAGTTGGATATGGTGAACACCAAGCATCTTCACAAAGAAATGAAATTGGCTGTGTCTGAAGACAGAAAAAAAGTCATTTTAGTTCATAAGATTATAAAGATATAGCTGGGAGAAACCATAGAGTTCACCTAGTCTAACCCTCTTATTTTACAGAAGAGGAAACTGAGCCTCAGAGAGGTTTAGTGACTTGCCCAAGTTCACACAGGTAGTAAGTTGCAGAGCAGGGGTTCAAATTGAGGCCCTGTGACTTCAAGTTCAGCAGTCTTTCCACTGTACCTCACTGCATACAATCAGGTCATCAGCTTGTTAGAATATTATTGATACCTATTTCATGTATGATCCAGGATAATTTGAGCCAGAAAACATCTGTACTGGAATATTTATACTCAAAATTCAATGTTATATCTACCATGGTTTAAACAGGTTAAAACTGTAATCTTTTCAGAAGTTGCCTGGCCCCTAATTCCTTCTACATCCATTCCTTTCATCATTGGACAGGAGGGTATTATCTCATAATTGTTTGTCCATACAACATAAGTAATTCTTAGTTTTCTATGCTATCAGAAGAGACCATTAATGAATTTCAGTCATATTCAACTCTTTGTGATCCCATTTCAGGTTTTCTTGGCAAAGATAGTGGAGTGGTTTGCCATTTCCTTCTCCAGGTCATTCTACAGATGAGGAACTGAGGCAAACAGGGTTAAATGACTTGCCCAGGGTCACACAGCTAATGAGTGTCTGAAACCAGATTTGAACTCAGGCAGAGTCTTCCTACTCCAGACCCAGCACTCCACTGTACCACCTAACATTTATTAGGTACCCACAAATACAAGTAGAAAGAAAGACAGTCTTTTCCCTTCAGGAGCTAACATTCTAAGAAAGGGAGGGGAAGAGAGAGTGGAGAGCAGAGACAAAGGCACCCAGCCCAAGGACATGACAAGGAAGTTCAGAGTGTAGCCTGGAGAGGAATGAGACTTGGCTGGCCTGGATTCTCTCCTTAAATGTAGGTTCTGGAGAAGCTATTCAATTAGAAGGAGAGGCCAAGGGGCAGAAAGTACTTCCATGCGTGAATTCCAGGGCTTGAGTGAGGCTTCTGGATAAAGAGCTAGGGCATGGTTGGTTGGTTGCTGTACTTTGTTCTTGAAGAGGACCAAAATGACATCACTGTGTTAGAGTCAAGTTACAGTGTGTCTGACTGTGGCTGATCAGACCAATGCGAGTTTGGAATGCTCTACCACAGGTCGAGCACAAATAGTCCATGTGAACATTGGGGTGGATTCTCTAAATCTGTGTATCTTGTGTTTCTTTTGACCTACTTGAATTTTGTTTTGCTCATAGAGCATGGAACCTTCTCTGATGAGGGCACGACTCGCTGGGCAGTCCTGTGCCGGTGTCTCCCATGTCAAACAATCAACTCAAAGTTCATAAGAGAGACCTTGAGAGTATCCTTGTATCGCTTTTGCTGACCACCATGTGAGCGCTTGTCCTCCTGAGGGAGTTCTCCACAAAACAGGGTTTTTTTTGTTTTATTTTTTTGTTTTTTTGCAAGCATACGTTTGGCATTCAAATAACGTGGGCAGCCCATCAGAGTTCTGCTCTCTGCAGTAGAGTTCGGATGCTTGGCAGTTTAGTTCGAGAAAGGACCCGAGTGTCTGGTATCTTATCCCACCAGGTGATTTTCAGAATCTTCCTAAGACAATTCAAATGGAAATGATTCAGTTTCCTGGCATGGCACTGGTATGCTGTCCAGGTTTCATAGGCATACAACAATGAGGTCAGCACAACAGTTCTGTAGACCTTCGGTTTGGTGATCAGTCCAATACCTCTTCTCTACCACACTTTCCTTCAGAGCCTCCCAAACACCGAACTAGCTCTGGCAACATGTGTGTCAACCTCCTTATCAATGTGTACATCCCTAGAAAGTATACTGCTAGGGTAAGTGAACCTATTCACATCACTCAAACTGTTTACATCCCTACATGGGAAGATGATACCTGTAACTCTTGAGAACTGTATCTTTATTATGATATTTAGAAGGGATATACATAGTTAGAGGGTGTGTGTATAAGGAGGGGTGAAAAAGGATTGTAATGAGAGAAGAGGAAAGGAGAAGGCAGAAAAGGGTAAATTTGAAGAGGCACAAAAACATTACAATAGAGGGAAAGAAGGGAGGGAGATAATCATTGTTTGAACCTTACTCTCGTCGAATTTGGCTCAAGGAGAGAATAACATACTCAGTTACATATAGAACTCTAACTTGCCCTATAGGTGGAAGAAGGAGAAAGGGGAAAGAAAAGGGATGGGGTAGTTAGAAGAGAGGGAAGAAGTAGTAAGAGAAAAAGGAAAGAAAAGGGAGAGGATAGATAGAAGGGAGGGAAGATTAAGGGAAGTGGTGGTCAAAAGCAAAACTCTTTTGAGGAGGGAAAGAGAGAAAGGAGAAAGAAAAGCATAAATGAGGGGGAAATAGTATGGAGGGAAAGACACAGAGGGTAATCATAATTGTGAATGTGAATAGGATGAACTCTCCCATAAAATGGAAGTGGATAGCAAAATGGATTAAAAACCATAATCCTACAATATGTTGTTTACAAGAAACACATTTGAAACAGAGGGATACACACAGGTAAAGGTAAAAGGCTGGAGTAGAATATATTGTACTTCAACTGAAGTAAAAAAAATCAGGGATAGCAATCCTGATTTCAGACAAAGCAAAAGCAAAAATATATCTAATTGAAAGAGATAAGTAAGGAAACTATATTCTGCTAAATGGCATCATAGACAATGAAGTAATATTACTAAACATATATGCACCAAGTAGTATAGCATCCAGATTCTTATAGAAGAAGCTAAGAGAGTTACAGGAAGAAATAGACAGCAAAACTAGCAGAGGACCTCAACTTCCCCCTCTCTGAAATAGATAAATCTAACCACAAGATAAACAAGAAAGAAGTTAAGGAGGTGAATAGAATTTTAGAAAAGTTAGATATGGTACAACTCTGGAGAAAATTGAATGGGAACTGAAAGGAATATACCTTTTTCTGTATTATAAAGCAGCAATCATCAAAACTACTTGGTACTGGCTAAGAAATAGTGGTGGATCAGTGGAATAGGGTAGGTACACAGTAGTCAATGACTACAGTAATCTACTGTTTGATAAACCCAAAGACCCTAGCTTCTGGGATAAGGACTCACTAGTTGACAAAAACTGCTGGGAAAACTGGAAAATAGTATGGCAGAAACTGGGCATAGACCAACATCTTACACCATATACCAAAATAAAGTCAAAATGGGTATATGATTTAGATATAAAGGCTGATACTATAAGCAAACTGTGAGAGCAAGGAATAGTTTACCTATCAGATCTATGGAGAATAGAAGAATTCATGACCTAACAGGAGATACAGAACATTACGAAAAGCAAAATGGATAATCTTGATTACATTAATTTGAAAAGTTGTTGCACAAACAAAGCCAATGCAACTAAGATTAGAAGGAAGGTAGAAAATTGGGAAAGAATTTTTACAACCAGTCTCTCTGATAAGGGCCTCATATCTAAATATATAGAGAACTAAATCAAATTTATAAGAATACAAGTCATTACCCAATTGATAAATGGTCAAAGGATGTGAATAGGCAATTTTCAGATGGAGAAATTAAAGCTATCTATAATCATGAAAAAATGCTCTAAATCACTATTGATTAGAGTAATGCAAATCAAAACATCTCTGAGGTACCACATCACATCTATCAGATCGGCTAACATGACAAAACAGGAAAATGATAAATACTGGAGAAGATGTGGGAAAATTGGAACACTGATGCTTTGTTGGTGGAGTTATGAACTGATCCAACCACTCTGGAGAGCAATTTGGAACTATGACCAAAGGGCTATAAAAATGTGCGTACTCTTTGACCCAGCAATAGGACTTCTAGGTCTATATCCTAAAGAGATCATAAAAATGGGGGAAAGACCCACATGTACAAAGACACATAAAAATAGGAAAAAGAACCACATGTATAAAAATATTTATAACAGTTCTTTTTGTGGTGGCAAAGAATTGGAAGTTGAGGGGATGCCCATCAATTGGGAAATGGCTGAACAAATTGTGGTATATGAATGTAATGGAATACTGTTGTGCTATAAGAAATGATGAGCAGTTAGACATCAGAAAAACCTGGAAGGACTTATATGAACTGAGGCTGAGTGAAGTGAGCAGATGCAGGAGAACATTGTACACAGTAATAGCCAAATTGTGCGATGACTGACTTTGATAGACTTAGTTCTTCTCAGCAATACAAGAATCTAAGACATTTCCAAAAAACTCCTGATAGAAAATGCTATCCACATCCGGAGAAAGAACTATGGAGTCTGAATGCAGATAGAAGCATACTATTTGCTCTTTTTTTTTTGTTTCTTTTTTCTTGTGGTTCCGCCCATTCGTTCTAATTCTTCTTTCACAACATGGCTAATGTGAAAATATGTTTAATAAGAATGTATATGCAGAGCCTATATCAGATTGCATGCCATCTTGGGGAGAGGAAAGGGAAGGAAGTGGAGAAAATTTAAAACTCAGAAGCTTATGGAAGTCAATGTTGAAAACTAAAAATAAATTAATTTAATAATTTAAAAACCCCCCAAAATCAATAAAAATACAATACAACATAAATAGTGTTAATTGCTAGTTTTCTACATCAATAGGTGGCCTACAGGTAACTATTTCTATTGCATTGTGAACACCACAGCTCCTCACTACACTACCCATGCAAAACCTACTCTCAGGGAAGAATCTGATATGTTCTTTCACACTAAGATATAAATAAGAGATAAGGAATTAAGGAAAAACAACATTGCATAATAGATGTAGAAACACCTTAAGAGTTAAGAAAAAAATGGGTTCCAGTCTTGCTGCTGAGATGTATTGGTTGTATGACCTTGGGCAACTGTCTAGGACTGCAAATTGCAGAGCAGGTGCCCAACTACACTGATGGAGGGAATTTCCATTCTGAAAGTTCCCTATACTCATGATATATGTAGACAAAACATTTCTTAAGCACTTAGTGCTTACACTTATTAAGCATTTATACTAAATGATATGGAGACACATATAAATAAGCCAGACAGTCCCTGCCCTCAAGAAATTTTGATTCTAATAAGGGAAGACAACACCGAAAGCAGGAACGGGACTGAGAAGCGGGGGGCGGGGTGGAAGCTCCCAAGACCACATGATAAAGTGATGGTCCAGAAAGTAGAATACAGACCTGTTCCTGGCAAGATAAGTTGAAATCCCACTGTCAGACTCCAGCATGGTTCAAGGGGCAGAGTCCAAGTTTCCCACAGGAAGGAGATGGGGGATGATGACCAGAGTAGAGGTGACATAATGTGACGATAACTGGAAAGTGACAAAAGTCTGGCCAAAAAATGGGAAAGATATTAATATTATGCCCTCAGGGCTATCCGCATTTCAACTAATTTCAATTGTAGCATTTTAGACATTAGCAATCTAAGTGCAACAATTTGGGGGGAGGGAAGGAGGAGGTAGGAATATCCATTTGTTATCCTTGAAATCAAATCATCTGAGTGGTCGGCTAATTCATCCCACTTTCACAGCTGGCTCTGTGAAAAAGGATAAAATGACAATTAAACCTAGAAACAGTCAAACAAACCAAAAAGCCGTTCATTGAAGATATTGTATTTAATTCACTTTTCAAGTAACCTTCACACACCTCCATTCTACTCTTCTAATATTTCTGTGATAATAAAAGGAATGCCTATTATTATCCTCATTTTACAGATAAAGGGACTTAGGCACAGAGAAGTAATCCACACTCAGTAAGTGAATCAGTAGCAGTACTGTGTCTAGAACTGAGGCCTAATCTTCTGGATCAGAGCCATTTCTTTTTTTTTTTTTTTTGGTTTTGTTTTTATTTCACTTTATTTTTTTTACTTTACTTTACTTTACTCATTTTACTATATTCAGTTTCAAATTTTACTTCTCCTTTTACCCCTTCCTCACCCATTGAGAACTATAATACCTATTTTACATACGAAGTCATGCAAAACATATTTCTGCATTAGCCATGTTCCGCCCCCACCTTCTACCCCCCCAAAAACAAGAAAAATAAAAGAAGGAAAAAAATTCAATCTGCACTCTGAGTTTGTTAGGTCTCAATCTGGAGGTGGATAGCATTTTTTATCATGAGTCTTTTGGAGTTGTGATGGATCATTGTCTTTCATAGTTGACTGTCTTTACAATATTGCTATTGCTATGTAGATTGTTCTAGTTCTGCTCATTTCACTTTATATCAGTTCATATAAATCATCACAGGTTTTTCTGAAACCATCTCCCTCATTTTTTCTTATAGCACAATAGTATTCCAGCATATTCATATACCACAATTTGTTCAGCCATTCCCAAATTGATGGGCATCTTCTCAGTTTCCAGTTCTTTGCCACCACAAAAGGAGCTGCTATATTATTTCTGTACATATATGGCCATTTCCTTTTTCTCTGATCTCTTTGGGATACAGACCTAGTAGTAGTATTACTGGGTCAAAGCACATACATAAAATTGTCTGGAATGGTTGGATTAGTCCATAACAGTGCGTTAGTGGACCTATTTTCCCACATCCCTTCCATCATTTGTGACATTTATTTTAACTGGTTATAGATTTTTAAATTTATTTCTTGAGAATTAGTGTGATGGTGGAAAGATCATTAGCATCAGAAAATTGAGGTCCATCAAATTCCAGTATGGCTGCCTCCAACCAACTCTATGATATTGAGGAAACCACAGTATCTCTAGGCATCAGTTTTTTCATCTATATATCGAACAAACGACTACCTGTTTTCTCAAGTCCTTTTCAGCTCTAAAATTCCATGACTATAATTTTATAATTCAATTATATTCTGGGCAACTGAGTTTATTAAATAGTTGGGTTTTGCCTCAGGACTTAAAATCTTTGTGTGCATGTATATGTGTGTGTCACAATATTTTCCCCTTGACTTGAAAGCTCTGGATTTTGGCTATGAGTTCTTTCAGGTGGTCATCATGGATTTTTTTTCTTATTTTTCCTTTGTCCTCTGGTTCTCAAGGCAATTACCTTTTATGATTTCCTGAAATAACATACTATTTCTTTAAGGCCATTTTCATATGCTTTCTGACTGCTCCTTCTCTGTCTCTTTTCCTGGATCCTGCTCCAGATAATACCCTCTTATAGTAGGTGTCCCCTCAGAATCCTGCCCTAGGATTCTCCAATCAGAGCTCTTTCAGTTCAACTGAATATAACTCATGTTTTGAAACATCTTGGATTCTCATCCCTGAAATTTACTGGATCTCTTGGCTCCAGGAAAAAACAGAACTGCAAAATCAAGAATAAATTGCCTTTTTTTTTAAAATTATAAAGATCAATAACCAATGCCATAAGTCAATCAATCAACAAGCGTTTAATAAGTACCTCCTGTGGAGCCAGGCACTCTGCTAGGCACTTGGGTTACAATGACAAAATGAAATAGTCCTTTCTCAAAAGGAGTTTACATTGTAATAGGCAGTAGAAGAACCCAGCACAGTACAGGATTCCTGGAATCCCTGACACTCGCTTTCCTGACATTTTGTAACTCACAAGGTTGAGCCTCCAGATTAATCTCCCTCATTTTGAATGGAAGAATAAAAAGCAGAAATAGGTAAAGAACCAAGGACTGTTTTCACAGGGCCGGATGGACTAGGAGGAGATAAAGTTCAAGGCTTCCCCACTCAAAGCATTGCCTCTCAACACACACTATCGGGAAGGAGTCAAACCACTACAGTGTAACCAAAAGAGCAAAATTCTACAGTGGGACATTTAAAACAAATTGAATGGGCTGCTTTAGGACAAGCATGGGAACACAGAATGGTAGTACAGGGTTGGTGTTATTCTACCTTTTTAATCACCTAACCCCAACCCTCTTAATCATTCTCCTGGGCTTAGAGGTGACAGCTTTCAAGACCTTTTTTTTTTTTTGGCTAGGTAATGGGGTTAAGTGACTCAGGGCCACACAGCTAGTAAGTATTATGTGTCTGAGGCTGAATTTGAACTCAGATCCTCCTGAATCCAGGGCTGGTGCTCCATCCACTGAGTCACCTAGCTGCCCCTAGCTTTCAAGATTCTTATGAGGCCATTGCTATATCTACTGCAACCAAGCCAGGAGAGGCTGAGCAAGAGAAGAAGGTCAAGCTGGCATACCTGGAGGACAGGGAGAAAGGTCTAAAGAGGCATGATGAGTAGCTTTTAGGGGAAGGCTGAGAGAAGACCAAAGCAATTCCTGATCTTGTAACCTCTGATGTCCTCCTTATTGAAACACCTGGAAAAAAAGGAATGCCAGGCCTTGGCGAGAGTTTCCCTCTTATCCTCAAAGACTCTGAAAAGTCATTTGTGAAGTTCCTTTCCTTTCCTTCCTTTCTCCTTCATTCCTCCCTCCCTCACTCCATTCCTTCCTTCCTCCTTTCTTTCTTTCCTCTCTTCCTCGCTCCCTCCTTCCTTCCTTTCTCTCTTTTTCTTTTTCTTTCTTCTTCCTTCCCTTTCCTCTCTTTTTTCTTTCTTTCCCCCTCTCTCTTCTCTTTATCTTTTTCTCTTTCTTTCTTTCTTAAAAATAATTCCCTAAGAAGTTATTTGTGTATACCTAGGAATTCTTAGCAGAAGACTGGGAGTGAGGAAGTATCAGATCTCTACCAGAATGGTTGATGTGTGAGTGTTCTAATGGCATTATCTTTAATTTCTGGTTGCATTCAATGAATGTACTCATTTATAATGTGAATGTTATAGTTCTTTTCTGAGGGGTAACAAGAAATTGGAAAGGAAAAAAAATCTTAGTGGAATGAGAGCCCTATCCACCTGCCCTTCCATTTCCCATTCCCATATTAGGTGAATGTATCGGTATAGAGGAAAAACCTTCAGCAGATGATTCTATGAAGGGAAGGAGTTCTTAATCTCTTCTGTCATGGACCCCTTTGGCAGTCTGGTGAAGTTATGAAGTGTTATATAATCATCTCTAAATTTTAAACCCTAAACTTAGGCGGTGTGATAGCTACTGAGCTCTAGGAGCTGAGGAAGCAACCTGGGCTGTTTGTTTCCCACGTATGGAAATAGGGAACTGGGTAGCTAGAGTAAAAAAAATCTCTCAAACCTGGTGATTTATGTTGGGATCATAATCCTATTAGCTACCCTAGAGCCATTCACCTGCCTTTCCACCCCCTATTGGACAGGTTTTTGTTTTTTTTTTCTGTAGAGGAAAAGCAATTTAGCAGGTGATTTTGTGTAGTGTAGGGGTTCTTAACTTTTTCCGTGTTATGGACCCCTTTGGCAATCTGTTGAAACTTGTGGACTCCTTTTTCTTTCTTTCTTTTTTAAAGTTGCACATCAAGGTATTTATTTAATTTTTCCAATTATATGTAAACATCATTTTTAATATTCATTTTTATAAGATTTTGAGATCCAAATTTTTCTCCTTCCCTCCTTTCCCCTCCTTAAGAGGGCAAGCAATCTGACATAGATTATAAATGTGCAATCATGTTAAACATATTTCCACATTATGGACTCCTTTTTCTGAATGTTTTTAAATACATAAAACAAAATACATAGAATTATAAAGAAAGCCAATAATACTGAAATACAGTTATTGAAATACTTTTAAAAATTCTTGGATCCCATACTAAGAGCCTCTGGTATAGGAGAAAAGCCCTACTCTAACATAGATAATAGGACAGCCAAGTGGCACAGTGGGTAGAGTACCAGGTCTGGAGTCAGAAAGACTCATCTTTGTGAATTCAATCTGGCCTCAGACGCTTACTAGTTGTGTGACCCTGGGCAAGTCACTTTTTGTGACCTGTGAAACTGTTTGCCTCAGTTTCCTCATCTGTAAAATGAGCTGGAGAAGGAAAATGGTAAACTATTCCAGTATCTTTGCTACGAAAACCCCAAGTGGGATTAAAAACCTACAATATATTGTTTACAGGAAACACATTTGAAACAGAGGGACACACACAGGGTAAAGGTAAAAGGCTGGAGCAGAATATATTATGCTTCAGCTGAAGTAAAAAAAAAAAAAAGCAGGGGTAGCAATCCTAATCTCAGACAAAGCAAAAGCAAAAATAGATCTTATCAAAAGAGATAAGGAAGGAAACTACATACTAACAATGATAGACTTAGCCCTTCTTAGCAATGCAAGCATCTAAGACATCTCCAAAGGCCTCGTGATGGAAAATGCTATCCACATCCAAAGAAAGAACTATGGAGTTTGAATGCAGATTGGAGCATACTATTTGCTATTTTTTTTCTTCTGTTGTGTTTTGTTTCTTCTTTCTGATGGTTCCTCCTATTGGTTCTAATTCTTACTTACAACATCGTTAATGTGAAAATATGCTTAATAGGAATGTATATGTATAGCCTATATCAGATTGCGCACTGTCTTGGGGAGTGAGGTGGGAAAGGAGGGGGAGAAAAATTTAAAACTCAAAAGGTTATGGAAGTAATTGTTAATAAATCAAAATAAATTAATTTTAAAAAAAGAAAACCCCAAATGGACTCACCAAGAGTCAGACATGACTGAAAAATGACTGAACGACAGTAACAATTAATTATACTTCAAAGTGAATGAATATCAATCCCTTCCTTGAGAGCTGATTTTTAATATGAAACTAACTTTGTCAAGAAAACCTTCAAAATGGGGTCACAAAGAGTTGGACACAAGTGAAACAACTCAGTAACAACAACAACAAAAATAGATAGCAACAAATTTATGCCTTATTCCTGCCAATGGCACCCATGGGTACCATTTTAAACGGGTACTCAAGGGTATCATTGGCAGGAATAAGGCATAAATAGGAAGAAAGATAAAAGAAGAAAAGTTAAAGGGAAGTGGGGAAAGGAAAGAAACACAAAAAAAACCTGTGATGGTAGGCAGCGATAGAATATCAGGAATGACCACCTCACAGACCTTGGAGTCAGACCAGATAACAGCAGCAGATCAGGAGTGGCAGATAACGAGTCAAGAGTCCAGAAGGAAGATTGTTTGAGGCAGGTACGTCCTAGGGAACAGAGCGATAAATGAGTCAGAATCAAATAGGTAAGCCAGAGTCAGAGCATACGTGAATGGTATCAGGATATACCACAGATCAGAAGCCAGGTAGAGAGAAACAAAACTCAGAAAGACACAAATAGAGCAGAGCGGGGCAGATGGAGCCCAAGCAGACAGTCAAGAGCTCAGGTGTATATAAATGAAAAGAGCAAGAGAAGCATCAACACAAGGAGAGGCACTGATTGTTAAGGCGGAATTGTTAAGGCGGAAGGCTACCTCACCTCAGGAGCTGAAATCTCCAAATATGGTGGACCTAAGGTTTTCCAGCAGAGAGTATTAAGAACGCCTATTTGCAGCGGTGAATGGACGACTAAAAAGGCAGTTTCTCACACGAGTTTCCTGCTCTACATGATGATTCTTGTCTCTTCCAACGTTATTTTTCTAAAATCCAGTGGAATTTGGACTTGGACAAAACTGTTGACGTAGAATCATAGAAACTGATGCTCCGATAACCTAATTCAACCCTGTCTTTCTACTAATGAAGAAACTGAGATTCACAAGAGGTTGTGACTTGCCCATGGTCATATAGCTACTAATTATTGGAAGAGATTCAAACCTAGGTATCTCCAGACTTCAAGTCAGATGTTCCTTCCATCAAGCCACCATGATGCTTTTATGTACTTTGATTTTTATGTACTAAGGTTTGTTTTTTTTTTTAAATAAGACACTTGTTATAAACTACAAGAAAAAAAATCTGGTGTTGCTTTTAAATCATAGCTAAGAATTTGACCAAAAAAATTGCATGAACTTTACAAATACAGGATATTACAAAAGTCTTTAGTTTAAATTTCAGCTGAAAATTGCACTATGACTTTTGGAATACCCTGTATAGCTACCCACCTTGAATGGTTAATTTTCAGATAAGTTTGAGTGATTGGAGCACAAGATTATAAGGGACATCTATATTTAACGGTAACCCTAGTCATATCATTATGAAAACAACATAACAGCCAAATGTCTGACATCATGTAGCTCAGACTTTTTATTAATTTTTAAGTCTTTTTAATCTGTGGGCTTTGACCCAAAATGGAAAACTTGAACCCAAAGAAAATATTGTAGTCCTCTTTGAACAAGTATGGACAAAGTAGAAATGAGAAATGGCTTGTCAACAGAAAACTTGAAGAGTGTGGACAGATTCCTGTGGGAACGAGTTGTTCTCATTGGTGACCCAGTTTTCAAGATCTGGGCTAGAAAATGAATGACTGTATTACCACTTAATTAGAAGCTTCTGACAGGGCTTAAAGCCCGGTTAGCTGTGTTACACATTTTAAAAAATTGCATTTGTATTGTGCTTTATAGATTACAAGGAACTTTCACAGCCATTATCTTATCAAAACTTTGTCTGGTAAATGAAGCAGATCCCACCTCTGATACATGTGGCATTAGGCATGTCACTTAATGTCCCTAAGCCTTAGTTTCCTCAACTATGTAAAAAGGGAGTTGAACTAAGTGATCTCCAAAGTTCCTTCCAACTCTAAATCTATGATCCTACGTTGCTATCTCCAACTGACAGATGAGAAAACTGAGGCCCTGAAAGGTTGTGACTTGCCAAAGGTTGTAGAACTAGGACATCATCATCATCATATTAATAATAACTAACATTTATATGATACTTACTCAGAACCAGTCACTGTGCTAAGTGCTTTATAATTATCTCAGTTGGTCCCTACAATAACCCTGGGAGGTAGGTGCTATTATTTTCTCCATTATACAGATGAGGAAACTGAGACAAAGAGAGGTTAAATGACTTGCCCAAGGTCACATGGTTAGTAGTATCTAAGACTAGATTTGAATTGTGGTCTTACTAATTCCAGGTTCAGTGCTCTTTCCACTGTACCATCAAACTGTCAGGATAAGAGATCAGCTCTCATTCTCTCTCTCTCTCTCTCTCTCTCTCTCTCTCTCTCTCTCTCTCTCTGTCTCTCTCCCTCCCTCTCCTCAATCTTCAACACTTAACACAATCTCACACCAACCCCAATGCCTCCAAGGAAATGAGTACAAGAAAATTCACAGGTTTATGCCTGAATCTTGTCTTGGGATCTTCCATTATTATAGGTGCTCTGCCTGAGCACCCTCTAACCCCTCTATCCTGAAAGCGGCGAATGCTGATTCTGTCTAGCCATGTAAAAGAAAGGAGGGGAGTAGAGGTAAGAATTGGGGCGTCAGTACAGGAGGCTGTGACAGGCCTGAAGGAAAGGAGACTAGAAATCATCTGGGGTCAGTTTTATCCCCTAAGAGGTTACTCAAGATAGGGATCTAGGCTAGCAAAGATTGTATCCCCAAATCTGAGGAGGCCGAGGCAGCCTTATAACCCAATCTCATCAGTGAAGTGAAAGGAGGCAGAAAGTGAGTTATAAGAAAGACAAGAAAAAGGCTGAAACAGGTCAGGCCTCTTTGTAACCAACTTGGTCATTTTTTTTTTCCCCTCTATTCCCTGGCTTATAGGATTATAACATTATAGAACTTAGGACTGGTTGTTGTTGTTTTTGTTCAGTCATTTCAGTCATGTCTGACTCTTGGTGACCCCATTCGGGGTATTCTTGGCAAAGACAGTGGTTTGCCTTTCCTTCTCCAGCTCTTTTTACAGATGAGGAAACTGAGGCAAACAGTTAAGTGATTTGTCTAGGGTCACACAGCTAGTAAATGTCTGGATTTGAACTCAGAAAGATGAGTCTTTCTGACTCCAGGCCTGTTGTTCTGTGCACTATGGAGACATCTAACTGCCCACGAAGAACTGGATCTTAAAACTGGAAGGGACCTTAAATATTAGCAACTCCTCTATTTTAAAGAAGTGTCGATTGACTGCAGAGAGGTTAAGTGATCTGCCCAATGCCACCCAGATGGTATAATTAGTATTACACCCACGGCCTTTGGCTTCAAATTTAATGTTCTTTCTCCTGTGCCACATCAAGCCAATATCACTCACAAATCAATCCGTCAACAAGTGTTTGTTAAACAGCTATTGTGCGCCAGGCATGCCGCTAGGTTCTGAGGATACGAAGACAAAAATGAAACCATACTCAAAAGCTTACGTTTTATAGAAGGAGATAATGTATAAACATTTAAAAACAATTGATAAAAAATGAATACAAGGTAATCTTCATGGAAAGGCACTGGCTACTGGAGTGAATAGCAAAGGCCTCATGTAGGAAGTGGTGTGTGAACTGAAATTTGAAGATAACTAGGAGCTCTAAGAGACAGAAATGAGGAAGGTAGGACATTCCAGGCTCCAGGGACATCCTATGCAAAGACGTGAAGACAAGAGACAAAATATGCTATGTGAGGAACAGCAAGAATGCCATTTTGGGTGGACTGAAGCATAAGAAAAGGGGAGTAATGTATAATAATGGATGAATGAGGCATTTATTAAGTGCTTACTGTATACAAAGCACTGTGCTAAAAGCACTGGGGACAGTCTCAGCTCTCAATGGCCTACATTCTAATGGGGGGACAACACCCACAAAAGGTTTCAGCAACAAGTCAGATGGAAAAGTGCCATGGTCCTTAGGGTGCATTGGCAAAGCATCTAGGAATGCCTCTAATGCCATTTCCTTTAACAAAATGGTATTATTTTCTAAGTTGAACCATTTAACAATGCCAATGACTTTGGCGACACGAATTTTCTTTTCTAGATCTTCATTAGATATGGCTGCAAAGCCCGCAGGAGCAGTTTCTTGGCTGCGTTTCCACAGGCCTTACTTCCCAAAATGACAGCTTTAAGCACTGAGTTGGTAGTATTACTATTCCAAAAGCTCCTGGGTCCAAGGTCCTGGCCTGTTTCTCTCAGAGACTGAGGGGAGATGGTGGCTGTGGTGGGTTAAAAAGCAAATGACTGAGGAAACAAAAGTTAGACCTTCTGAGCATATCAATTTATTAAGCAATGCATGACAGTGTCCAACAAATGGGAGCAGACTTCTTCAGCTTAGGCCTAGACTCCAATATAGGGGGAGATATTATATATTATACATTTATACATTAACAGCTAGTCAAATAAAGCCAATTAATTAAAAGGAAATAATACAAGATTAGGTAATCTGATTTCTAATTTGATGAAAGATTAGGGACTTTCCAAATTGGGAGGGGGAGAGCAAACAGGTGTAATTCCCTGAATTCAGAAAAAGAGGTTCCCCACTCCCCCTGCCAAGTGTCTGAAGACAATCAAAGGAACATGGAAATAGTAATTGATTGAATAGTACAGAGCCAGTTTTCAGATAAGACATATAGGTTACTTGAGGTGTACGATTGTGAGAACACTCCTTGCATCAATCTTTAGATCTGAATAAATTTCTGGTCAGCATAATAGGTCCTTAATTAAGGGTCTCTAAGCATCACGTAAAGGTGATCCAGCTTCCCAGTCATGCAGAGTTAAGTTCAAACAATGCAGTAAGGTTTTCTCCCAATTCCCACAGCTGAATAAAGTTTTCTTACAAGACAGAACTTGGATTAGACCCATGATTGAATAGAAACAGAACCGAGCTAGCTCCAGAATTGAATCACGAAATGGAGTCAGTATGGTTCACCTAATTCCCACCACCACTTGCTGTCCTAATTCTCTCAATTCCCTCGATTTCCTCATGGCCAAGGTGGTGATGGTTCAACTTGCTTGGCACATGCTGTCTCCTGTCTCTCTCTCAAGGTGCCCTGACACTTCAGTTATGCTGACACACTTGCCCTTTGAGTGGCAGCAGGTTGGCAGTTGGTGGAGATGACTAGCCCCTTCTTGTATGGCATTGTCTCCATGGATGATGACTGTTAGGACGAGGCTAGAAGCAAGACTAGTGGTCCAGGAGGTACTGCCACTCTCAGAACTCCTGTGCTTATCTGTCTGTTTGTGGCAATTGGACAGTAGTTGTTGCTGGTGGTGATGAGGAAAGTGGCTCCCTTTTCTACAGTGTCTTCTCTCCTCAGAGATAGATATGGGGCCTGGGCTCCCCAGTCTCCCCAGTCTCTCAGACCCTACACCTAGGTGTCACTCTCAACTCTTCACCATCTCTCACCTTCCATGTCCAATCTGTTACCAAGACTCATTGATTTCACCTTTGCAACATCTCTAAAATATGTTCCCTTCTCACCTCTGATACTACCACCACCCTGGTACAGGCCCTCACCAACTCATATTTGTACTATTCCAATAGCCTGTTGGTGGGTCTACTTTCCTCAAGTCTCTCCCCACTCCAATCTGTCCTCAATTCAGCCATCAAAATGATTTTCCTAAAGTACAGATCTGACCACATCACTCCTCCCTACTCAGTAGACTCCTGTGCCTCCCTATGAGCTCCAGGGTCAAATATAATATCCTCTATTTGATGTTTGAAGCCCTTTGTAACCTACCTCCCACCACCTTTCCAAGCTTTGTACACCTTTCTCCCTGCCACATACCCTTCAAACCAGTGACATTGGCTGCCTTGTTGTTCTAGGAACAAGATACTTGATCTCTTGGCTCCTGGCATCTCCTCTGGCTGTCCCCCATGTCTGGCATGTTCTTTCTCCTCATCTCCACCTCCTGGCTTCTTTGACCTTGTTCAAGTCCCAACTAAAATCCCATCCTTTACAGGAAACATTTACCAACCCCTCTTAATTCTAGTGACTTCCCTCTTGTGATTACTTTTTTCTTATAATTATTTTTAATTTTTTCCTGTATATAGCTTATTTGTACCTATTTGTTTGCTTGTTATCTCCGTCATTACATTGTGAGCTCCTTGAGGGCAGAGACTGTTGTTTGCACTAATCTAAACTAAATTGCACTAATTTGTACCCCCAGCACTTAGCACAATGCCTGGCATATAGGTGGTGCTTAATACATGTTTATTGATAGACTACTATGTTCTGAGATTTTTGTCTTCTTGCATCTCATAAATAATTCATGCTTTATGGCTCTTGGGGTTTTATATCTTGGGGACACCCAGATGGTCATGATTACTCTCAGTAACTTTTTCTTGTTACTCTAACTAAGGATACCTTCCCTGCCTACCAGAGCTGACTAAGAACTGGAAGATAGACAGTACAGTATAGCATAAAAAGTAAGGATCTTGAAGTTAAGCTTTTTCTACGAAACTCACTGGTGCCTTGTGGTAGCAAAGAACAGAAGTGAAATGGTTGGCTTTGGTTAGGGAGTGTTAAGCAAATTGTGGTATGTAAATAACAAAACATCGTTGTACTGCATGCCATGATCAATGCAGCCAGGGCCCAATTAGTGCAAATAACAAACCTCTGAAGTGGTCACATTATTTGGATTCACACTGTATATTTCCATTGGACAAGAACAAGTTGCCATATTTTAAGTAATTATAACTTTAAATAGTGCATATCTAAATACATATGGCCCTTTGAGTGAATTTATTATATGTACTAATTGGGACCTAGCCATATGAGGCATGCAGAGAAATAAGGGAAAACTGATGCGAAGTGAAGTAAGCCATACTAGGAAAACAAATACATAATGACTATAATGATGTAATTGGAAAGAACAATAAAATCAAACTGAAAATTGTATAATTATAAAAACCAGACTTAGTCCTGGCAAAAAGATGAGAAAATGTACTTTCCTTATTTCATTGGCGTAGTGGGGGATTATAGATTTGAAGTGTTGAATACCATATCAAAAATGATTTATGTGCTATCTGGTTTTGTTGAATTATTTTAATCTTTGTTATAAGGGAAGGATCGTAGGCAATGGGTCGGGAGGAGTATAATTGAAAATGAAAGTGATATAAAAAAATCAAAGACATAAAAAGACTTAAAAACACTCATTGGTGCTTTTCAAATGGGAATTTGACCAATGACGAGAGTACAAGGTTTTTGTATCAATTTTTCAATAGTATGTGTGGGGATAGGGGATAAGGGGGTACTTCATATAGCCATTAAGGTTTCCTCCTACACAAAGGAACACTCTCTCAGCATTTTCTTGGTGTCTGTAATACACACTTTTGCACCTTTCTGTTTTGCAACAGATAGTGCTAATGGATCTGCCACCCCTGGAAACTCTGCCTTGCTTTTTGGCATCAGGAGAATTAGGCCATCATATTCTCAGAGATAATCCTTTTACTCTGTTCTTCCATAATTCAAGTTGCATTTTACATTTTGGTCAGATATCTTCAAATGTATGCTCTTGAATACATAGTTTTGAAAAATTAAATGTGTATTTGAACCTGTAGGTTTAATTTTGATGTAGGGTCAAGGTTTAATTCTAAATGAAAATTACTCAATATTATTAACCAGTTTAAAAAGTGGATTCTTGCCAGCCTTGTTCCTGGAATGTAACATTTTCACAACGATCACATGCAACATTAGTAACTATCTGAGTATCAGCAACAGCCTTATATTGGCTGCAACTAGAAGGTTTCGTCACATTCTCATTTTAGAATTAATTTTTATCATGAACAATTAAAATCTCACGTCCTCTCCTCCTCAGCTTTGGCATTCTCAGGTCAAGGTAGAATATTTTTGACAAGCCTAATTTTATAAATATGGCTTAAGCCTCCATTCAGTGCAGCATCTCTATTCACAGATCAGAGGGCAATTACAAATCAAATATCAAAGTATTTTCATTAAGAGAAAATGGCAAGATAACTTGCAAGAAAATGGGAATTGAAAACATTCTCAGTTTCTTCCTCTATTTCCTACCATGGGTTTGTAACCTTTTTTTTTTTTTTTTGAGGCAATCAGGGTTAAGTGACTTGCCCAGGGTCACACAGCGAGTGTTAAGTGTCTGAAGTTGGATTTGAATTCAGGTCCTCCTGACTCCAGGGTCAGTGCTCTATCCACTGCGCCACCTAGCTGCCCTGATTTGTAACCTCTTTTAGTTATCTATGGAGAAGTAATAACTCCAGAGATAATAGGTGGGGCCAGGAAACTCTTTGGAAGGGAAGAAAAGAGATCCAAAATGAATCTCACATTTCCCACATATTTCCAAATTGGTCTTAGTAGTCAGACATGTACAGATGCCCCTTCAGCATAATCATCTGCCTTAATGGCTATAGACTCACCTATATGGCCCCTCTTCCTGTTCTGATCACAGGCTGTCTTCCCAATCATGGTGGAAGGTGTTAGGTGCACCCCAAAATACTTCTCCATGTCAGCCTTCTTGACTCCCTTGTCTCTCCTCACTTTCTTTTTCTTCCTTTCTTCTCTTCTCCTTTTTTTCCTCCTACTCTTGCCTTTCCTCTATTATCCCTTCTCTCATGTCCCACCTCTTTATTCACTCCTTTAACCTTTTCCTCCTCCTACTCAATCCCTCTTATCACCTCTTCCCTTTTCTTTCCCCGGTCCTTTTATTATTCTTTTTATTATTAAATGTTTTATTTTAAACTCAAACACCCAAACGAATCTATGACCTCACTAATACAGATGTTCCCTTTCACAGTGAGGATCATAATCCATCCATGCCTTGAGTTAATTCTAGTTCACGTTCACCATAGTCTACCCAATGTTCTGGAGGTCTTTTTCTTATATTAATACAATAACAGAATGGCACATAGGCCATCCAACAGTTAATCCTCACTCTTGCCATATGATTAGGCTGTCTTCTTTTTCGATTATACATTTCTTTGATGACAATGGCCATATCAAGGCACCCCCAGACCCTCCAGGATGCACTTGGGTCATATTCCTGTATGCTATTCCATGTATTCCTCTGCTCCCCTTCCCTCTTCTTCCACTTGCAAATCACTGTTACCACTCTTGGAAAGCATGCCCTCTGATGACACTTGCCATTTTTGTGACTTGCCAAACTAAAATATTCCTCCACGGACACTGTTCCCCTATATGTTTCATCTTCTCTATTAAAATGTAAACTTCTTGAGTTCGTGGTCTATCTGCTTTATGTATTTGTATCCCTAGCACTTAATACAGTGCTTGGCACATAGCAAATGCTTAATAAATGATTTTTTATTCATTCATTCAGGCAGTCATTCATTTAGTCATTCTTGACTAGTTCTTCATAGTTCCTTATTTGTGTGAGTTAAATACCAATGATGAATATCACCCAATCAATATTCTCAACCTACCAACAAGATGCCAGAAGAGGGGAAAGGGGAAGTTCCAAAAAACCATCAGCAAAGAGAGCATAAACAGTAATCTCCTTTCCCTCTTTGTTCCAGATAGGCCCACATATACATAGGCATGTATATGTATACGTACATGTACGTGTATGTGTACATGTATATGTATGTGTGTATATATGTATATGTATACACACTTATATATAGTATATGTATGTGTGTGTATGTGTATATGTATGTTTCTATATCTTGTCTACTTGTCTAGAGGAAATGTGTTTGATTCTCATGGGGTTCTTCATTGCTTCCTGCCTATTATTTCTCCTGCTCATCCCTTTGGCCTGGCTAAGGAATTAATGGCAGAATCTCTGGGGAAAAGGGTTGTGATCTTCCAGTGAAGAAATCATTATTCTGCTGCTTTTGCATTCCATGTCCCGTGTTAGGTGCTGGATGCATCTTCTTATCCTGACTCACCAGCTTCTTAATTTTTATCACTGGGGCTGACATCAAACTTGAGATAGGGATTAGTGGTTACTAATTTCTTTTTTTTTTTTCCTTTTTGGCTAGGCAATGGGGTTAAGTGACTTGCCCAGGGTCACACAGCTAGTAAGTGCTATGTGTCTGAGGCAGAATTTGAACTCAGATCCTCCTGAATCCAGGGCCGGTGCTCTATCCACTGCACCACCTAGCTGCCCTGGTTATTAATTTCTTTATATAGCATAGGAATAAACAGTAGCCAGGGAAAGAATGGTATGAAAGGGCTTACTAGTACAGACCATAAGAAATAATGCAACCTCTGTGAAAGTGCTTCTGGCAATAGCAGTATGAGTGGATTCCCCTGCTTACTCTCTTTACTCCTCATGAGGAGGAGGGCAAAATGTTTTCCTAGGGATATTTCAGCTAAAGAGGCAACATCTTTCCCAACTCTAGGGCAAGGAGTGAAGGGTGGAGTTCATCTCACCCAGTCATTGCTCAGGTTTCAGCAGAAGTTCTGAAGGTAAGCTGTCAGGATCTTTACAGAAAAGGACAGAGGAGAACAGATATATGGTTCTGCAAAGTCACCATGGCATTTATATATAGGATGACCTAGGAGAAGGCTCAATGACCTGGATTTCTCTCTCTCTCTCTCTCTCTCTCTCTCTCTCTCTCTCTCTCTCTCTCCCCTACCCACTCTTTAAATTCACTGCAGACACACCCAGAAAATCCCAAGTTTCATGATACCAGGGCCTAATGGAATCCTGTTCTGATGCAGGACCAGATTCCGATGTAGGGTTACATTTGTGAAGTGTGGCAGCCTGATTCCATTCTCATGTGCCTGTCCATCTCCCCCTTAGAGACATTCAGTTTTACTTCTTCAAAGAATATCATGACCACCAGGCATAAACATATAACACCAGTAAAAATTTAACATTGAAAATCAATGAAACTAACTAACTTGCTTAATAACTATTTACTATAATAGATTTAGAACTGGAGAGGTCCTCATTGAATCCAGTCCCCTCATTCTTTTTTTCAGATGACCCACAGAAGTTAAAAGATTGGCCTCAGGTCACACACTGGCAAACCTGGGACTTGATCCAGTATTCCTCCTACAAACCACATACTTTCCCCACTGTATCACATGGTCTTTGTATTTCAATACATTAACTTCAGCATATAAAATATCATCGAAAATTTCTATCATTTCATCTAGCTTTTCGTAAGAATTCTTTTTTATAAAATGATTTTCATTACCTGGAAAGATTTATATGAACTAATGCAAAGTGAAGGAGCAGAACCAAGAAAACAATGTACACAATAATGGCAATATTGTAATAATAATCAACCGGGAAAGACTTAGCAACTCTGATTGATACAGTGATCCATGACAATTCCAAAGGATTCGTGATGACAAATTCTATCCACTTCCATATGCAGAACTGATAGATTCTGAGTGCAGATTGAAGCATATTTTTTCTCTTTATTTTTCTTGTTTTTTTTTTAAACAATATGGCTAATGTAGAAATATGTTTTGCATGACTTCATATGTATAATGGATATTGTACTTCTAGCTTTCTCAATAGGTGGGGGAGGAGTGGAGGGAGGGAGAGAATTTGGAACTGAAACTAAAAATTAAAAATTAAATTGATTAAAAAATTAAAATAAAGTTCATCTTTCCTCTTCCATTGTTTTCTTGTCATGGTTTGATAGAATCTGGAGAAAATAGAAAGAAAGAGAGTAGAGAGGCCTTTATTCTGAATGTAATTTTTAACCTTTATCTTGAGAAGAAGATGAAGAGAATTCTTGCGAAGGGACCATTTATTGTCCTGAATGAACTGGTGTGGATTGTGTTCTTGGAACAGAAAAGTTACTTGACTTTGTGTTGGGGATCACAACTCTAGTTGTGATTGTTCTTATAGCTAAAATGTTGTAAGCAATTATCTATTTCTTTGTTGTATTATTAATATCATTGTTAAGAAGGTTTATATTCAGTAATTTTAATAATTAATCTTAGGAAATTAATTGATTATACATGTGTATGTATACATATATGTGAGTTTTCCAGTTTATTAAATAAATAACATTTTATCAACTGATGGGGGCTCTGAACTTAGTTGATTGAATGATATGTTTAAATTGTATTAATTAGTGAAGAAACATATAAATATACTCTGGATTCTCCTAGCGTTCAGTATTTATTAAAATTATGCTTCAATGCTTTTTTCTTTCTTTTCTTCTTTGTTTTTTTTTAAAGCATCCCTCTTGAAAGGTCTTCCTTCCCTGAGTTGCCCCATTAAATACAAAAAGATGAAACTCAATCCTTGTAACAAGTAAACATAGTCAAGGAAAACAAATCCACTTATTTGCCTTGTTCAAAAATATATGTTTTATTCTGCTCCTTAAGTCAATAACCTTTCTGTCAGGAGATGGGTAGCATGTTTTATTAACAGTGCTCTAGAATCAGGTTTGGGCTTTGCATTAATCAGAGTTCTTAAGTCTTTCAAAGTTGTTTTATTTTACGTTGTTGTTATTACATAAATTGTACTCTCGGTTCTGCTCACTCTACTCTGCATCAATTCATACCAATCTTCTCAAGTTTCTCTGAAACAGTTTCTTTAGTCATTTCTTATAGAACAATAATATTCTATTATATATTTTAAGCAATAATTGTCTAGTCATTTCCCAATTGTTGGATGCCTCTTCAGTTTCCAGTCCTTTGACAACTCCATGGTATTTTAGATATGAAAACAATGTGTCAGGTCATCAATGACATGTATTGAGTAACTACTGTGATGCCTGTCAATTGGAGAATGACTAGACAAATTATGCTACATGAATGTAATGTATTGTTATACTGTAAGAAATGAAGAAAGGGATGAGTTAAGAAAAATCTGGGAAGATCTATTTGTACTGATAGAGACTGAAGTGAGTATAACCAGGAGAACAATTTATACAGTAACAACATTATAAAGAGAAACAATCATGAAGTACTTAAGAATGCTAATCAGTACAATAAACAATTATGATTTGAAAGAACTGGTGATAAAACATGCTGCCTACCTCCTGACAGGGAAGTAATAAACTCAAAGTGTAAAATGAAATATACATTCCCACATGTGACCAATGTGGGGATTTATCTTCTCAACTATGCATATATGATATAAGGGTTTTATTTTTTTCTTTCAATTTGAGGATTTGGGGGAGAGAGATATAACAATGGGGTTGCTAATTTTTTAGAAAGAGGATCATTAAAACATTTCTTGAAAATACACAGAAGAAAACTGAATGAAAGTCAATAGGAAACACAAACAAGCAGGATGGCTTATATGCTTAAAAAGAAAAGCAAGCTCTTCATGTACAATCCTCTTTTCTGCTTTGTATATAAAAATACTCATCTTATTTTGGTTAGCTTAGTTCAGCACAATTTTTTTTAAAGAATAAAAGTGTGTGTGTGTGTGTGTGTGTGTGTATGTAAAATGGGGGGTATAGTATGAGTAACATCCTAACCCCTACCCCCATGCAAATTAGTTTACCTTTTCCTTAAAAGACACTAAGACTATCCTCAAGATTTGATTGGCTCAAGAGACTAAAAACTCAGACTGTAGACATCATTTCCTGATGACTTGAGTACAAAGTAGCCACTAAGAGCTCCAGGACTTCTTTTAAACTCGACTGGTGGAAAATGATGAGAGACCAAGGCAAGGGACCTCAGTTCAACTAAATCAATTTGAAGTGTCCACAGTTTCTCTCTGTTAAATATCCTTCTCCTACTATGGCTGAGTAAAACTCCTTTCAATAACTGTTGAATGATCTACAAATTTCTCATTTTGAAGCTACCAGGAGACTTGTCTGAGGAAGGCCCAACCAAGAACAAGAGATTAGATCGCATGACATCTGAGGTCCCTTCCAGTTTCAAAACTATGAAATCTCTATGATTCCTTCCAGCTCTACATCTATGAACCTGTGACTATGGTCTATGATATTATTTGGGGGAGATCATAGAATTTAGAAGCGGCAGGACCTTAGAGGTCATTTTTTTTAGGCAATTGGGGTTAAGTGACTTACCCAAGGTCACACGGTTAGTAAGTGTCAAGTGTTTGGTCTGAGGCCGGATTTGAACTCAGGTCCTCCTGACTTCAGGGCTGGTGCTCTATCCACTGTGCCACCTAGCTGGCCCCGAGGTCATTCTTAATCCCTCATTTTACAAACAAGGAAACCAAGACCCAAAGAAGTAAATGTGATTTATCCATGGTCACATTGGCACTAAGCAGAAGAGTAAGGGTTTAAACCTCCCTCCAAATCCAATGAGCTTTCTTCTACACCAGTAGCCTGGTTTGGGAAAAAAAATACACTTATGACTCTATCAAAAAGACACAGTATAAAGATTCCAGCTTGTTGGGTCAACAAGGATGCTGGAATTAAATCAACTTTCCCACATTCCCTACTGTTCCTGTCTGCACTGAATCGAAATCCTTGGAAACTCATCCAGATGGAAAATAAAATCTTAAAATATAATTGTTTGGTTTACTTGGGGCTCATGAATTAAATAACTGCAAAGCTAAAGGTGTTGCAGACAGAATGAAATGAGAACAAATTTCCCATTTGGAAAACATTAACATGCATGCAAAATCAAATGGAGCAGACATTAGTCTGAGGAGACTTAATTGACTAATTGAGCCTCCAAAGAACAAAGAAAAATGAAAATAGAATCTTTCTATGAACATTCTTTGTTGTTGTTTTTCATTGGAGTGAAAAATGTCTAAGCTGCAAAGTTTTGGCAGCAAATGTCTTTGGTTATGGCTGCACCAAATCCTGGAAGCCACAGGAACAATTAGCAACGACAGAGAAAAGTACATTTGGTCACTGGATTTGTGGGGAGGTAACAGTGCAACAAACAAAGACAAAGAGGAACTAAAATTGGATTTTATTTGCATTTTTCCCTCCTGGTAAGAATACAAGTAGGATTATTGGCTATGTCCTAAGTCATAAAACTTCCAAATCATTTTCCAAATGTCATATCCCTCTCATTTTACAGAGAAGGAAATTCAGACTCAGAGAGGGTAAGAGACTTTGTTCGAGGTCACACAAGGTCACAGACAAAATTTGAACTTGAGCCATCTGATTCAAAAATCCAATGGTCTTTCCACTGTACTTTGCTGCCCCCACAATGCATAGAGTATTTTTATTTTAATGGGATTGGATGTTAGAAAATAAATTATGTAACATAATTTTTCTCTTTTAAACATTTTTATTGATGTTTTGTTTTTATTTTACCTTCATTTACACATATATGCCTTTCCACTTCCCTACACAGAGGGACACCCCTCATAACAAAGAATGAAAAAGAAAGGGTAAAAAAAAGACCATTTCAGGGGTAGTTTGTGGTGCAGTGGATAGAGCACCAGCCCTGGAGTCAGGAGGACTTGAGTTCAAATCTGGCCTCTGACACATAACACTTACTAGCTATGTGACCCTAGGTAAGACATTTAACCCCACTGCCTACCCAAAAAAAAAAAAGAAAAAGACCATTTCAGCAAAACTAATCCACATTTCAACTGAGGCTGATATACATGCAGTATTTCACACCGGTAGTCCTCCCAACTGTCTAATGAAGGAAGTAAGGTACATCTCTTCTTAGGAGCCCAGTTGATCATTATAATTAGCATAAAATATGCATTACTTTTTGCCTTGATAACCGTTAAATATCACTTATAGATATAGAGGTCTTACTAGCAGAACAACAAAATGTAAGCACTTGTTATTAAGGTGTCATGTCCTGGTGTTGATGGATACAAGTAGTGTGGAAGATACTGTGCCAAGCAAACCTGTATGGGAACCTATTGCCCAATAAGAATTGATAGGTCAAAGAAGAGTGGTTGCAGATGGGAAGAACCAAATATCTTGTCCTGTGCACACTTTAGGACTGAGTCATCTGTAGTGAGCAAGTTGTCCTAGAATGTTATATTTCGTAAGCATGCATAGGTATGGGACTGTGTATTTCTTTGGAAGTGTTGGATTGCGGAACCCATTAATATCATAGAAGCACAGAGCCTCAGAGTAAAGGACCTCTGAAATTATCTAAGCTCAAGAACTCTGATGAGTGTAAAAACCCATAATAATTTCAGAAGGCTAATGTTGAAGACTGCTACCAGTTGACAGCAAGGCCATATATGATGAAACATACACTTCTAGATACAATCAATGTGTGAATTTGTTTGCTTGACTATACTTATTTGTTACAAGGGAGGGCTTCTATTTGGTAGAGAAGAGAGTTACAGAGTAGTGACAATGATGAAAAGAAGAAAGAGAAGAAAAGATGGAAGAGAGTCAATGAAACTTTAAAAACACATGGAAGGAGGCAGAAGGAAGTTCCAAGACATCTTTTTATTCTATCATATTAAATCTAACATGTATACATTGTTTACTTAATATATATATACATACATATCTGTATATGTGTATATAGATACACATATTATGTATTAAATATATACATATATCTATAACTATATACATATTAGGTATATATTATTATGAGTATATGTTTGTATAGCTATTGTATATATGTTATTATGACTAATATATGTTTATACACATTTTATATATATAAATTCAGTTTGATATATAATGCTCTTTCTATTCTTTATTTACGGAAAGGTCCATGTTTGTTGTTTGTTGGAATCATAATAAAAAAAGAAAAAATTTAAAATGCAGAATCCAGTATCTTTCATTTAATTCTTTTGCCTACTACAGTAAATAAACAGTGATTTATTTAGGGACTGAAACTTAAAAGTAGACCGTTGTTTTTGGAGTAAGTATTCCCACCTCTCATTATTTCTCATCATCTGGCAAGGATTCCACTTCCTTAGGAATGGGCGTCATCTATTTGTAATGTGCTTTGGTTTTCTTTTGTTCTCACTTGGGGGAGGTGGAAGGGTAAGAAGGCAGATTTTGACTAATTAAGAAAAATAACATATTTTAAAAAATAAAAATAAGGAATATGTGTCATCTAATTATGGTGTTGACATTGTCATAACTATCATGAGAAGTCATCATAAAAGAACGTGCCAGACACAGGAGGTTGAAAGTTATTGAAAACAAACAAACCAACAGAAAGCTCACTATGTAGTTTGTGGCTGGGGAGGCAAATTTGAGGATGTTCCTAAGAAAATACACACATTTCTGCCATCACTTCAAGCAGATTCAATTCAATTTGATTCAATACAATAAGTATCTATTAAGCACCTACTATATGTTAGGTATGAGTTAGGTATGAGAGATACAAAGACAAAAAGCAAAGTAGATTCTGCTGTAAGGAAATGTATACAATCTATACACAGATATTGATTGATTGATTGAGTTAATCAATCAAGGCACTTCATCTCACTTTAAGTGATGAGGTGCCCTAGTACTTAACCAAGTGAAAATAACAATTAATCTCAATCATAGATTTTGGTTTCAGTCAATCAGTCAACAATAGGCTTTGGACTAAGTGGGAAAAGTCCTTGGAACTGGAATCATGTACAGCTTGGCTGAGGAAACCTAGTCATACTATAGGATACATCTTTAAAATATCAAGCAAGTTGAGAACACATGTTACAGATAAGTAAATGCAAAATTATTTCAGAGATGGAATTGAGGGAAGGACACCAACAGCTGGGGGATCAGTAAAGGTAGCGAGCGTCACAGTGGATGGAGTGCCACACTTGGAATCGGGAAGACCTGAGTTCAAATCTAGCCTCAGACTCTTCTTGGCTATGTGACCCTGGGCAAATCACTTCACCTCTTTTTACCTAAGTTTCCTCATCCATAAAAAGGGGATAAAAAGCACCTACTTCCCAGGGTTGTTGTGAAGATCAAATGAAATCTTATTTGTAAAGCACTTTGTAAACCTTACAGAGACATATGAATTCTAGCTATTATTATTATCATTATCATTATTATTATTATTATCATCAGGATCTCTGAGGCCGATACATAGATTTGTAGAAAATAGATATGACAAAATCCTAAATTGGTAGGCTATGGAGTAATCACATCTCATCCAATAACTACATCTCCCAGATCAGTAAGGCTGTGCATTCTGATGAGACTGAAGGAAGCTTAAAGTAGAATGAGGTGAACTCACATAGCAGATTAGGCCAGGTCATCTGACTATTTCCAGGAACCCTCTTTCATCACTAATCCAGTACTACTTCCTACACACACACACACACACACACACACACACACACACACACACACACA
>NW_020954723.1:25372892-25394543 GCF_900497805.2 Vombatus ursinus
ACACACACACACACACACACACACACACACACACACACACACACACAAACACCCTCTCAAAGTGTTAAAAGCACAGGTTATGCCTCAGGTCTCTGGGCAAATGCCCAGTTCCCTCTGGACTAATTTGACCTTGGTCTGAAACAGAGGAAATGAATAAAGCTTTCTTTCTCAAACTCCATTGTGAGGGAACATTAAAAGGCCTATTTCTTGGGCTACTCAGAGGACTAGAGGCAAATTTTTAAATTGGGACCCAGCGGATTAGCCATGTGTTTCAGTGAGTGATTTAAAATCATTACTCATCTCTTTTGCTTTTAAATCTTAAGTATGTGAAATGTACACAGGCTTGGCAGCTCTGACCAGAGCCAGCTGAGTGCAAAGATAACATGTAAAAGCCATCTGTTGTCATGCTTAATATTAGTGTTCTAACCTTCTCCACCACATTGAATTACATCAAGCTTAATGGGAAAGAAGAGAATGAAGACAACTGCAGTGCACTGGTTTCAAATGGCTGTTTGTACAGCCTGTGGGGTGTGTTAAAGGATCTCAAGAGATAGAAAAACTGAGAGAAGTGAAGAGAGTACACAAAAGGAGCAATTTTGTAACTATCTTGTTAACATTTATATTTCTTTTAATAAAAAAAACACACTTGTAACTCTGACAATCCAGTTTCTTACATATTCCTCTTTTCTGTTTTCCTTTGTGTAACCCATGGTTCAAAGGTCATTTGCATAATACTATCCTCATTGGTGGAGATTGATTGCCCAACATTCCTTCAAGTCTGCCTGAGGAAGGGGAGTTCATTGAGAGAGGGTAGACTTATGAAAAAGGCCTTTGAGTTACTGGTTATATATTTGTAGCTTGAAACGTCTGTATCAATTGGTGATTATTATAGTCACAAAACAAATAAAAAATTTAAGTAGAATTTTTTATAAACAAAAACCACTGGACTTGGTATCAGAAAATCCATGTTTGAGTCTTGACTTCATTACTTATATTTTTTTTTATTTTTATAGGCAATTGGGGTTAAGTGACTTGCCCAGGGTCACCCAGCTAGTAAGTGTCAAGGGTTTGGTCTGAGGCTGGATTTGAACTCAGGTCCTCCTGACTTCAGGGCCGGTGCTCTATCCACTGAGCAACCTAGCTGCCCTGACTTCATTACTTATAGTCTGCAGAACCATAGGCACACTAAGATCAAGTTAATGTTACTATTACTAAAACTATTTATTGTATATCAAAATTATAACTACAACCTGATTTGGCAGGATTCCTTTCCTAAGAAAAAAGTAACTTTTGTATAAATGGTGGTTTATCGCTCATTATTAAAGACAGCTAAGTGGCACAGTAGGTAGAGCGCCAGGCCTGGAGTCAGGAAGACCTGAGTTTGAATCTGCCCTCAGATACTTACTAGTTGTGTGTCCCTTAGCAAGTGATTTAATCTCCATCTGCCTCAGTTGCCTCATCTATAAAAGAACTATATAAACACTAGCTATTATTATTGTAATTCTCTCAGCTGGCATATTAAGAGTTGGTAGTTTTCTTTGAAGCATTGCCCATTGTAACCTCAGAAATTTGTGCATCAAAAATCCAACAGGTTTGTTTTGGTTTTTTGCTTATTACTTGTGCAAAACTTTTTACTCCTACCCACTCTTAAGATAGCAACAACTTCTCTCAAGGTTGTTCTCAGGACATTTATTAGTGTCTAAGTGGAGCAGACTGCCTCATTATTCAACTGAAACTATTCTCTCTGAAGTTATCAATCATCTCTTACCTGCCAAATCTAATGGACTTTCCTCAATCCTCATCCTTCTTCACCTCTCTGCAGCCTTTGATGACCCTCTTCTAGACATTTCATCTTTTTTTTCTTTTATTAAGAAATTTATTTTTTTTTTTTTTTGGTTTTCAACATTTACTTCCACAAGGTTTTGAGTTCCAAATTTTCACCACATCTTGCCCCTCTCCCCACCCCAAGATGGCATGCATTCTGAATACCCCTTCCTCTAGTCTGCCTTCCCTTCTATCTCTCCCTCCCCTTCTCTTATCCCCTTTCCCTTCTATTTTCCTGTAGGACAGGATAGATTTCTGTACCCCATTTCCTGTATTTCGTATTTTCCAGTTGCATGTGAAAACATTTTTTAAAACATGTGTTTTTAAAACTTTGGGTTCCAAATTTTCTCCCTTCCCAAATATCTTCCCACTCACCCTCATTGAAAAGGCAAGCAATTCAATATAGGTTATACATGTGCAGTTATGCAAAACACTTCCATAGTAGACATGCTGTGAAAAACTAACTCTATTTACCTTAATCTTTTCCCACCCCCCCATTTATTCTATTCTTTTGACCCTGTCCCTCCTCAGAAGTATTTGCTTCTGATTACCCCCTTTCCCAATCTGCCCTCCTCTCTATCATCCCCCTATTCGCTTGCCTCCTTCCCCCCATCCCATTATCCTATAGGGTAAGACATTTCAAATACACACTCAATTGGATATGGAAATCTGTCTTACTTTACAGGACATTTTATCTTCTGTCGAGTTTTTGTGATACTGCTCTCTCATGCTTCTCCTCCTACCTATCTAACTGTTCTTCTCAGTCTCCCTTACAAGATTTTCATCCAGGACACAATCTGGGTGTCCCTCAAGGCTCTGTCCTGGGCCCTCTTCTCTTCTCCCTCCATTCAATTTCACTTGGTAATCTCAACAGTTCCCATGGATTCAATTATTATCTCTATGCTGATCATTTTCAGATTTATTTGTGGAATTCTACCCTTTGTCTTGGCCTTCAATATAGTATCTTGAAGTGCCTATCGGCCATTTCAAATGGATGTCTCATAGGCATCTTAGACTGAACATGCCTAAATCTGAATCTTTTCCCCCAATCCTCCCTTCTTCCTAACTTCCTAATTACTATCAACGGTAACACTATCCTTCTAGTCACCCAGGAGTAACCTAGGTGTTAATTCTCACCCTCATATCCAATCAGTTGTCAAGCCTTGTCAATTTTATCTTCATAATATCTCTTGTATATATCCTCTACTCTACTCTGACATTACCACCACCCTGGTACAAGTTCTTATCACCTCATACCTGCTGCAATAGCCTGCTGGTTGGTCTCCTTGCCTCAAATCTCTCCCTACTCCTATCTATCCTTCACACAAATGTCAAATTCAATCAATAAATATTTATTAAGCATCTACTACATCCAAGCACCATGCCTAGAGCTGGAAATATAAAAAGGCAAAAGATAGTTCCTGTCCTCAAGGAGCTTACAATCTAATGGGGGGGACAACATGCAAACAAATATATACAGGACAAATAAGAAATGATTAAAAGAGGAAAAGCACTGGAATTAAGAGGTTTTAGGGAAGGCTTCCTATAGAAGATGAGATTTTAATTGGGAATTAAATAATTGAGAGATCTTTAGGTCAGAAGTTGGAGTGGAGGAGAGAACATTCCAGGCATGGGAGACAACCAGGGAAAATGCTTGGAGCCAAGAGATGGAGCATCTTGCTCATGCAATAGCCAGGAGGCCAGTGTCACTAGAACAAAGTGTAGGCATTGGTAAGTAAGTTGTAAGAAGATTGGAAAGGTAGGAGGGGACTAGATTATGAAGGGTTTTGAATGTCAAACAGAGCATTTGGTATTTGCTCCTGGAGGCAATAGAAAACCATTGGAGTTTATTGAGTAGGGGGTGATACGATTTGACCTGCATTTCAGAAAAATCACTTTAGTAGCTGAATGGAGAATGGATTGGAATAGGAGAGACTGGAGGCAGGCAGACCCACCAGCAGGTTATGACAATAATCAAAGTGTGAGGTGATCAGGTCCCACACTATAGAGGTGGCGGGGTCAGAGGAGAGAAGGGGAAGTATTGAAGGAATTCAGGATGACTTGTAGGTCGGGAGCCTGAGGGTTTGGGAGGATGGTGTAATAACTCTACAGTAATTGGTAAGGTAAGAGGTGGGAATGGTTTAGGTGAAAATATAGTGAATTCTGTTTTGGCTATATTGAGTTAAAGATGTCTACTGGATACCCAGTTTGAGATGTCTGAAAGGCAGTTAAAAATGTGAGATTGAAGGTCAGCAAAGAGGATGAGACAGGATAGATAGATTTGAGAATCATCAGCCTAGAGATGATCATTAAATTAATGGGAACTGATGAGATCACCAAGTGAAGTAATATATAGAAAGGAGAGGGCCTGAGTACAGAACCCTGAGGGACACCTACAGCGATCTTTTCTTTTCTTTTTTTTTTTAGGCAATTGGGATTAAGTGACTCGACCAGGGTCACACAGTTAGTAAGTATCAAGTGTTTGGTCTGAGGCTGGATTTGAATTCGGGTTCTCCTGACTTCAGGGCCGCTGCTCTATCTACTTCGCCACCTAGCTGCCCCTACAGTGATCTTCTTAAATCACAAGTCTGATCCCCTACCCAGCCTTCCCCCTGCCCCCATTCAATCAATTGTAGTGGTTCTTATTGAATCTAGGATCAAATATAAAATACTCTGGCATTTAAGGCCTTTCATAACCTGACCCCTTCCAAACTTTTCAGTCTTCTTACACCTTATAGCTCCCTTTGTGAGGAATGTTAACAGTTTGATTCCCACAGAATTGATGAGAAAAGAGGACAGGGGGAGATTAGGTTATTGATTAATTGATTTCTTGGTTTATTGGTTTACACAAATATGTAAACAAGATAAGGGAATGAATGGGATAATATAGGGTGAAGCCCCCTAAGGGGAATGAACTAACCCTGACCTCAGTTACTTTTCATACTTATGACTGTTGCCAGACCGCACCCAGATGCCTTGCAGCACAATCTGGCTAAACCGGATGTTCCATGTGGCTAAATTGGATGTTCTGGTTGTGCTAAGAGACCACTCCCCTCTAACTTGTTTCGAACTTCCTTCCGTAGAAGTTAGAATTCCGCGAATAGATTGTGCCCCTAATATTCCCAGCCAATGGGTTGGTGGGAAGGGGGTTAGGGTGGGGATATTGCGGATAGGGTCTATATATTCTGCTTTACAAGACACTCCAACGCACAGCCTGGCTGGAGCCATCTTGAGCGAATGCTGGGTGTGTCCTTTCTCATGAGAAAGCAATAAAGCTCCTTTTTGCCTTTCTTAAGAAAAAGTCTCTGATTTGATTATTTTGGGGGTCACAAACACCCCACACACCTTCTTCCACCATGTACTACTATGTGATCCAGTGATACTGAATTATTGGCTGGTCCTCATACTAGATACATCACCTCTTGATTGGACATTTTCATTTGCTATCCTCTATGCCTGGAACTATCTCCCTCCCCATCTCTTCCTCCTGGCTTCCCTGCTAAAGTCCTACCTCTCCAAGAAGTCTTTCCCAATCTCCCCTTAATGCCAATGCCTTCCTTCCATTGGTTATCTCCAATTTATCCTGTATACATCTTGTTTGTACATAGTTGTTTCCTCCATTAGAGTGTGAACTTCTTGAGAGCAGGAACTGTCTTTCTTTGCATCCTCAGTGCTTGGTACAGTGCCTAGCACATAGTATGTGCTTAATAAATTCTAGTTGGCTGACTGATTACCCAACTTAGATAACCCAGTGTCAATGACACTATATTAGCTTTAGGTTAATCATGAGAATTAACTCATCATAGATTTCCCCTGAAAAGGTCTTGAATATGTGCCAAGGCCAAATTTCCTCAAAAAACAGCCATGAAAGTTGGTCCTAGTGGCACATACCTGTGCTCCCCTACTACTGGGGAGGCTTGGGCTGCGTAATCACTTGAGCTCCCAAGTTCTGAGCTGCAGTAGAACTAAAGATGATTGAGTATCTGTACTATGTCTGGCACCAATATGGTGAGCTCCCAGAATCAGGGGGTCATCAGGCTGGCTAAGGAGGGATGAACTAGCTAAGTTAGGAAATAGATCAGGGATGATCAGCAATGAGATAAGGCTTATAAGTGGCAATGGCACTTTCAGTCTAAGCAAGATAAGGAGTTATTATTGTTCAGTCATTTTTCAGTCGTGTCTGACTCTTCGTGACCCTATTTGGGGTTTTCTTGGCAAAGATGCTGGAGTAATTTGCCATTTCCCTCTCCAACTCATTTACCAGATGAGGAAACTGAGGCAAACAGGATCACTCAGCTAGTAAGTGTCTGAGGCCAGATTTGACCTCTTGAAAATGAATCTTATTAACTCAGGCCCACCATTCTATCCACTGCCCACCAATCTGCCCCAAGATATGGAGACCCAGTCTCAAAAAACAAACAAAACCAAACTGATGATGATTGCCAAAAAAAACTGTCCATGAGTCAGGTATGTACGCCCTGGCCAATTAGCACTCCTAAAACTTCAAGAATAGGAAGTGCTGTCAACAGTAGAGTTTGTTGTTGTTGTTGTTGTTGTTGTTTTCTATATAAGAAGGAACAATCCAGACTCGAATTGTGTTGTAATCTTCTAATCCTCTCATATATACTGATGATAGCTTACAGAAGGCTAGTGGAGCAATAGAAACTCTATAAGTCTAGAGGAGTGTGCCCTTCATCTGGCAGTAGCTAAGAGGTCCTTGGCAACATTTATATTCTCTATATTAACTCTTCATTAGATATCCAACTGGCTATAATTGAGATACTCCTATTAACCCCTATCTTGAATATATATGTGTCTGTCTGTGTGTGGTGTGAGTTGGATTTTATTTTGGTTTTTCCTTTTAGTGGTGCAGAAGTAATGTTTATGACATAACTATTCATTTAGAGAGCAGTTGCTGCTAAATGTTGGGGAATGAGTAGAAGAACCTCCTCACTTCTCCCACCGTTGGAATAGCTTCCTAAACCTTGGAGAATATGGGCTCTAGAATAGATTGGATTATTTGTTGACTAAGGATAAGTTGAGCAGATAGGTGGCTCAGTGGATAGAGCTCTGCACCTGGAGTCAGGAAGACTTGAGTTCAAATCTGGCCTCAAATACTTACTGGCTATATGAGCCTGGGCAAGTTACTTAACCTTGTTTACCCCAGTTTTCTCATCTGTAAAATGAGCTGTAGAAGGAAATGACAAACCTCTCCAGCATATTTGCCAAGAAAACCCGAAATGGGGTCACCAAGAGTCAGATGTGACTGAAAATGACTGAACAACTGATGGATAAATTTGATTGGGAATGGCTACAACAACTCTCAAAGATTATCTACTAAATTGTAGAGGGGTTGAATTCTGCAGAGATAGAGAAAGCACTTACACCGAAATCACAGAGACTTGAAGCAAAATATAAGAATCAGAATTGTTAGAATCAGAGAAAATTCTATTCAAATTCCATCTCTGCCATTTACTAGCTATGTGTTCTTGGGTAAATCACTTCAACTCTCTGTGCCTGTTTTCTTTTCTATAAATTATAAATGAGGCGGTCAGACTAAATGGTAATGTCCAAATGTCTTTACAATGTATTATAAGGGCAGATGCTAGTGTTAGGAGTCTGGCGGGCATACACGCAGGACCAGTAGTGTACTGGTAAATGTTTAACAACAGGCTGTCTGGGGACAGGAAGATGTATGAATTACATACTTTTAAGTTTAATCTGCATTACTAATATTTCCTCCACCAATTTCTTAAGTCTATAATTCAACAAAACAATAAATCAAGCTTTTATTTGTATTATTTGCTGATTTCTGAAGTGTAAATGCTCATACTGAAAATTTAGCAATCTTCTCTACCCAACCTAACTCCAGAACACTCATGGCAGATTGTATGACTTGATAGTCCTCTATCATACCAGAAGTAACAGAGTTGGTGCCTCCTGTCTCATCTAAGAGATATGAAGAATAAAGCAGCCCAAAAAGTTTTTAGGAGACTGAGGGAGGGGGTGAAATAAAGGCAAAGAGGGAAGGGAGAAGCTCTTAAAGTGTGATTCGGGGACCACAAGACGTCCAAGTTCAGCTCATGGTCTTGTCTCTTAGGTAAAAACATTTATACTAGAGTGATGTATTCAGGCTCACTTCCATCACAAATGAATAGTTTAGTGATAGGTTCCTCTTCCAAATCAAGTTCATCTTTCCATTCCATTCCAGTGAAGTCAGGCAATACCTAGGATGCTATGTTCAGTTGGGGGCACCACCTTTTAGGAGAAACATTGGCAGGCTAGAGTGTATACAGAGGAAAGCAATCAGTCTCCTGAGAGGATTCAAAACGTCATATGGAAATCCACTTGAGGCATCAGAATGTATAACCCAGAGAAGACAAGACTTAGGGACTGCACAACAGCTCACATATTTTGCTTGTTCCCAGGAAGCAGAACTGGGACCAGTGAGTGGAAATTATAGGGAGGCTGATTTTAACTTTATATAAGGAAGAGCTTCCTAACCAGGAAGAGCCACCTCAAAATGTAACGGTTTCTTTCCAAAGGTAATTGGCTCATGGCTTCTAGACATCTTCAAGGAGAAGCCAAGACTATCTGTCTAAGATGTTATGGATATTAATCAGTTGGACCAGCCAAGAACCTTCTACCTAAGAGGTTCCCTTCCCTATTCCAGTTGCTAAATGTCACAACCAGCTTAGAAAGATGTCTGCCTTTTTAAAAGAATATATATAGGGCAGCTAGGTTGCTCAGTGGATGGAGCACTGGCCCTGAAGCCATGAGGACCTGAGTTCAAATTCAGCCTCAGACCAAACACTTGATACTTACTAGCTGTGTGACCCTGGGCAAGTCACTCAACCCCAATTGCCTAAAAATAAATAAATAAAAGGATATATAGAATCAGACACAAATCTGTAAGAAATAGGTATTTCTCTCTTGTATTTAATAACTAATTATTGTATTAGGACCTAGACTTTTCCCCTATTCTACTTCCTCATCCAGATATCAACTAGAGCGGGAAATCACTCAAAGATTTATCCAGGCCAGGATCTAATCAGATAGTAAAAGAAATTCAAAGTTTGGGCTAATGGATGTATTCCTGCTCATTGTGTTTGCTCCCACAGGTCTGGGGAAGTGTTGGTTCTCCCTTTTGTCAGATAGATGATATGGAGATTGATGTCTCTTGGACCAAGATTTGGATGATCCTAGTCAAGTACCCCAAGACCCTTATGTGATATGGCCCAGTCTTTCATTGTAATATCCGTTTTCTCATTAATTGTTAATCAATAAAAGTTGATTGCCATACCTCAGGAGCACTTGCTCTTCCAAGGGCACATAAAATGTAAGCCCACCACCATTAGGGGTCTTTGGTCTAAGAGAGATGGCCAAATGATCATCCTTTTTTTAATAAATGTGCTGGCCTTATTAATAAAGTAATTAAATTACCCAGAAACCATGTCAATCAGAATTTTTTAATCATCACAAATCAAAGAAGTTTTAGAACTAGAAGGAATCTTGGACATCATGTAGTCCAACACCTATTTTACATATTAGAAAACTGAAGACCACAGATGTTAAGTAACTCAATCAAGGTTATGGCAAAATTAATGACAAAGCCAGTACTAGAATCTAATTCTACTGATGCCTAAACTAATGCTATTTTCGTTACACTATGATATATCTAAATAGGTCCCACTGATTATATCGAAAAGCAACATAGTGTAGTGGTTCTAGTGTTGGACTTGAAGTCATGAAGAACTGGGTTTGAATCTTCTCTGACACATTTTTTTTTTTTGGTGAGGCATTTGGGGTTAAGCAGCTTGCCCAGAAACACACAACTAAGAGAGTGTTATGTGTCTGAGGTTGGATTTGAACTCAGGTCCCCCTAACTCCAGGGCCGGTGTTCTATCTACTGCATGATCTAGCTGCCCCTCTCTGACACATTTTCTGAGTGACATGGTAAAGTCACTTAACATCTCCAAGTCTCGAATTTCTTCATCTGTAGAATGGGAACAAGAACATTTGTATAGGCAGTTCTGTTATAATGAGACACCACTCTATGAAAAATTGAACAATAAAAATCATAGAACTATTAGGGAAAATGGGGTTAGGGAAACAATGCTCAAAAACTTTGACAGTGATAAAAAAAAAGATGGAAAACTATTAAAAATGGTAGCATAGTTTTATATAGGTCAAATGGTTAAGAAATAAATCAATACTACAATAGTGCTTGTATCAGTGGCCTGGGGCTGCTGCTTGGCTTGGGTCTGGGCTGCAAGAACAAATTTGGTCAGCTAAAACAGCCTCCAGGTAGAAGTTATGGTGGAAGGGTGGGGGTGATGGAGACTAGCCCTTCTCTACTCTCAGCTCTTCCTGCACCAGAAGGTATACAATATAAATATGGCACTTTGCCTTGATAAAGATCTGAAATTTATTTGTGGAAGTTGACATCAGAAGGGTTTGAGCTTGTGAGTGAGTAATGGTGAGGTGTTGCAGTTTTCTGCTTTCTTGCAGAAGCAAACTCAAAATTCAAGTTATGCTCTAAGGATTACCTCATTCTATCAATCACACTGGAACAATTTTGCATTTTCAAAACACATGTTGTAGCAGAACTGACTGTAGAATTTACCTTCTAGACTTCTTGGGATTGCAAAGTGCTTTGCAATCTTGAACCAATCTGTAAACTTTGTTAAGTGCTTACTATGTGCTAGGCACTGGGGATACAAATATTAGAGTGAAACGATCCCTGCCCTCAGAGTTTACATTGTACTAATAATACTATATACATGTCAGCTATTGTAATGGTATTACAGTATTCCTCCCATCTATAAATCTAAATGGTAGACGTACCTTCCACATTTTGTGCTAAGGCTGATGCTCCAGAACCAACGTATAGAACTAGCAAGAAGATTGTGAAAGAACCCCTTCCACACCGTGGGTTAATTTTGCCCTCAGATAATTTAACTTCAACAAATTTTTGTGGGAATCAAATAGAAATCAGCAATTTGTGTAGCATGATTGAAGAGACTACAGACTCCCCTAGTATTTATAAACTTGGAAGTGAAGGAAGATAAGCCAAGAGAAAACAGGCTAGACAGATACTATTTACCGCAAGAAGGTATGATTCATTTATTCCTAACTTTTAATGATTTTTTAAAAGCATAAAATGTTATTGTATTTTATGAAAAGCTATTGATATGGTTGTGTGATTTAAAGAAAATTATTCTTGTTATTCACATGGTCTATTGTGTTTGTAGTTTTCCTAATATTGAATCTACCTTGTATAAATCCAACCTTATTATAGTGTATAATCTTTTTAATACTTTGCTATAGATGATTTTAGGTGATATTTTCATTCAATATTTTTACACAGATATTCATTAGGGATCTTAGTCTATAGTTTTCTTTAATTCCCAGTTTAGGACCATATTTGTTTGTCTCAGAGAACTGCTTTGGTAAGATGACTTTCTTTACTATTTTTTCAAGTAATTTATGTAATATTGGAATTAATTATTTTCTGAAAGTTTATTAAAATTCACTTGTAAATCCATCTGGTCCTGTTTTATTTTGTTTTTCCTTAGAAAGCCCATTTATGGCTTACTCAAATTATTTTTTTCTGGTATTGGGTTATTTAAATTCTCTATTTCTTGTTCTGTTAACCTGGGTATTATATAATTTTTTAAATATTCATCCATTTCATTTAAGTCTTTAGTTTTGTTTGCATGTAATTGTGCAAAATGGTTCTAATAACTTTTTAAAAAATTTCCTCTAGCTAGCTGGTATAGTAGATAGAGAGTGCTATGCTTAGAGTCAGGAAGACCTGATTTCAAATCTACTAGCTCTATGATCTTGGGCAAGTCACTTAACCTTTTTCTACCTCAGTTTCCTTAAATATAAAATGGAGATAATAATAGTACCTACCTTATAGTGTTGTTGTGAGTATGAAACGAGATGATATTTGTAAATTGCTTAGCGTGGTGCTTGATATATATAGTAGGCACTTAAGAAATGCTTGTTTTCTCCCCTACTTCCATCTTTATTATGTATCCTCCTTTTATTTGGTTTTTCTACTTTTACTTTATTACTTAACAGGTATTTCTTTTAAAAAACTAGATCCTACTTTTATCTATAAATTCATTTTTGTTTCCAATTTTACATATTTGTTAATTTTTCAGAATTTCTGTTTTTGTGTTTAGATGGTGTTTTTTGCTTTGATTTTTTTTAGGATTTTTCCGTTGCTGTATGCCCAATTTATTGATCTGTTCTTCTCTTCTACTGGTAAAAATGCTTAGAGCTATAAATTTTCCCCTAAGGATTGATTTTAGGTGCATCTCAAAAGTTCTGGTATATTTTCTCATGGTTGTCATTTTCCTTATGAAATTACTTATTGTTTCTAGGATTTACTCTTTGACACACTAATTCTTTAGAATTAAATTATGTGATATCTATTTAAGTTTGAATACTTTCTTCAGATCATTTTTTATGAATAAAATGAGGGGCTATAACAAATTATGCTACAGCTGAACTGCTATAAAAGCTTTTGACAAAATTGAACACTCATTTCTATGAAAAACTGTAGAGATCATACCAACAAACTGACTTTTCCTTAATGGAAGAAATAGTGCATATATAAACCCAAGAGCAAATATTATAGGTAATGCAGTAAAGTTAGAGATCTTTCCAATAATATCAGAGATTAAAAGTAAGGATGCCCCTTATTCATAGCACTATTTCACGCAGTGCTAGAAATGTTAGCTGTAGCAATAATACAAGAAAAAGAGATTTATGGAATAAGCATAGGCAAAGAAAAAACAAAAATATCACTTTTTGTAGATAATATGATAGTATACTTAGAGAATCCTAGAGAGTCCATTAAAAATTTAATTGAAATAATTAATAACTTTAGCAAACTTGTAAGACATAAGATAAATCCACATAAATCATTAGCATTCTTATATGTAACCAACAAAACCCAGTAAGAAGAGTTAGAAAGAAAAATTCTGTTCAAAATATTTACAGAAGCTATACAATTTTATGAAGTATAACTTCAAAGATTCAGCCAGGGACTATCTAAATCTAATATAACAAACTCTTTGCAAGAAAAAAAGACCAACCTAAATAATTGGAGAAACATTAATTATTTGTAGGAAGGTCAAGCCAATATTATAAAAATGACAATACTACCTAAATTAATTTACTTATTCAATGCTGTATCAAACTCCCAAAGGAATATTTTATAGAGAGATAGAAAAAATAACAAAATTCATATAGAGAAACAAAAAAAGTGGGAAGGATGGGAGTGTATTAGTGCCAAACCTCAAACAATACTATAAAGCAGTAATCATTGCAATGATTTGGTACTGGTTAAAAAGAAGTTGATTAAAAAAAAAAAGAAGTTGATTACTAGAACAGATTAAGTACACAACAGACAGAAGCAAAGTAGCACGTTATTTGATAAACTCAAAGACCCCTGTTGTTGGGGGAAGAGCTCACTCTTTGAGAAAAACTTCTGGGAAAACTGGATGGTAGTTTGGCAGAAATTAGGTTTAGAACAACATTGCACACCATATGCCAAAATAAGTTCCAAATGTATACGTGCCTTAGATATAAAAAATCATATCATAGACAAAGAAGAGGCGCAAGGAAGCATTATCTTTCAGATCTAGGGATGTGAATAAAGTTCCTGATTAAACAAACAATAGAGAGGACCACGTAAGATAAAACGGACAATTTCAATTACATAAAATTTAAAAGTTTTTGTATAAATAAACATAATGTAGTAAAAAATTAGAAGTGAAACAGGCAAATGGGAAAGGATCTTTGAAACATGTTTCTCTAATAAAAGTCTCGTTTCTGAAATATATAAGGAATTTATTCAAATTTATAAGAACTAGAGTTATTCCTCTATAGATAAATGGCCAAAGGGTGTGGCCAGGCAGTTTTCAAAGAAGAAATCCAGGCTATCAGCAAACTCATGAAAAAATGCTCTATATCACTAATTATTGAATAAATGCAAATTAGAGAAATTTGGAAGTTCTACTTCATACATATCAGACTGGCAAAGATGACAAAAGAGGAAAATGACAAAAGCTGCAGGGGCTTTGGGAAAACTGGTATATGATGTGCTTTGATAGAGTTGTGAATTAATCCAGCCATTCTAGAAAGCAATTTAGATTATGTCCAGAAAGTTAATAAACTGTGCATACCCTTTGACTACTGGGCCTATAAACCCAAAGAAATCAAAAAAGGAAAAAAAAACTACATGTATAAAAATATTTAGAGTAGCTAGATAATTAATAAAGTGATGCAATGGCCATTCTGCAGTTTTAAGAAGCTCATGAGCCAATGTGCATAACTACAAGTATCACAGACGTCATACCACCATTTCATATCATATTCCTGTAGTTGTCTTGGTTCCTGAAGCTTCTAGTTTGGCACAGGAACTCATTAGTTCTTCCCTCCAAAGTTACCTCTGTGACTGACAGCTCCTTTTCCTCATGATTTTGCAAACCTGGGAGCCCTTTTTTTCCTTCCTCTCTTACAAACTTTATGTCTACAACATCATAAAGAAAGGTCACTTGATTTCCTTTGAGGTTGCTTGGGTGCCTTCAACTTTGGGCCCATGGAATCACAAGAATTACTTGGCTCCTTTCAGAGTAACTCACTACATCACTTTTCTCCTATGCTAACCAGCTCACTCAGCCAATCATTCAATCAATAGAGATTTATTAAGTGCCTACTATGTGCCAGGTACAGTGCTAAGTGCTGGGGATAGAAACAGAGGCAAAAGACAGTCCCCTGCCCTCAAGGAGATTACAATCTAATGGGAGAGGCAAAAATATAGACAAATGTATAAAACACTATTTATATACGTAATAGCATAGAAATTCTCATCTACCCTTATGGAGCTTCTTGGAGCATTGTTGGAATGGAGTATCACCCAGCAGAGACTTCTCATTGATGGCAGCCTACCAGAAGAAGCAATTTGGTATAGTGGAAAGTATAGTCTACGGGCCTGGGAATCAGGAAGACCTGAGTTTGACTAATGCCTTAGATACTCACTAGTTCTGTGACTTTGAACAAGTCACTTAATCTCCATTTCCTCAATTGTACAGTGGGTGTAATAATAGCATCTATATCCCAAGGTTGTTGTGATCATCAAACAAGATGAGATATGTCAAGGACTTTGTTAACCTTAATGTGCTTTAGTAATAGATAAATATAATATATATGGTATATATAGTATACAGGATATATATATAGTATATAGAATATATACTATATATTATATAGTACATATAATATATATTAATAATATAGTAATAGATATATAAATAACATGTAATATCTTATAGATTGAGCAATCATACTGAACATTCAGATCTCAACTTCCTTACACCTTATTATACGGTCTTCATCAGTTCTGTACTTGAACTAAAATTCATCATCTGGTATCATCCTCTGGTGATGAGTCTGAGAATAGGCTGGTTCTTAGGTAGCAAACTCAGTCAGTCAAGTGCGCCTGTACTTGAAACTTTCACAGCTTGGTAGCATCTGCCAGAGCATACTCTCTACTAACACAGCCTTTGACAAATCTCATTATCTTCCTTCCCCCAACAGAGAATCAGAGTAGAACTTTAGAGTGGATGCATAACATTAGTAATAGTATAGAAGATAAGTCATTTGGGTATGTAAAGCCAGTTCTCAGAGAAAGTCTTAGTTACAAAGATATTTGACTCTATTTAGGTCTAAAAGTGAATGACCTAATGACGAATGTATGTACTGAGCAGCCTAGTTATTGTTAAAATTACAGATACTTGTACCAGCACATCTGAAAGCCCCTCAAGTCATGGCAACAAAGATGACGGCATAGCAAAGACAGCTGCTACTGTACACATGAAAAAATAGAGCAGAGAAAAAGGCAATTATCTGCTGGAGGAGTCCAGGTCGTGAGTGACTGAGGAGAAGGGGGTGGAAAGATGAGCAAGGTAAGAGTCTCAAAGAGAAGGTTGCAGGGAGGGCTTTAAAACTAGAGCATTCTTCCCCCTCCCTTTCTCTATCACTAAACTGTCTCGTATTTTCTAAATAAATACTTTGTTCCTATTAGGGATAATGCAATGTTTGGAGAGCAGATGCCAGCATTATCTCATCATTCTCCATACCTGGGATGCAGCAAAAGAGATGATTATTGAGGCAGTCAGGTGGCCTAGAGTGGATAGAGTACTGGATTTGGAATCAGGAAGACCTAAGTTCGAATTCAGCCTCATATCCTTATTAGTTGTGTGACTCTGGGCAAGTCACTTAACCTTTCTCTGCCTCAGTTTCCTCATCAATAAAGTGGGGATAACAAAATTACCTATCTCCCAGAGCTGTTGAGAGGATCAAGAGAGATAACATATGTAAAGTGATTTGTAAATTTTAAAGTGCTATATAAATGAGAGCTATTATTATTATCATCAAAAGATGTCTATGGGGAACAGACTGTTTTTTAAAGTCAATCGCTCACAAAATGAAAAACTTGACATTTAATGTTGATGAGGGTAGGGAGATTGGGCACATAAATGAAAATTATGAAAATTAGGGTAGTGGGCTCACTGTGGAAAAACAGTAACTTCCACTAATGGAGATCAGTCACTCATGGGTAACTTGAGATCATGAGATCTTAGATTTAGAATTAGAAGGGTCATCTAGCTCAGTGGCATCTTTCACCTTTTAAAAAATATTCCTTCCATTTTTTCCTTCCTTTCCCCATCAGAGTTGAAGGCCAGTACTGAAAATCATCCTGCCATGTCCTTGTTCTACTCCATCAGTCTCTGATATGAAGTGGGGCCCCAGGGATGGGTTATGACGTGATTAAGCAAGTGCCAGGAACATGAGCACCTCAGAAGAATAAACACATGTGTAGATAATAGCTGACATGTACACAGCTCTCTCTTGTGATCATCATAATAAGAGCTTCAGTTCAGTCGTTTTCAGTCGTGCTCAACTTTTCATGAACCATTTGGGGTTTTCTTGGCACAGATACTGGAGTGGTTTGTCATTTCTTCTCCAGTTTATTTTGTAGATGAGGAAACTAAGGAACAGGGTTAAGTGACCTGCCAGGGTCACACAGCTAGGAAGTGTCTGAGGCTCAACTTGAACGCTCTATCCACTGTGCCACCTAGCTGCCCCATACTAGCTAACACTTATCTATTACTAAAGCACTTTAAGATTAACAAAGTCCTTGACATATCTCATCTTGTTTGATGATCACGACCTTAGGATATAGATGCTATTATTGCACCCACTGTACAATTGAGGAAAAGGAGATTAAGCGACTTGTTCAAAGTCACAGAACTAGTGAGTATCTAAGGCATTAGTCAAACTCAGGTCTTCCTGATTCCCAGGCCCATAGACTATACTTTCCACTATACCAAATTGTTTCTTCTGGTAGGCTACCGTCAATGAGAAGTCTCTGCTGGGTGATACTCCATGCCAACAATGCTCCAAGAAGCTCTATCACTGTTCAAACCATCCAACCACTGAAATTAAAGGAGATAACAACTACATATAGGAGATAATAATCACTTACATTTATAAAGCACTTTAAAGTTTGCAAAGCACTTCAAATACATTATTTCACTTCATCCTTATGCCAACTCTGTAAGGTAGATACTGTAAGTATTATTTTCATGTTGCAGATGAAGAAACTATGACTAAATAACATGCCCAGGTGTTGGTGGGATTTTAATCCTTGCCCCTCTTGGCTCCCAGTTCAGCATTCTTTAACACCATGTGATGCCGCTGTTCCCTGTCAGAATTTATGGACTAATAGGATTTAGAGCTAGAAGGGGCCTTGGGTGCTCATCTTATCAATCCAGTCATTTTACTGATAAGGAAACCGAGATCCAGTGAAATAATGGAACCACAGAGATAGAACTGAAAGGCACTTTCAGGCTCATCTGCTTCATTTTATAGAAAAGGAAATTGAAGACAAAAAGGTTAAGTGACTTGTCCACGGTCATAAAGATTACAGAGGTATGTCTTTGGTTGTTAAAAACCAGGTAACACAAAATTTGCAGAAGCTTCTATTTTTCTTTTTTTGGGGGGGGTGGGGGTTTCCCATTGAGAAATTTATTTAAACAGATCAAATAAAACAGGTGCCTCCTTGTCTCTGCACTTAGAACGTGTTGGGCCTCTTGGTAGTAAAGCGTGGTTTGTGCTGGCCACGCAGAACTCTGTGGGGCAGAGAGAACTTGATTTTGGAGTCATGAAACTGCTTGACTGCAGGCTGGCGGCACTTGCTGACAGGAATTTCTTCCACTTGCATGATCTGGATAGAGTGTGCCTGGGCATGGTAACGGGCTCCCATATCTCGGTAGTGCTGAGTGATGGCACCAGCAGTGGTTAGGTCCCTGTAGTCCCTGTACATGTTGTGGGTTCCACTCCTGGAACCGTAGCACAGCCAAATGCCAAAGTTTTTCACCCTAAGAGGGGACTTTTCAAAGACTTATCCACAGTATACAATTTCTCCGTTAGACTTTTTCATCTTTCTCAGCTGGGAAACAAAGTACCAGAATCGAGACTTTGCTACAACATGATTAGGAGCAAAGATCCACATCGGATAAAGAGGCAGCACTAGACTCTTGGGAGTAGGCAGGCAGCCTACTCCCTTATAGAATATAAGGCAGTCCAACTACCCTACATTCTCTCAGGGTGCCTGAGGCCTTCATGGTGCTATCACCTCACTCCCCACCAACCTATAAGAGTGAACTTCTATTTTTCAGATGGTATGAGGGGTGAGCCTTCTATCCTTAAGCTATGTCTTGTTGATTAAAGTTAACAAGGGACTTGGGCAAGACAGATGTCCACTCTCATATCTGGTACAATGAACACTCAGACCCTGAGGGTTCAAACAAACAGTACTCTTACTGAAAACATTCCATTTCCCTCAGGTAAAAGCAATTCCTAAGATATTAAAAGCAGCTCAGGAAGATATAGATAAAAGTCAATAATTAAGGAGGCTCTCTGGAGTCTCTTGAGGTCCCCTGCCAAAGTCCTAAAAACTGCTTTTGTACTTTTCTTGCCCAAAGGATCTACAGTTGGGTTCTCGATCAATCTACCTAGGGGTAAAGTTAAGCCCACTGCCCAAATTCACTGCCTCTATGTTGTCAATTACCTTGTTTGTGAAGTTGTAGGAGTGTGAGGGGTTAACTCAGGCCTCCTCAATTCCACCAGCATCCTTGACCACAGCAACAGGACTCAGCATGATCCTAGCAATCTGTTTTACACTCCATTTCCCTGGTAAAGTCCTGGACAGGGTGTGCTCTGAGTATGGAACCAGCTCATTGGTTCTCACAATCAGGACATCACTGTTTCCTAAGCTATTGTTGTACGGAAGGTTGAGAAAACTTGCATCTGTATGCCAGGTCACTTCACCAAATGCCACAGTATGTATAGAGAAGGCAACATGTACGAACAAGTGGAAGACAGGCAATTGACAGTTCTTTTCTGTCTTTAATATTCTATTGCTACTCCTGAGCATCCAAAAATACTAAACAGTTATAGCATGTTGTGATGATTCTTTCATAAAGTAGTGAAACATTTGGATTTTATCTCCAACAACAATGGAATATCACATGATAATACTTGGGAGATCTCTTCTTATTCTTCCTAATGATGTCATTGGTTGCCTTAAGCAGAATGTTAGCTTTTTATTGTAGAATTTCTTCTTTATCCATTTGAAAATACTAATGGGGACAACCTTCCTCCTCCCAACTATACAAATATAATTAAAAGTTTGGGGCATCTGGTGGAGCCAAGATGGCAGAGTGAAAGCAGTGACTTGCTTGAGCTGTCCCCCAAACCTCTCCAAATGCCTGTAAAAAAAATGGCTCAAAACAAATTCTAAAGCAGCAGAACCCACAAAAAGACAGAGTGAAACAAATTTCCAGCCCAAGATGACCTGGATGGTTGATCTGAAAGGTATATCGCACCGAGCGAGGAGAGAATCGCAGTATACCGTGGGCGCACAGGCTACAGTGACCCTGGAGCAGGCCCCAGAGGACTGAATCACAGGCAGCTGTGGCAGTTTCCAGACTTCTCAACCCATGAAAGCCAAAGACAACTTAGAAGGTCAGTGGGAAAAGTCCGTGACTGTGGTGAGAGGTAGAAGCTAGATCTCAGACGTCCCCCCTAGGGCAGCGGCTGCCTCCTGAGCTTCTGGCCCACAGACTGAGGGGGAATCTAGTGGCTGATCAGAGGGGGATTGCAGGGATCTCTTTGCCAGTGTTGAGACAGGAATCTCTTGCTCTGCCCATGCTTGGATCTGGGTCACAGTTCTGAGGGGTGGTCCTGGGGAGAGGAGGAGCACTGGTGTGGTGGAGCTTGTTGTGGTGGTGGACAGGAAACACCTCACCCCTTATCATACCACCTTGGAAGAGCTGAAAATTTACAGGTCCGTAGAAGTATCTCTGAAAATACCTGTATAAACCCCTGAAGCATGGGACAGTACATTCTCCACATTGGAAGCAGACTCTTACCTTAACAAAGAGTTTAAAACTCAAGTAATTGGCTGGGATCATGAGTAAGCAGCGCAAAAAGAGTCAGACTATATTATCTTACTTTGGTGACAAAGAAGATCAAAACATACAACCAGAAGAAGACAACAAAGTCAAAGCTCCTATATCCAAAGCGTCCAAGAAAAATATGAATCAGTCCCAGGTCTTGGAAGAGCTCAAAAGGGATTTTGAGAAGCAAGTAAGAGAAGTAGAGGAAAATCTGGGAAGAGAAATGAGAGTGATGCAAGAAAATCATGACAAACAAGTCAATAGCTTGCTAAAGGAGACCCAAAAAAATACTGAAGAAAATAACACCTTAAAAAATAGCCTAACCCAAATGGCAAAAGAGGTCCAAAAAGCCAATGAGGAGAAGAATGCCCTAAAAAGCAAAATTGGCCAAATGGAAAAGGAAGTCCAAAAGCTTACTGAAGAAAATACTTCCTTAAAAATTAGAATAGAGCAATTGGAAGCTAGTGACTTTATGAGAAATCAAGACACAGTAAAACAAATCCAAAAGAATGAAAAATTAGAAAACAATGTGAAATATCTCATTGGCAAAACAACTGACCTGGAAAATAGATCCAGGAGAGAGAATTTAAAAATTATTGGACTATCTGAAAGCCATGATCAAAAAAAGAGCCTAGACATCATCTTTCAAGAAATGATCAAGGAAAACTGTCCTGATATTTTAGAACCAGAGGGCAAAATAGAAATCGAAACAATCCACCCATCACTTCCTGAAAGAGATCCCCAAAGGAAAACTCCTAGGAATATTGTAGCCAAATTCCAGAGTTCCCAGGTCAAGGAGAAAATATTACAAGCAGCCAGAAAGAAAGAATTCAAGTATTGTGGAAACACAAGCAGGATAACACAAGATTTAGCAGCTTCTACATTAAGGGACCACAGGGCATGGAATATAATATTCCGGAGGGCAAAGGAGATAGGATTACAAGAATCACCTACCCAGCAAAACTGAGTATAATCCTTCAGGGGAAAAAATGGTCATTCAGTGAAATAGAGGACTTTCAAACATTCTTGATGAAAAGACCAGAGCTGAATAGAAAATTTGACTTTCAAATACAAGACTCCAGTGGAACATGAAGAGGTAAACAGGAAAGAGAAATCATAAGAGACTTATTAAGGTTGAACTGTTTACATTCCTGCATGGAAAGATGATATTTGTATCCCATGCGACCTTTGTCAGTATTAGGGTAGTTGGAGGGGAAAAATTATATGTATGTATATAGATAGATAGATAGATAGATAGATAGATAGATAGATAGATAGATAG
>NW_020954723.1:25394553-25512756 GCF_900497805.2 Vombatus ursinus
TAGATAGATAGATAGATAGATAGATAGATAGATAGATAGATAGATAGATAGGTAGATAGATAGAGGGCATAGGGTGAGTTGATCTGGAGAATAAAATTAAGGGGTGAGAGAGGATTATACTAGGAGAAGGAGAAAGGGAGAGGTAGAATGGGGTAAACTATCTCACAAAAAAAACAGAAAAGAAAAGGCTCTTACAGTAGAGGGGAAACAGGGGAAGGTGAGAGGGAATGAGTGAATCTTATTCTCATAGGATTTGACTTAAAGAGGGAATAACATACACACTCAATTGGGTATAGAAATCTGTCTTACCCTACAGGAAAATAGGGGGGGAAGGGGACAAGAGAGTAGGGGGATGATAGAGAGGAGAGAAGATTGGGAAAGGGAGTAATCAGAAACAAATACTTCTGAGGAAGGACAGGGTCAAAAGAAGGAGTAGAATAAATGGGGGGGCAGGATAGGATTAAGGGAAATAGTGTTAGTTTTTCACAGCATGTCTACTATGGAAGTGTTTTGCATAACTGCACATGTATAGCCTATATTGAGTTGCTTGCCTTTTCAATGAAGGTGGGTGGGGAGGGAGGAAGGGAGAAAATTTGGAACCCAAAGTTTTAAAAACACATGTTTAAAAAAAAATGTTTTCACATGTAACTGGGAAATAAGAAATACAGGATATGGGGTACAGAAATCTGTCCTGTCCTACAGGAAAATAGAAGGGGATGGGGATAAGAGAAAGTGGGGAGAGATAGAAGGGAAGGCAGACTAGGGGAAGAGGTATTCAGAATGCATGCCATCTTGGGATGGGAGGAGGATTGAGATAGGGTGAAAATTTGGAACTCAAAATCTTGTGGAAGTAAATGTTGCAAACTAAAAATAAATAAATTTATTTTTAAAAAAAGTTTGGGGAAACAAAATTATTGACAGTCACTTCATGAGCTTCACAATACAATATTCATTCTTCTACATGGCACATTTTGTGTGTAATAATGTATCTTTATTGACTCAGGAGAAATTAGAACTATTGCATTACTGCAATATGAGTGATTAAATGTGGTAGAGAGAGAAAAAAAGACAAAGAGAGAGACAGAGAAAAGGAAAATGAGGATGAGCAAATGATCATGCAGAAAAATTGGCAAAAGAGCCAGTCATATTATCCCAACAACATATATAGAAGAAGGATAACAGGTAGATATGAAATGGAACAGATTCTCCAGCATCTCTAGAGAAATCTATCCTCATTACAATAATTGAACTACTAGTTTTGGACTCTATAACCATTGAAATCTCTCTTGCTGCTGGATCACAGTAAATATTTTTTTTCTGGTGCTGCATTTCTCATAACATCCTTTACAATCCTCAGCATATGAAGTTCCTCGTTTTTATGTATTGCATCCTGCTCATGGGCAGCTAGGTGGCGCAGTAGATAGAGTGTCTGGTCTAGAATTAGGAAGACCTGAGTCTAAATCTGACCTCACGCATATACTAGCTGTGTGACCCTGGGCAAGTCACTTAACCCCATTTGCTTCTGTTTCTTCATCTACAAAATAAGCTGTAGAAGGAAATGGTAAACCACTCCAGTATCTTTGCCAAGAAAATCCCAAATGGGGTCATCAAGAGCTGGATGCAACTGAACAATAACAAATCTATTCATGCCCACTATGTGTTTGTTCGTTATTTTTTGGGTGATCTTCAACTTTAATCTTCAAAGATTGTGGTTTTCTATAATTTGAAGCCATACAACTTCAGCAAAAAAAAAAAGTTTTGTTTAAAAGCTTTGTTTCAGGGAGAAGCTTCAGGTCAGTAAAAGAACTATATAATTTTCCAAAGGCCGTATACCTCTCCTTTCCTCTTCCTAATTCAATTTTGGTCCTACTTTTTAATCTGGCAGCTAAGAGGCACAGTGGATAGAATGCTGGGCTTGTAATAACAAAGACCTGAGTTCAAATCCTGCCACAGACATTAACCAGCTATGTGACCCCGGGCAAGTCACTTTAACCTTTGTCTGCCTCAGTTTCCTTGACTATAAAATGGAGATAATAATAACACCTACCTTACAGGGTGGTTGTGAGAACCAAATTATATAATATTTGTAAAGTGCTTTTCATAGTTCCTGATACTTAGTAGGCACTCAATAAATGCTTCTTCCCTTCCGTTTCCATTTGCAATGTCTAAGACATCTGCACTGATGGTTGAACTCTATTTTTTTCACTTCCATATCTGAACCTGGACAAAAGACATTCTTTATTCATTTGGTTTTTCCCGTGCAGGTGATTAGGCCAAATCGTTTTGAGTGATGACTGATCTCATTTAGGAAATGGTTGAGGGTTTGGTGTAATCGATAATCCACAGACAGGAACATCTGGAAGACTTCATCACCTGTAGGGAATCCCTCTTCTATCTGACATCCTTCAATGATGATGGCAAACACTTTGGCCAAACATTTATTGCCTTGTTTTATGCCACACTGGATACTAATCAGAGGGTAGTTAAACAAAGTCATTTTTGTTGTTACTTTTTTCAAGGAATTTTGTCTAATTTTGACATATACATGTCAAAACATCTTGTTGGATGAGCAGTCAAAACAGTATTTTGTTCTACTGAAGCAAATCCTTTTTAATAATCACCATTAGCACAGAGGGATCTTGGGTTCTCTATACTTTTTAGTCAACTGTGTAACCACAAAGATGTATTCTGCTATAGAATATAATTTGCAGAGCTTTACCTGTTCCCTTATTATGCCTTTATCAAGGATGTTCTCAATGGATGTGTAGATTAATCTCATAAAATTTTGGTGGAGCTGAGAAAGGAGGAAGATCGATCAGTTACCATCTGAGGAAGGGTAATAATGAGGTCCAAAAACTTTCCCCCATATCTTTAGTATTTCCCCCTTTTTAAGATACTTTGACAATTTTTAGAGCATTCAAAATTATGTCCTCTATCTGCTTTGTCTATCCTGGCTGCTCTTCCAATCTTTATTTTCCTCAGTACCTTTTCTACATCCCTCCTCTCTTGCTAATTTCCCTGTTTCTGTTGAAAGCATCTTTCCAGCCCTCCAGGTTCACAACCTCAGAGCTATCCTCAACTCTTTCCTCTCCCTTGCCCCTTACATCCAGTCAGTTTCCAAGTTGTATCAATTCTATGCATCTAATATTTGCCCTCTTCTCCCTACTTAACAGTACTCTAGTTCAGACCTTCAACTATTTTTCAATAGTCTTACAGCCCTTGGTTCCTCTTTCTGCCAAGGAGAAATGCATGCTGGAAAAATGAGCTTCTGTTGACCAGAAAATATAATTCTTTGGTTTGATATGATCTCTGGATAGAAGAGGAACTATAGGTCTTAAAGAGATAGTATGTTTTCCCCTTGAATGGGAGAGTGAAAATCTCATAGACTTTGAGAAACATGCAAGCACATGAAGATTTGGACTGGGTGCCTTCATGACAGTACAGGAATTCAGTTTTTCATTTTATTTTATGAGGAAAGAGAGCAAGCGAGGGAGGAAGGGAGAGTCACTGCTATATTAGCTGCTGCCACTATCAGGATTGGTGACACCAAACCATGGGGATGCCACTTGGGGTTGAGATGAGAGAGACTTGAGGCTGCTGAGAAGGGCAATGGTGACGTTTCCCTCCATCTTATTGCCCCCCTTCTCCCTCCCTCCCTCTCTCTCTCTTTCTTACTCTCTCTGTTTCTCTGTCTCTCTGTCTCTCTCTATATATATATATGTACTCTGTCTCCCTCTCCATCTCTCTCTCCCTCTCTCTCTGTATCTTTCTCTGTCTCTCTCTCTGTCTCTGTCTGTCTGTCTGTCTCTCTCTCTCCGCCCCCCCCCCGCCCCAGGGAAAGTGAGTCTGCATTTCTAACTTTTTATCTCAATACATTATATATTATCTCTCTATATCTATACTTTCTCTTTCATTAGTTGAATGTCAGCTAGATAAAATCTGATCAACCCTAGCTACTTCTGATCTGGATATTTCATTATTTGTTGATAGGTAGTTGTAAAAAGAGACAGAGAGACTCACAATGCAAAAACACATCAAGTGACAGAGAACAAATCTGAATCACCAAAATTTTATCTCAACTGGGGGCTCCTGGGCTAGACGACTGATAATACTATTGATTTAAAAAAATATTTTCTACATAATGTCAAAGCAGAGTATAAACTGAATCCAGTGTTTCCCTTAGGTGAAAGTGAGTTAATTGCAATTGCTGTCTTGGAGGGAGAAAGGGCTGGGCTGCTGCTTTGAAACATGGTTCCTTCCCCTTTACTTCCCCCTCCTTCCATATGTAATCAAAGGAACTTCTCCAAAAGGGTGGAGTGAAAAGCAGTGAGTGACTAGAGAGTAGGTCATACCCAGTGGGAGAAAAAGAAAGGTGGCTGGAGAGGATTGGCAATGCTTACATTGCAAAGGTAGAGGCCAGAGAAGAGGGAAGGAGTATCCCCTGGCTTTCTGCCACCCAGTAGGTTAGTTTTTCCATCTTATACTAACAAGCCTCACAGACCCAGGCTACAGCCTCATAATTGGTCTCCTTGTTCTCAGTCTTCCCTCAGCTGCTAAGGACATATTCCTAAAGCTTGGACTCATCTATTATGTCATTCTCCTGCTGAAGAAACTTTAGTGGTTCCCTTCAGCTTCTAGGATAAAATACAAGATCCTCTGTTTGGCTTTTCAAAGCCTTTCGTGTCTGACTGCAGGCTTATTTCACATTATTCTCCTTCACGTACTCTATGCTTCAGCCAACTTGATGTACCTGAAATACAAAAATAAAACTCTTCTCTCTAAGTCTATACCTGGAATCCATTTCTTCCTTATCCCTGCCTCTCAGAATCTCTAGCTTCTTTCAAAGCTTAACTCAAGCATCACTTCTTACAGGAAGCCCATCTTGATTCCTGGTTGTTAGTGCCTTTCCTCTAGAAATTACTTTCTACATATATATGCTCTTTCTTCCCAATAGACTGTAAGCTTCTTTTGGTTTTGTCTTTGTATACTCAGTACCTGGCACATAATAGGTGCTTAATAAATACTTGTTGAATGAGTGAACATAAACATATCTGGGAAGGTGAGAGTTAGAGTCTAAACATAATTGTTCTACTCTCATTGATGAAAAAAAGAGTTTGTTATATAAATCTTTACAGATCTTTTCCATTTATAATCTGTTTTCTTTCTTCCAGTTTCATCCTAAGATACCTGGTCTCCTGCTTTGTTGTTCATTTCTTTTCTTTCCTTTCTCTTTCTCTCTCTCTGTCTCTGTTTCTCTGTTTCTCTCTCTCTCTCTCTCTCTCTCTCCCCATCCCCTCCTCTCTTAATGAGGCAAACACAGTTTTTAAGCTTCCATCCTCCTCACTGTAATATTTTATGAGTTTATATTCTAAACTGGTGTTGCCCTTGGCTGCCATATCTTTTTCCTTGGCAAAGAGACAAAGTTCTGATGGCTACAGCAGTTTCTGGTGCCTTTTGGTTTCCTCATTATGGCAATTCATTTATATTGGTTAAATTATCATAATTTGTGTCAATATCCTTTTCTCCACTTCTTATGTTTTGGCATCCACAGTTTCTCTGGGTAGATCAGGATGGAGGTGTTTTAATTATACTCCAAATATTTTTCTCATTTGTATTCTTTTTTCTAGTTTTGTATTAATTATGATCTTCACTCTAACACAGCAGGGTTACAGTTGTACAGTTAGACTGTATAAGGTGCCTGATTGGGAAATCACTCCTACATTGGTAGCAAGCCATCAACGATCTGGAAAATATGATCAATTTCATTTTTTTGTTTTTACATAGTACTTGCCATGTCAAGTACTTCTTAACTATTTTGGGGGGGGGGGTTAGGCAATAGGGTTAAGTGACTTGCCCAGGGTCACACAGCTAGTAAATATTATGTGTCTGAGACCGGATTTGAACTCAGGTCCGCCTGAATCTAGGGCCAATGCTCTATTCACTGCACCATCTAACTGCCCCCTTAACTCTTTTCTTGAAGAAATAAATCCATGATTCACAGGTGGGAAGAGTTTGGATACTCTATAAGCCTTTCTTTCCTTCATACTCTTTTTTTTTTTTTTTGGTGAGGCAATTGGGGTTAAGTGACTTGCCCAGGGTCACACAGCTAGTAAATGTCATGTGTCTGAGTCTGGATTTGAACTCAGGTCCTCCTGACTCCAAGGCTGGAGCTCTATCCACTGCGCCACCTAGCTGCCCCTCCTTCATACTCTTGAATCATATTTTCCACCATATTTTTCACCAGTCCCCTATCCCCTAGTCCCACCTTTGCATTGAAGTCACTGAATACCAAAGTTAAATTTACATTTGCTGATTTAATTTGGAGGTTCATATTAAGTTCTTTGAAGAGTTTTTCTGTGTCTTCATCCTCTGCAGCAGATGTTGGCACATAAACTGTGATTATCTTCCTGGTAGGCTTTCTGTAAATACTGATCAGCAGCATTGCAACAGATGACAAAATGTCCTCTGAAACCATTTCTTTTTTCTGTAATCATAATAAAACCAGCTCTTTTCTTTGCCTCTCCAAGGATAACCTATAAACCATCCTTCCCTTTACCTACAACTTCCTTTTGTTTTCTAAGTTACTAGTTTTAACAATATAACCACTTCCTTGCCCAAAGGGCTCAGGGGCTGTGCCCTCTCCCTCTCCATTAAGGACACCCTCTTAGCTCTGGACCCATTCACATGTAGACAGACCATGTTCCAACTTTGGGGAATCTGAAATCCAAAGAGAGGAGTCAGGTTTGAAGGGGATAGATGCTGAGTATATTGTAGAATTGACAAACTTCAGCAACTGATTAAATAGGAAAAGTGAGAGGAAATGAGAAGCCAAGGATTTGTAGGATGCAGACATGGTTGACAGGAAGGCCTAAAATAAATAGAAATTTAGGCAGAGGGATGGGGGTGAGGGAGAGAGAAGATACTGAATTCTTTCTATGTATTGTTTGTGATTTCTGAAGGACATCCATTTGGAAATGTCCAATAGGTAGTTTGTGTTGCAGGGCAGGAGCTCAACAGGGTGGTAGGTATATCACTCTGGGAGTCATGCATATAGATGGAAATTGACCCATGATGTTTTGCCATTGCCAAAGAATTTGTCAGCCTACTATTGATAAGCCTCTCTTGTACTTAGTTAGGGTGGTCTTCAGAAAGAGACATGGGACTATTCTTGAAGCCTTTCCCACAAAGTGTAACTTGCTAGAGTTGTTCTCTGTTGGCATAGACTTGTAAAACCTGGAAGTCACCTCCAAAGTGCCCTGAGGCATTGGAGTAGGATTTTGTGCAAGTTATTATGATTAATAACTATCAATCAATACTAACAGACAAATATATATATATGTAAATACACACACACACATATATATACATATGTCTGTTGTTGTTCAGTCATTTTTTGTCGAGTCTGACTCTTCAAGTCCAACCCATTTGGGGTTTTCTTGGCAAAGATACTTGAGTGGTTTTCCATTTCCTTCTCTAGCTCATTTTTACAGATTAAGAAACTGAAGCAAACGGGATTAAGTGACTTGCCCAATGTCACACATCCAGTAAGTGTCTGAGGCAAGATTTGAACTCAGAAAGATGAGTCTTCCTGACTCCAGACCCAGTGTTCTATCCACTGCACCACCTAGTTGCTCATATTATGATTAATAACCATCAATAAATACTAATAGTCAAATATGTATATATACATATACATATATATATGAAACAAGGAATATAATTTTACACAAAGCCCTCAGAATTAAAAAGTAAAACCAATTAAGCTAACAGACCAACCCCCAGAATGCATCTTCTCTGTATCACTTTCCAAGTCTGCTTGCCTCTTCCTTGGTTTTGTCTTCTTAAGTTTTTAGATAAATACTTGCATACCAGTGTGTACATGGTTCTGGTTCTACTGGTCTCCATCTGTATTACATTATATAGTTCCTTCCATATTTTCCTGTGTTCCTCATGCTTATTGCTTTTATGACACCATAATATTTAATTATATCAGTGCATACTCATTTAGCCATCTTCTAATTGCTGGACATAAATGTCACTTCTAATTACTTGCTATTACAAATAAAACAGCTATCACTATTTTTTAACATAGGTTCCTTTTATCCTTCTACAATATTCTAAGGATAAAATCCTAGCAATGGAATCACTAGACCAAAGAATGGCCTAATTTATGACTCCTCCTAGATGTTGCCAGGTTGCCCTTCAAAACCTTTGTTTAACTTCTAGGTGGCATTATTGTCCCAACCTGATTGAATTCCCCAAAAGAACCAAGCAAAAGGGATTCTTATGCTCACTGTGGAGGTGGGGGTTGGGGGTAAGTGGGTAATACATGCCCCTCAACACAAGAGGGAGCCATGGAGAAGTACCAAACTTTTCATGGTTCTCAGAGCAGAGAACTTCAATCCCCTAAATTCTGGAAAAAAATACACACACACACACACACACACACACACACATATGTGTATGCATGCACATGCATACACTCAGAGAATTACTACATACAGAATCAAAACAAAAAAGGAGGGGGGGCATGTGTAGAAGACTTACTAACTAGCCTTGACTCAGAGCTCAAAGCAACATTCTAGGGATTCTAGCTGTAGCCAGAAACTAATCTGGGGAGCAAGGGGCAGGGTATATAAAGGGGAGGGGAACATTCCCATGGCTACTTTAGCCACTGTTGCTGGAGGTGTCCAATTGAGGTTAGGTTATAACTGCCTGGACAGAACAGAATCAGAGAGGACGTTGGGGAATGTTGGGGGAAATAATGGGTAAAAGATAGGCATGGCTGTATCGGAGGCAAGTCTCACGATTGGTTATGACAGAGAGGGTGGGAGTCAACCTATCTTCCCAATCTCTGATTGGTTGATCAAATATCTCTTGGGGTTAAGTTCCATTTTTGGACTCTGCTAGTCTAGACTATGGGAAGCAGTTAGATGGGCACTCTTGAGTCCATTAGAACACATATTTTATTTTGAGTATTTTTTTTCACAACATATATTTTAGACAGGCACTTTGGATGGACAATAATTTGGGGACACAGTTGAATAGAAGGAAGGGGTGGGCTGGGTTACACATTGGAAATTGAGCAATGCTTTGAATGAATACAACCTGTTCCCTCACTATATGTATACACACATATGTATGTACGTTTGTATTTTAAAAGTTGTTACTGATGTCTTCTTTTTACATCAGGGTTATTTCTGGATATACTTCTCTCCCCCTATTTCCTTCTTCATTGCTGAAACCTCCCTTCAAAGAAAAACAAACAACAAATAACCAATACAGTACATACACTGAATTTAGAGTAAACAGGCAGCCTTGAAGTCAGAAAGGCGGGTTTAATTAAGCTTTGCCTCTGACAGCTCTGTCTGGATGTTTGATCCTTAGGGCTCTCAGATAACTTCCTAAGACTATGAAATTGTAGAAACACTGCAGAATTTGCATTGGTAGAAGGAGTTTTCTCAGTGGGAATTCCCTACACCAATATAGTCATGGCAATGACAAATGCAAAGTGCAGTCTGCACCCATAGTCCCCTCCCTCTCTTCCAGGAGGAAGGATGTATACTTCTTTATCCTCCAGAACCAAAGCTGGTCATCCTAGTTGCTCTGAGTTTGTCCTCCTTTTAGTATTCTTTCATTTTCATTGTTGTAGTCATAGTGTATCTTTTTCATCTGCTTCTGCTTTACTCCATATTATATCAGAAAATCAATATTTTTAATGCCAATATTTTTCTGGGGATGCCACATTTCCGAATCATGGAATACCTCAGAAGAATAAAAATTGCAGGTGACCCAAGCAGTGAAAAGACATATGGTGGGTGACTAATAGATGGCTGTGTATTTATTGCCAATGATGATGTGAATATGAAAAGTTATGTGAAAGTCATACATCAAGGTCACCTATGAATGGAAAAGGAGGTGGGCCAGTAATGAGACTGAGGGAATGGCAGAGTATTGCATCAGCAGCCACAAAACACAGGGTATCACTAAAGTCTTAGTACAGTTTTAAGTGATTAAACTTTACTAGCTGGAAACTTGCACTAAGATTTTTGGGACACACTTAATTAAAAGAACCAGAGAATGGTCTCCAGTGTAGTAAGATGAAAGGAAGGACAGGGAAAAGAACTGAATAGAATGAGATAAGGAAGAGTGGTGATCTGCATTGGTGAAGGGGTTACCCACTACATAGCAAATCCCTGAGGGATGTTTATTCTTTTCTTTTTTCTTTCTTTCTTTCTCTCTCTCTCTTTTTTTGCCATTGTATCCTCAGGACCTAGAATGTCGCCTTGTAATAAATAAATTCTTGCCAAAACGATAATTTAAAAATAACCTAAAAGTATGTGATACCTTACAAAGAACACATAAACACAATCTCATTGAATCCCCACAATCATGAGGTCTGTATTTCAATCCTCATTTTACAGATGATAGAACTAAGCTTAGAAAGGTGAAGTGACTTGTTCGTGGAAGTGAGTGTGGAAAGACAAGATTCAAACTCAGTTTTTCCTGACTCCAGCATTTATGGTAAGAAAGAAATGGAGAGCCGTTGGCCTGGAGTCAGGAAGACCAATCCCAGACACACACTAATTATGTGTCACCGGGCAAATCACTGCCTCGGTTTCCTCAACTGAAAAATGGAGGTAATAATATCACCCATCTTCCAGAGTTGGTGTGAGGATAAGACAATATTTGTAAAAGCTGTAAGTACAGTGCCTAGCATAAAACAGGTATTTAATAAATACTTGTTCCTTCCCCCCAACTACTTCTCACGAATCCTTTGGAATATAGAACTATGAAATAATATTTTATCAGCCAATTTTAGAGTCAACTAGGTATCACAGTGGATAGATGGGCCTGGGGTCAGGAAGACCTGAGTTCAAATAGTCTTGCCTCAGACGTTTAACTAGCTCTGTGACCCTGAGCCAAGTCACTTAACTTTAGTGTCAGTTTCCTTAGCCATAAAATGGGACATCTACCACCCAGGGTTGTTGTGAGGATAAAATGAAATATTTGTAAACTGCTTCTCAAACCACTATTTAAATGTTATTATTATGTCAATTATACATTTGTTTTCATATGGAAAGGGAATGGCCGTAGCCTTGCATGGTAATTAAGCTTAATTAAGAGATTTTAGCTCAGGAATAGGGGATTTTGTGACTGGGACTATTTCGACATAGTATTGTAAAAAAAAAAAATATTGCAAAGAAAAATCTGATATAGGAGAACCACCTTTTTAAAACTGCCTCTTCTTTCCAGAGCAATGTACAACGAAGCCAGTGTTCCTCTCCTTCCAGGATTTTCAAACGTATGCAACTTTCTCACTAAAGTCAAAGTAAATTTCTCTCCCCCTAATCAAGTAAGGAACTCCTTCCTCACAAAGGATTGCAATTTCACCACTTTGTAGTTATTTATGAAGCCAAAATGTTCGGGAGGGTAGTTTGCACAGTAAGAAAAGTTATCTGGCTTCACTTGTCCAATTTCAGAATTATGAAAGAAGCAAAAGTCCTCTCAAAGACCCTGTCCCCCTTCCCTACTCCTCTCACCATCCAGTTAACTATGATCCTCCGAATATGGAAAGTTTCAGGCCCAATGAAGGATTTTTCTGTAAATTCCAGGCTTTATGGAAAGACAGAGATGGAAGGAATTTTGCAACAGAAATAATTTTTGCAGCCTTAACGTTTGTACTAGAATACAAAAATAACCCAGTGAAAGAGTTTGGTACAAAGTCGTAGTTTACAAGCCTATTTGAGGGGATTTGAGGATAGGCGAGAGGACTCTGAGAAGCGAAAAGAAAGTTATTTTAACACAACTGAAGCTAGGTATATTTAGTGAAACACCCAGTACACCACTGACTGACCTGACTGACCCGGCTTAAGGATTTGGCTAAGACCTAAAGTTGTTTTTTTTTTTTTTAATGTCTCTTCTTCCTCCACCATTCCTTTATCACTTGTGCTGTGTGCATGTGTGTGACGTTTCAGTGTTTCCAGGGACTTCATTTCTTCTAGGTCACTTCGAGCTCCAGAATAAATCCATAGTTCCAGAAACCCCGAGAAGCACCTCCCCAAACTAAGAAGCCAGCTGCAAACTGCAAAGCAACTGAGAATGGAGCTGCACCGGTATGGAAGCTGTAGCAACACTTAAAAAGCACGAAAATATCGCCAGAGCAAGCCTTTCCCAGGGAGGCCGTGTCGTTGCAAAGCTGTACCAAGGCGGCTTTCACTTCCTCCTTCTACCCGCAGAACTGCACTGAGCACGTAAGGTCCAGAGAGATGCTATTTGGGACAAAGGGCCAACCGTAAGGCTGTGGAGAGAAAACATAAATCTGCAGCTGTCTGGGTGTCCCTGATCCTGAAGCTCGAGGGGCTCGAGCGAGGGAGACGAGCTGCTCAATCACATCTGCAGTTTCGCCCGGAACAGGAGCAGAAGCAGCAGCAGCAGCAGCAGCTGCAGGGGGCGACGGCAGGACGAGAAGCAGCAGGAGTTGTTGGGTTAAAGGGATACAGACTGAGAGTCTCCCCTTGTACCACTAGGAAGTGACGACTTCGCCCAAGTCCCGGAGAAAAGAAACAAAGTTTGTGTTTGTGAATTGTTTCCCTTCCCTCCACTCCTTCACACCCTTTGGAGTGGCCCAGACGGAGATTTTCACCCACCAAGGTGAGTAGCCCAGAAGGGAAAGGGCCCCCCCCACCCACTCGAGCCCCTTCAGGCGTCCTTCTCTTACCCCCCCACCTCACCCCCTCCCATGGAAGGGGTTTGTTCGCTTCTTTTTGAATGGATTTATGCATTCGGTTTCCCGGCTGAGCACGGGAGGGGTCTGCGTTTTAGGGTGGTTTGTTGCGTTTGCCTGGCCGGACTCGAGTTGTTAGGGCTGGGTGTTGGGGTAGGCGAAGGAAGACAATCGGCGGCTGCACTTTTGCGGGGTGCTCGCTGCAGCTCGGAGAGCTCGTTGGGCCGGGCTCCCCTTCCCCCATCGTCTGCTGCTTCTGCCTGCACCCACAGCGCACCAAGTGACAGGCACAGCTGACTGCCTTGGCCCAGGGCGCCGGGCCCGGCGGGCTGCGGCCCCAGCCTTGGAAGAGACTAGCTTGCCCGCCGTCCTCCCGGCTCCGGCTCGCGCTCTTCCTCCACCCGCTACGCTCGGGAGTCGTCCAGAAGCAGCCACTCGGCAAAGTGTCTGCCTCTGGGTGATCAGATGGGGGAACAGCCTGCACGGAGTTCCGCACTTCATTTTCCCTAGTTTCACTGGAGAGACAGAGAAAGAAAAGTTCGGTGTTTTCCAGAGAACTAGACTGTTTTGTTTACCCCTTAACTCCTAGTACTCTCCCCACCCCCACTCCCCTGTGTTTCTTGCTTAGGACATCTTCCTCTTCTTCACTTCTTCTGTAGTTTTAGGAAGAAAGTTACAAGGAACTCCTTTTCATCCCCCACCCCCTTTAATTTACTTGGCTCTTAAATGACTAAGATCAATCAAACTTTTCAGTTTCAATAAACACACACAATCTGGCCTTCTAAAAAAACTCCCTTCGCAGCAAAACCTGAAAATGTTTGAATAAATTCATTATCCTGTCTCCAGGACTCCCACCCCACCCCCACCACCTACTCCCCCGCCGCCCCGTTCGTTCAGTTCTTTAGCAGACTAATTGCTAAGGACTATTGCTTTTGCAGTTTATCCATAAAACTGCCAGCACGCCCACATGCATATGTGAGTGTTTTATATATAAAACTCACAATTTCTGCCTTCTGATGGATTCTGGCATAACATCGTTTTTATGAAGCTCTTGGGGTTGTAGAAGTGCGCTGGGGAATTTTTTTGGGGGTGGGGGTATTCTTGTAAAGTATCCTTTTAAAAATAATAGCTGAGAGATGTCTGACCCCAGCAAAGCAACCTGAGTGGAGTCCAACTCTGCCCGGCGGTGCAGAGGTTTTCTTGCACGTAGAGTCTGCTGGGGACTGGGAGATTGGGGGCGTGCACGAATGCGTCCCTTCTAGAAGGGAGGTCACTAAATGCAGAGATGTGGGGATCAGTTGTCTCAAGGGCGAAATGTTGCAGCAGTTTCATGATGGCGGCGTGTAATTACTGTGGGATCTCAGACTCTGGCTTTGTTGGAATGGATGTTGATACACAGAAGCGAGGCTTTGGCTGGGGGGGGGGGGGCGCGGAAGACAAAACGCAGATTTGCATTGCAAATTGAAGAAAGAATTCAGCCTCAATTGTGTTGCCAAGTTCCGGTTTGCCCCTTAACTTCCAGCAGGTGATTTATTTACTCGTCTCTCTGGGCCCCAATTTTCCTCTTGCTAGACCATGTGCCAAATGCCTAAGAAAGGAAGGCAGGAGGAGAGACTGAAGCAGTCTTCTGCCTTGCCCACCTACTTGGTACTGGGACTTCTAGTAACAAAACAAAAACAAAACAAAACCAAAGTTCAGGGAAATTCCATCTATCAAGTTCCCTTTGGAAAAACTCATGAAGAGGGAAGGTCCAAAAGGGATTCCGTAGCTCAGGCCAGGTCCGCTTTCTGCGGGACGCCTTTCTCTGTCTCCCCCCACCTCCAAAAGCTAGTGCCTCCTCATTTAGATTGTTTTGCATGCATATATGTATCTAGTTATTTCTTATTTCTTATCTTATTTATATATAGTTATTTCGATATTGTTTCCCCTGTTAGAATATAGGTTTCTTGAGGGCAAGCACTGTTTTTGTTTTTAGTCTTTATTTTTATCCCTAGCATTTTAGCACAGTGCTTGACGCATGTATTAAGTACTTAATAATTGCTTGTTGACTGGCTGGCTGCACGTTGCCCGACTGAGGACACACTGGGTGTGACTGTGTTTCTGAGAGCAGCGTTAGAAATCAATGACTGCCTGTTAGACTTTGAGCTCTGGCCTTCGTGGCCAGCTACAAAAACTGTTGTTGGGGCCTGATTTCTTTATTGTGTTCTGAGCAAAAGAGGAAAAAAAAACAAACCCAAGACACTGAATATGTATAGAAGGAGGAGGAGGAGTAGAAGGGATGTGTCATGAATGTAGCACCTTTTACCCAGAGGCTCTTTCCAGCTTCATAAGTAATTACTCCTGTGCCAGGAAAGGACTTGGACCTTGGCCTGGCTCATTTCTTTTATAAACTTGAGAATCCCATCACATAGGAAGTGAGAGATCCATAGCTGGACGTTTTCCTCAATTAAATCTTATACCATAGGACAAGCAGTGTGTGTGTGTACACATGTATTTCTATATATAATGCATATTACACATAAACAGTGTAACTCTGGTCAAGTATTTTAAAGCAAACAAACAAGTGGGGTGAAGGACAGACATGAAAGGCAGGGATGTCATCCGTGTGTCATTGTGAAGCTCAAGCTCTGGTTACTGGGGGGTGTATATTAATTGACACGCCTTTGCACGTTGCTTTACAAGTGTTCTTAAGCCTGCATCCCTCAGTTGTGAGGACTGTGGCTTTTGTCTCTTTGGAATCCTCCCCATCCACCTCTGGCAACCAGTTCAGGCTTCTGGAGGTGAGTAACAGCTGTTAACTAACTAGAATGAGCTTCCTCGGTTGTGATCATGCTGGGCATGCTTTTGGTCACATCTGGGAAGTCCTGGAAAACCAGGCTGCATTTCCATGTAAGTTGCAGATAGCTTTGGACAGAGAAAAACCCTTCTTTGACCACGAACACTCTCATCTCCAGTAATTGCAAGAAAAATCTGTACTTAGTGTAAAATATCAGAAGCCATTTTTAGTGGAAAGAGGGGACTGGATCTGGAATTAGGAAGATGGGTTCAAAATCTTTGATCTTTACTAGTTGTGTGACCATGGATAAATGACTTAACCTCTCAGCCTGTCTTCATTTCTAAAATGGAAATAGTAATACCCTTGGCACTCATCTTCCAAAATTGTTGAGAGTCGAATATCTTAAAGTCTCGTGTAAATGACAGTTGTTATTTTTATTATTAGGAACAACCTAGATGATAATTCTTGCCTTTGCCAACAGGATGGCCTTTTCTGCAATGTTCTTCCCTTTCTAAAATCGACCCACTCTTTTATATCTTGCCTAAGTTTCAAGGTATTTGGTTCAGTAGACAAGCACTCTATTTACCATTCCTGGGCATTGTGCTTAATAGTGGGTGTGAAATACCATGCTGACCCCAAAGGTCATGTTTTATACATTTTAAGGGTATTACCTAAATGGACCAGATTTTTTTTCTTTTGGCCTCTAACTGGGATTTGTTTAAGTGTGGCAAACTCCTGGTACAGTGGAAAGTAGAGGCAGAGGACCTGGCTACATCACCTGCCTCTGATGCTTATCACCTGTGGGATCCATGAACACAATTTTTTCCCTCATAGAGCTGGTTGTAAAGATTTACCAGCATGCCACTGGCCTAGGCTATTATTGCCTTTTCTGGAAATGGTTAGAAGAAGCGTGTGTTTGCATTTTAGGGGAGTTTGCAAGAGAAGATAAATGCCCAAATAGTCATCCTGGAGTTTGGGGCCAGGAATGGCAGGGAAGGGGAGGTGCTGATTGCTAAAGGCTAGAGGGAGAGAACAGGAGCAATTGGTAGGTCTAATTGGGAGCCACCCACCAGCTGGTGAGCAAATTTGAATGGTTGCAGGAGTGAGAGCCTAACTCTGGTTGGTAGTTCTTCATAATTCATGCCCTCCACTTTGCATCCCACCCCCCACCCCCCACCCCCCGTTCTGCTTCTCCATTATACTAGAATTTGCACAGTAGTTCCCTAAAACCGGAAACTTAATCCTTACTTCCTCTCCCACCTTACATAAAACGCTGATTTATTAGCCAGGCTTGCTGCTGAGTTCGTGGGACTTAAAACTACTTTATAGCATTTGCCTATTGGGAGTCTGTAAAAGCTGTGAATAAAAATTGAATATAGATTTTTTTTAAAAACCCACTTACCTGTACTGTGGGATGTGGGAACATGCCACACATAGGGGTTCCTATGGGAGGTTGATTATGGAGCTTAATAATGCTTAGAGATTGCTCTAAAATGCTGCCCTCTGAGCCAGCTGGAGCCCCCCCCCCCCCCCCCCCCGGGTGTAATGAGGAAGCTCCTTTATGCTCTCTCGGCCCCACATCTGCATTTCCATTCATCTGGTGGCCTTCTGACAAACTCACTCCTGAAACCGTAATCCTCTGTTTTGACATCACTGTTTGCATCCTGAAAGAGAGGCAGAAACACCCCCCATTGATCCTGAATTCCTCCATATAACAAACCTTTGCAAATTTCCTGATACTGTGTATATTGATGCTTGGTCTGTCAACCTCACTTCCTTCTTGAAAAGAACCCTTCCCCTATTTTATTTCTCTTTCTCACTGAAAAAGGCTTTAGTGAAGACAATTAACAAGAATAGCAAATAAATTAATTAATAGATAAATAAATAAAATGCCTAGTATGTATAAGGCTTGAGAGGAAGTATAGAGGAAGTCTTGGAGTTAGAAAAACCTGGGTTCAAATTTTGCCTGATACGGACTGGCCATGTGACCCTGGGCAAGTCACTTAACTTTTCAAAGCCTGTAGGCATCTCTCTGACTATAATTTATAACACTAGTTCCCTATCAGCACGGGGTGGGAGGGGTTACTTTACTAGGGCTTCCTACTCCATTGAAATTACAGATCAAGACAAAAAAACCTAACAGATGCAGAAGGCAATGCACTGGGAGTGTACAAATAAGAAATGATAAATACAGTTCCTACTCTCAAGAAAATCACAGTCTCCTAAGGAAGTTATCACAGTGACACAAGAATCATACAAGGTAGAATGTGATACTGATACGAGGGCAAAGGAGAGGTCCAGACTATGTATTCCAGGATCACCTTCAGCTGTGGATGAGGTGGGGATTGGGGCACACTACTGCGGCAGAGGTAGTGGCTTAGCTGGGTCTTGAGAGAAAATGTAGGCTCACAATTTAGAGTGTTAGGGGTACCCTGCGGGGCCATCTAATTCAACTCCCTTCTTTCATAGATAAGAATTTTGAGGCCAAAGAGCTTAATTGGTTTGCCCAAGGTCCCATTTGTTAATGGGTGACGGCATCAGGATTCGAATCCAAGTTCTCTGACTCTATATCTGATATTCTTTCTGCTGCACCATAATACCATTAGAAAGAGTTCAACAAGTAGACATGAGGAGGTGATATATTTCAGGAATGGAAGATGATCTACAGGAATGAATGGAGGCAGAAAAACATGTGGAATAGCTTTTAGCCCAATTTGGCTGAGAGTGTTAATGTTGGATGGCTCAATTGAGAGAGCCATGGGTCTGCAGTCAAGAAGATCTGAGTTCAGATCAGGCGACAGACACTTGAAACCTGTGTGACCCCTGGGCAAGTCGCTCAACTAATGTTTGCCTTGGAAGCAGCTGGGTGGCGCAGTGGATAGAGAACCCTGAGACTGGATTCATGAAGGTCTGAGTTCAAATGTGGCCTCAAACACTTGCTAGCTGTGTGACCCTGGGCAAGTCACTTAACGTCTATTTGCCTTAATCGACTGGAGAAGAAAATAGCAAACCATTCCAGTATCATTTGCTAAGAAAACCCCATGGACAGTATTGGCGTGCTATGGTCTGCAGAGGTCATGAAGAGGTGGCCGTGACTGAACAACAACAATTCGAAATAAAGCTAGGAAGGTTACGGTAGAACCAGATTGTGGAAAGTATTCCAGTGACAGGCTAAGGAGCATATATTTTATCCTGGAGACAATAGGGATCCATAGAAAGCTTTTGATCAGGACAGGGGCATGATGATTGGCATGGTCAGTAGTTATGTGCAAATCTAACAATAAGCATTTATTCAGCATCTCTATGCCAGGCAGTATGCTAGGTGATGAAAATACAAAGACAAAATTTAAACAGTACCTGGCCTCTTGAAGCTTACTTTGTATCAGGGAGGTTTTGCATATGCATCTAACTATACACAAACTACAGTTATTCCTTCCACATCTCAGGGGTTACTCAGGGTCTAGGGCACTCCCTAGATCTGGGAAATCCTTGTAAAGTTTTTTGGCCCTCCCTTCATACCAGAGAAGAAGTCTGAATTATTATTGTATTAACAGATAAAATATGTTGACATTATACAATAGTATACATATATTTTATGCATATCTGAGTTTCTAGACTTTTACTGTGTTGCCTTTGAGTATGGTCTGTGGCTTCCTTAGAACTTCCCAAAAATTCTCATTTAATTTCTTATGCTGACCCATATTATATTAAAACTGTGATGGGGGAAATCATGATGTGGAAGGGGTAACTGTATATGCAAAATAAATATAAGGCAACTTTTGTGGGGCTGGAAGGCACTAGTCACTTGGGAGAAATAGGAAAGACCTCATGTGGGAAGTAGTCTTCAAACTTTAAAGGAAGCTAGGGAGTGAATTCCAGCCTCAGAGGTTGGCCTATGCAAAGATATGGAAATCAAAGATGGAATAATAATAACTAGAATTTATTTATTTAGTTGGATTATTTATTTGTTTATTTTTAGTTTTCAACATTAGCTTCCATAAGATTTTGAGTTTTAAATTTTCTCCCCAAGATGGCGGCATGGAATCTGATATATGCTGTACTTACACATTTATATTAAGCATGTTTTCCCATTAGTCATGATATAAAGAACAATTAGAACTAATATGTAGCTCTTTAATGCTTGCAAAGCACTTTACAAATATTATCTCATTTTAATTCTCACAAGAACCTTGAGAGATAGGTGTTATTATTCCCATTATGCTGATGAAGAAACTGAGGCATTAAGTGACTTACCCAGAGTTAGTGATTTGAACCTGACTTCAGATCCAGCCCTCTATCCATTGGATCACTTAGCTGCCTGTCATGTGGGAGGAATAGCAACAAAGCCGGTTTGATAGAGCATAGAGTTTGAGGACAGCAGTGTATAGCAAACTTGGAAAGGAAGGTTGAGTCTGTATTTGATCCTCAAGGCAGTAGGGAGGAACTTGATTTTATTTTGCATTGGTTTGACCTGTACTTTAGGAATATCCCTTTGGCATCTGTGTTGAGGGTGAATTGGAGAGGGAAAAGATCAATTGTTCTGTTGTTGCCGTAGTCTTGAGTCTAGGAGGTGAAAGGAGATGAGGGACTTTCAGCTAGGCTGATGGCCATGAGAAAGGAGGGAAGGGGGTAATTCCAAGAAACGTTACGGAGGCAGAATCGGTGAGCCTTGCCTTTATGGCCAAAGGAATACAATGAAAATACTCTTCAACTTCCTATTTTCCTGAAGTGATTCTGGAAATTTGTGGTGACCTTTTAATTGCACGGCAATTTAAGGATATGGGGCTATATGATTGATCTGATCAGATAGGAGTGATTTGATTGGAAGAATACTAGGTAGTCTTCAAATTCTATATACTATATACTACATTACTATACTATATATCAAATACCATGTACTATACTATGCTATAATATATACTGTACTATAATACTATACTATGTACTATATTTAACAGGCAGTTTCCCAGTTTTAAAAAACTTTCAGTGGCTACACATTGCTGAAACCATCATAATCCAAAGTGCGTCCATTGTCTTTACTGCTCTGCAATGAGGCCAATGCCTTGGCCCTAGGTAATTTATTGTCATATTTCTCAGGTGGCACTGCCTCAGGCAACTGTTACCTTTTTATGTATCGTCTCTCTCTTTAAAACACCCTGCAGGCTATTAAGATGTTTGAGAAATTGAATCTAAGGCTTTCCACAGAGTGACCCCTACTTACCTTTCCATCTGTGTCTCCCACTACTCCCCTGCCATTGGATGGGACTTCGTGTTACAGTCAAAATATTTTCCTCATTGTTCTGCTGAAAGGTCATGCACATTCTTCCTGTCCACCTCAGTGCTCTATGCTTACAGGCTTCCCCTTGCCTGGATTTCTTCCAGGACTTGTTTACTAGTCCTTCAAGCTCTAGCTCGAATCTCTTCCATGAAGAGTTATGCTAGGCCATCGAGCCCACTCCTCTGAACTCCAGTAGCCAGGGGTGTGCTGGTAAAAGTTTTAACAACCAGGTCTCAGGGGGAAAAATGTGCACACAATACACTTTTAAGTTTAATCTGCATTTAAAAAATTTTCTCCATCATTTTCTTAAGTCTAGACAAGCAGCAAAACAATAAATCAAGACTTGTTTCCGTAGCATTTGCAGATTTCTGAAATGTAAATGCTCAGCATTGAAAGTATAACAAATGGGTATTAGGAGCCATGAGAGCTGACTCCAGCATGCCCCTGCCTATAGTACAGAACAGAATACTAGGCCTAGAAGGAATCTTTGAGCTCATCTAGTCCAGTTTCTGCTTTTTACAAATGAGGAAAGAGAATTTTATTAATAGCTTGGACAAAAACATACATGACATGCTTATAAAATTTACAGATGACTATAAACTGGGAGAAATAGCTAATATACTGGATGACAGAGTCAGGATCCAAAAAGATCGTGATGAGAAAGAGCACTGATCTGAATTAAATAAGGTTCATTTCAGTAGGGATAAATGTAAAGTCTTAGACAGTTATCCCTTCCACATTGGGAGGAGGGGGGTTAGGTTAGGGGCAGGGCACTCCCAAGATCTGGAAAATCCGCATAAAATTATTTTGGCCCTCCTTTCATACCAGAGAAGGCTGAATTTTTTCTTTTTCTTTTATGGGGTGTTTACAGTACCGTATTGTAAAATTTGGGTTAAGTATTTGGTCATAGGGTATATATTAAATGCTGTTCTTCGAGTGTTGTATGTGGCTTCTGCAAAACTCCCCCAAAATTCCCATTTAATTTCTTATGCTGACTCGAGATATATTGAATACGCAATGAAGAAAGTCAAGATGTGGAACCCAACTGTACTTGGGTAAAAAAATCAGCTTCATAAGATAAGAGAATCGTGGTTGGATAACATTTTGTCTGAAAAAGATCTGGGTCTTTGGGTGGATTGCAAACTCAATATGAATGAAAATGTAGACTTTAAAAACAAACCAAAAAAAAGTTAATATGATCTTGGGTTACATTGAAAGGCATTGCTTCCAGAAATAAAGTATCTCATTATATGACATTTAGAGTATTGTATTCTGGGCACAGTAGTTTAGGAAGGAGTGTCCTAGAGAGTGTGTAGGTGTGTAAAAGAGGGTAATTGGGATGATGAAGGGCCTCCATGTTATGTTAAGGTACATTCAAGGTACAAGAAATGAGAAGAGAAGACTCGGGGAGAATATTATAGCTATGTTCAAGTATTTAGTGGGGATAGTCAGGGTTAAGTAACTTGCCCAGGGTCACACAGCTAGTAAGTGTTTGAGGTCACATTTGAACTCAGATCCTCCTGACTCCAGGGCTGGTGCTCTATCTACCATGCTACCTAGCTGCCCCTATGTTCAAGTATTTGAAAGGCTGTCATGTGAAGAAGGGATTGGATTGGTTTGGTTTGGTCCCAGAGGGCAGAACCAAGAATGATGGGTAGAAGTTGCAAAGATGCATATTTAGGCTTGCTCTCAGGAAAACATTTATTTTTTTCTTTTTTTAATAGGCAATTGGGGTTGAGTGACTTGCCCAGGGTCACACAGCTAGTACCGGAAGGCATTTCTTAACAATAAGAGCTGTCCAAATGGAGAATTGTAGAATGGGCTCTCCCAGAGGTAAAGATTTCCCTCTCATTGGAAGTCTTCAAGAAAAGATGGTCCAGTGTGTTGTAATGGGCATAGGCTAGTCTAGGTGGCTGCTAAGCTCCCCTGCAACTCTGCAGTTATGTAATACTGAACCAGAATTTCTCTCATTTGAACCCTACAACCTTATGTGGTAGGTACCACAAGTATTCGTATACCCATCTGACAGGTGAAGAAACTGAGGTTCAGAGGAATTGTGACTTAATCTTGGCTAGAGTTAGAACTAGAACCCAGATCATTTATTGTCAAATTTTTTTGGGGGGGGGGCTAGGCAATAGGGTTAAATGACTTGCCCAGGGTCACACAGCTAGTAAGTGTTATGTGTCTGAGGCTGGATTTGAACTCAGGTCCTCCTGACTCCAGGGCCGGTGCTCTATCCACAGTGCCACCTAGCTGCCTCAGTTGTCACTTATTTCTCAAGTGGTATTTATCATATATTGTCTTAGGCAACCATTTGTTAGTGTATCTTCTCTCTCCTCGATTAAACTATAAACCCCTTCAAGGAGAGGGACCTTTTTGCTTTCTTTTGAGAGTCAGCTTGGCATAACAAATAGGATGCTAAAGCTGGCATCTGTTTTACCTAGGTTTGAATTCCCATAGGATATTTAGTAGCTATTTAGCCTGGGCCAAGTCCCATAATCTCCTTTTTTTAATTTATTTTTTGTTTCTTAATTTTTTAAAATCTCCCTTTGATCATCAGTTTCCTCATCTGTAAGGTGGGGGCATAAACTATTAAGCTTTCATAGCTTAAAACTGCATCTTTTGGGGACTATAGAACAGAACATAGAAGACTAGGCCTAGAAGGAATCTCTGAGCTCATCTAGTCTAACTCCTTCCTTTTATAGATGAGGAAAGGGACTTTTATTAATAGCTTGGACTAAAACATAAATGACGTGCTTATAAAATTTACAGATGACTTTAACTTTTGGGACACCCTACCTTTGTAGTACCTCTCTTGCTGGGCTGTAGTGAGATTCAGATGAGAGAGTGGGAGGCTAGTGCTTTGTAAAATGTTGGTAAAATGTTTTTGTTTTTAACATCCCTAGAATCTAGCACAGCTCTTTGTTAGAGAGGCAGCTGGTAGTGCAGAGAGAGGGTAATGTGTTGGGCCTCGAGTCAGGAAGATCTGAGTTCAGTTCTAGGCTCAGACGCGTAGGAGTAGTGTGACCCTTGGCAAATCACCTCTATCAGCCTCAGGTTCCTCAGCTGTAAAATGGAAATAATAGCAACACCTACCTCAAAGTTTTGTTGTGAGGGTCACATGAGATGATATTTGTAAAAAGCTCAAAGCACCTTGTCTGTCACATGATAGGCTATAATACAGATGCTTTTTCTCTCCCTCTCCTCAGTAAAAGTCGGAAGATAATGGTGGAGAAAATGTCAGAAAATATCAGTTATTCCGTGTGTCAGGCAAAGGGGGTTATAGTAAGAAAAGACAAATTCTTCTGCCCTTCCTCTTCCCAACCCCCATTCCCCAGCCTGAGCCAGAAGGCTGATTTCACTCTATAATTACTGTATCTTTGGAAATAAAAAGCATCAGGTCAGATCTGAGAAGATCCTCTCCAAGGTAAACCCTACCATCAGATTTGCCCCCAGGAATTCAGTGGCCCACCACCTGGCACAAGTGTTGTCAATGACAGCCTCCTCTTGCAAGCTAGATTCTCTTTTGATTGCAAACTCTTCCTGGGTACACACATAAACAGATCTGGAGTTAACAGTGAATTCTTCCTGAAAAGTTGTGCATAAACTGAATTTTTGTAACTAAAAGCACATCTTAAATTCACTGAAGGCTTACTATTTCCCAATCAAGTGCCATTTTTCCTTTCATGCTGCCTTAATTATAAGTAATGAGAATAAGACATCCAAAACTATTTCTGTCTGTTTTGTAAATACTGATTTTTATATATCTGGTTAACATAAAATGGGACACACCTGCTCTTTTTAAAAACCCTACAGCTTTTCCCCACAATAGCATGGGTTTTGTGCTTTGTTAGAGTTAAAGCACTGGCATTTGATTGTATTATAATTACTTTAGTGTTGTTGATTTCCAAGACTCCTGGCCAGTGTTAGATAGCTAACAATATTTATTGAGCGTTCACCACCTTCAGAGCGCTGTACTGGGCAACATGCCAAAGAGACCCAAGACAGAGGGCCTGGCCTAAAAATTCTTACTCTCTGATCAGGGAGCCAGGATAAAAACTCATGAAAAACACATGTGAACAATTACAAAATAATATATCAACTACCAGTTATTAGAAAATTGTTTTCTTAAGAGCTTAGTTCTTGTCCAGCATTCATTCACTCATTTGTTACTTCAGTGAATTCAATTCAGTTAATTACATTAAAAAATGTTATTGGTATTTTTTGATTCTTATTGTTCAGTCATATCTGACTCTTTGTGCCCCCATTTGGGATTTTCTTGGCAGAGATACTGGAGTGGTTTGCCATTTGCTTCTCCCGCTCACTTTACAGATGAGGAAACTGAGGCAAAGAGGGTTAAGTGACTTGGCCAGGGTCACACAGCTAGCAAGTGTCTGAGGCCAGATTTGAACTCAGAAGATCAGTCTTTCAGACTCTAGGCCTGGTGCTGTAGCCATTGCACCACCTAGCTGCCCCATTTCTTTTGATTATACACTATCTTAATTTCTGGATCTCTTCTTCTCAACTCTTCTGCCTATCCAGGCATCCCTGTAACAAAAAATAGGAAAGAAAAAGAAAAGGGTGGTTCAGAAAGCAGTTTACCAGAACCAACCAACATGGTGACTGAGTCTAACAGTATGTACAATGTTTCATATCCATTGCTCTTCACATCTGCAAAGAAGGGAAGGAGGTACCTTTGCTTTCTTCCTGGAATCAAGTTTGGTAGTTATATTTGCAGAACCTTCAGTTTTGTTACAGATTCTTTTCTTTCGCAGTTCTTTCCATTTGCACTTACTCAACAATCAAAAGGGCCTACTTTGTTTCAGACACTGGGCTATGTGTGGGGTATCCAAAAACAAATACCAGTAACAGTATTTGCTTTTAAAGGTGCTTATATTCTACATGGTACTTGTGTAACATTGTGTTGGGTGCTTGAAGGGATACAGAGAGTGGTGACATAATTTCTCTCCAAAAGGAACTTGTAGATCTATATGCAAAGACAAGACATGTCTGGAAAGTTATATAACAATACCTGAGAGAGTCAGTGTGTTGGAAAGAGTAGGGGATTTAGAATCAGAGGTCCTGGGATCAAACCCCACTTTGGTCACTTACTACTTGTATAATCATGGGAAAACTACTTTACATTTTTGGGCATGTTTCCCCATCCATCAAATGAGATGGTTGGACCAGATGGCATCTAAAGTCCTTTTCAGCTTTAAATCTATGGTCCAACATTGCAATAAGGTATGTTATTCAATTGCATATGAATAGTCCCTCAGTGGTCTGAGTTCACAGTAACAGAGCATGTAAGCTTTTGGACTTCCTTTTCCATTTGGTCAATTTTGCTTTTTAGGGCATTCTTCTCCTCATTGGCTTTTTGGACCTCCTTTGCCATTTGGGTTAGGCTATTTTTTAAGGTATTATTTTCTTCAGTATTTTTTTGGGTCTCCTTTAGCAAGCTGTTGACTCATTTTTCATTATTTTCTTGCATCACTCTCATTTCGCTTCATAGTTTTTCCTCTACTTCTTTTACTTGTTTCTCAAAATCCTTTTTGAGCTCTTCCATGGCCTGGAACTGATTCATATTTTTTTTGGAGGCTTTGGATGTAGGAACTTTGACTTGTTGTCTTCTTCTGGTTGTATGTTTTGATCTTCTTTGTTACCAAAGAAAGATTCTATCGTCTGACTTTTTTTGGACCTTTGTTTGTTCTTGATACCAGCCAATTACTTGAGTTTTAAACTCTTTATTAAGGTAGGGGTCTGCTTCCAGTGTGGAGAATGTACTGTCCCAAGCTTTGGGGATTTTGTGCAGCTGTTTTCAGAGATAATTCTAGGGACCTGTAAATTTTCAGTTCTTCCAAGGTGGTATGATAAGGGGTGAGGTGTTTACTCTTTTCCTGGCCTGTGCTCTGCTCTATGAATGACCATAAGCACTCTTTTCTGCCTTGGAATTGTGAGGAGGTTTTCCTCTCCACCACCACTATGAGCTCTACCACATCAGCACTCCTCCTTGCCCCAGGACTGCCTCCCAGAACTGTGACCCAGATCCAAGCACAGGCAAAGCAAGAGATTCCTGCCTCAGCACTGGCAAAGAGATCCCTGCAATCTCCCTCTGATCAGCCACCTGATTCCCCCTTAGTCTGTGGGCCAGAAGCTCCAGAGGCAGCTGCCGCCCTGGGGCTGCTTGGGAACTGGGGCTGGGACCAAATTTTTATCTCTCACCAAAGTCACAGACTTCTCCCACTGACCTTTTTAGTTGTCTTTGGCATTTGTGGGTTGAGAGATCTGGAAACCACCGCAGCAGCCCATGATTCAGTCTTCTGAGGGCTGCTCCAGCTTTACTTAGGCTTGGTTTGCCTGTGTGCCCATGCCGAACTGCATTCCTCTCCCCTCCTGGCATGATATACCTTTCTGATCAACCATCCACGCTGACTTGGACTGGAAATTTGTTTCACTCTGTCTTTTTGTGGGTTCTGCTGCTTTAGAATTTGTTTAGAGTCATTTTTTTCAGGTATTTGGAAGGGTTTGGGGGAGAGCTCAAGCAAGTCACTGCTTTTACTCCGTCATCTTGGCTCTGCCCCCCCCCCCCCTTAATCTGCATCTTGAAGGAAGAGAGGGATTCTGAGAATTGGAGGTGAAGGAGGGCATTCCAGGTATAGGGGACGGCCACTGCAAAGGCTATGAGGTGGGAAATGGAGAATCATGTGTGAGGAACAAAAAGGTGGCCCATTTGTCTGGATTATAGAATCTGAGAGAGGGAGTAGTGACTAATAAAGTAGGAAACACAGCTTTGGGCCAGATTATGAAGACTATTCATGGCTAAACAGAAGAGTTTATGTTTGATTAGGGAGCTACTGGAGTTTATTGAGTAGGAGAGCTACACTGTCAAATGTTCAGTTAACTAAGGGTAGCCATCTCTAGGGTGCATTTTCCCTTTGAAGATTATTACTTTTATTCTTCACTGTATTTTAAAATTAAAAAGAAAATGCAGTCCAAAATTTATTTGAATCATTGAATGTTAGGAGCTATTAGGAACCTTAGGGATGATATGGTCCAACCCCCATTAGGCTGTCAACTTTTTTTTTAAAAAATCTTTGCATCCCTTCTCTGTTTGGGGGGAGGAGTGGTCATGGACATATTCTTCCGTTATTGTAGGAAACTCCTGTTGTAAAAGCTCCTTCCAATGATGCTGTTTAGTAGCTGGTCAGTAAGGCACTAAGAGTTTAAGTGACTTACCCCATGACCGCAAAGCTGGCATCCTTTGCTCAGATTTTTATCCTAAAAAATATGTTAAAAAGGCCAGACTCAAAAGGTAGGCTGTGTCAGAGTGGAGAGTAGGGTACTCCAACATTGGCTTCCTCTCCACTGTGACACAATACCTTTTGCCTTTCACGTGTTGTTGTTGAGTCATGTCTGACTCTTCATGACCCTGTTTGGGGTTTCTTGGCAGACATACTGGAGAGGTTTGCCATTTCCTTCTTCGGCTCATTTTACAGATGAGGAAACTGAGGCAAACATGATTAAGTGACTTGCCAAGGGTCACACAGCTAAGCTAGTATCCATTGCACCACCTAGCTGCCTTTTCTATAGTAGGCACTTAAAAATTGTTGAATCGAATTGAACCTAATATAGTTTACAGATGGGGATACTGAGACCCCAGAAAGTGGTGTGCTTGAGGTTCACACAGCTGGTTACTAGCAGAGATAAATTAGAATGCAGTTGTCCTGGCTATAACCACATCACATTCTTCTTTGTTCTTTAGCCGCAGTGTAGGCTGTAGGTCTCTGTTTCTTGATGCCTTCGCTAAGTTACAGTGGAAGCCAGAGATGAGTTTCTACTGTCAGATGTGCTTATCTCTTCTGGCTCATCTTTATTCTTTTTGCAGTGAGGCTTCTTTTGAGGCTTCAGGGTGGGTGCTTTATAACCTTTGGCTAAAGGTTAGCTACATGGTGCCTGGTTCCCATGACAGGACCATCTCTGGTGTGTAGGTGTGGGATAAATCATGTTGTGGTCAGCTATCCCCTCTCCCACAACTCTGAGATGGGCAGTACAAGCTATGTAAACAAGTCAACTTCACTTACCCAGGGTCACATAGCTAGTGCATGGATTTTTCTCGTTGTCCGGGTCAGTTCAGTTGTGTCTGACCCTTTGTGACCCCATTTGGGATCTTCTTGGGAAAGATACTGAAGTGGTTTGCCATTTCCTTCTCCAGTGGATCCAGTGGGATCATTTTGTCAGGCAGGGTCACACAGCTAGGAAGTGTCTGAGGCTGGATTTGAACTCAGGTCTTCCTGATTCCAGGCCCTAGCCTGAGCCACTAACTGCCTCCATTTTGGAGTTTTCTTGGCAAAGATACTGGAATGGTTTGCCATTTCCTTCTACAGCCATTTTATGGATGAGGAACTGAGGCAAACAGGGTTAAATGACTTGCCCAGGATTATATAGCTAGTAAGTCTCTGAGGCTGGATTTGAATTCAAGAAGATGAGTCTTTCTGATTTCAAGCTCAGTGCTCTATCTACTGTACCACCTAGCTGCTGTGGATAAGCCAGGACTAAAACCCAGGCCCTATCTCTTTAAATCTATTATACGTAGTTGATGCCTCATTCAGGCCCTTCTATCTATATTTTTACAAATTGTGTATGGACTATGTTTGAAGTATAAATGTTATAATATGGCGCAAACTATAATGATATTGTAAGATAAGCGATCACCTATTTAGGCATGGAAGGGCATAATATGTTTTAGTAGAGGGTATACTTATACCCATGAATTCACAGATGTTTTGAAGTATGAACAACATGAATATTAATAAACTTGGGTCTAAAGTGATTCTATATTCAGAATGTCTCTGGGTCAAGAATGAGATCCTTTCTAATCCACGTATACCCAAGGGAGAGGTATTCCTGATATTAAGTCTTAAACTGCCCATTCCCACGTGCACCTTAAGTACTAGGAAACAAACCAAGAAAATGTAATGGAGTAGAAAGAACTAGTCATTTATTCTCTCTGAGCCTCAGTTTCTTCAGGTTGGCACTGTAATGACAGAAAAATAGCAAGGAAATTATAAAATTCAAGGGAAACAGGCACACTGGTTTATTGTTGGTGGGATTGCAGATTGGTGCAAACATTTTGGACCTGGAAATATATAATAAGCATCACAAAACTGATCATGCCTTTTTACCTAGCTATTCCTTTGCTAAGATTTTATTCTAAAAATATCCTAAAAAGGGAAAAAAGGACCAATCTTAGGAAAAAGTCGTAAGTACCTTAGTTGTAATAACAAAAAAAAATGGAAATAACTAATCCTCAATGATAAAAGATTGGCTGAATATATTATAGTAATGGAATAGAATATTGTGTTGCAATAAAAATGTGATGTATTCAAGGAATGGTAAAAAGTGAATCAATTAATCAACACATGTATTAAGCACCTACTATGTGCTAAAGGATTTAAAGAAAAAATGAAAGTCTCTTCCCTCAGAAGCAGCCTTCATTCTATAGGGTAGGGAGAAAGAAACCACATGTTTAGAAATAAGTATATATAAAATAAATAACAAGGTAATTTGTGGAGGTGGAGATAGGAATGGAATGCATTCCAGGAAAGGCAGGTAGACTGTGTAAAGGCATGGAGATGAGAGAAGAAATGTTATAAGAAGTGATATAAGTCAAGATCAGAGAATGTCAGAACTATATTATATACACATTGATTAAATTATATATGCAAGAAAAAATTAAAAATGGAAAAAGAAAAAAGGCAAAAGTTATGAATGAAACTTCAGATAATATTTGAAAAAAGACACTAAACATGCATTTTTTTGTTTGTTGATTCATTTGGATAGAGTTTGTTAAATACAAGGGTTTATGTGAGAATGTACTCCTTAATTGTTTGATTGTCTTTGTTGATTGTTATTAATTTTTTATATAAAAGGGATACGTTATCTCCTAGGTGCTTTCTGGCTGTTCAGTTCTGTATTCCCACACTGATGTATTTTCTGTTTTGTTTCCCCACTCCTCTTCTACAAAGCCTGGAGCATACCCCAGGGCTAGACTGAGCTTGCCTGAAAGCTGGAAATAAAACTATTGCTGATTTATCCGTCTCAATCTTCTTCAGAATAAGAACAGGAAAGTTTTCTCCTCCAGCAGAACAGCTGGTTTGGTTGAGTGGCTAACTGATGGATTTTCTGGGTTGGACTAAGTGTAATGCCTAAGTCTCAGCTGTTTAAGACTAGCCCATAGCCAACTCCTGTCTTAAAGGGCCAGGGATGTTGTTTTTTGTGTTTGTCAATGCTGACCTGTTTGATGAATGAATACGACAGTCAGAGCCCTAATTAACTTGGGGATGAAACAGAGTTTTGCCCCAGGGGGCCAACTCTTAGGGCACATTTTCTTCTTGGGAAGAATTCTTTTAAAAAATTTTAATTAATTTATTTTAATTGACTCAAGTCTATTTTCTCTACTTCCCACTTCCCCCTCATCCTTGGGGGAAAAGAAAAACAAAACTCTTGTAACAAATATGCATGGTCAAACAAAAGTAATTCCCACATTGTTGTTTGCTGTTCAGTCATTTTTGGTTTGTTTTTTTTTTTTACCAGTTGTGTTTGACTCTTCAACTCTCTGTGACCCCATTTGGGGCTTTCTTGGCAGAGATCCTGGAATGGTTTGCCATTTCCTTCTCCAGCTCATTTTCCAGATGAGAAAACTGAGGCAAACAGGGTTAAGTGGCTTGCCCAGGGTCACACAGCTAAGCTAATAAGTGTCTGAGGCCTGATTTGAGCTCAGGAGGATGAGTCTTTCTGACTTCAAGCCCAGCACTGTATGGGTTGAGTCACCTAGTTGCCTTAATTCCCACAATATCAATGTCCAAAAAATATGCCTCCATCTGAACCCTGAGTCCATTACCTAACTCTGTCAGGAGGTGGGTAGCATGTTTCATGATGAGTCCTCTAGAAGAGTGATTGGTCGTTGTAGTGATCAGAATTCTTAAGTGTTTCAAAGTTGTTTGCCTTTACGGTGTTGCTATTGTATAAGCTGTTTTCCTGGATCTCCTCAATTCACTCTTACATCAGTTCATACATGTGTCCACAGGTTTCTCTGAAGTTGTTCGCTTCATCATTTCTTACAGCAAAATAGTATTCCATTACATTCATATAACATGATATGTTTATTCATAACCTAATTGATGGACACTCTCTTAGTTTCCATTTCTTTGCCATCAAAAAAAGAACCGTTATAAATATTTTTGTATATATGGGTCCTTTTCTTCTACTTTTGATCTCTTTAGGGGTATAGAACTAGTGGTATCCTTGCGTCAAAGGTATGTATAGTTAGTAATTTTTTAGCACAGTTCCAAATTACTTTCTCCAACGGTTATACCAGTCCACACCTCTGCCACCTGTGCTTCTTTTCCCAAAGCCCTTCCAACATTTATCACTTTTTCTTTTTTGTCAACTTTGCCGGTCTGGTGAGTACAAGGTGGAGCCTCAGAATTGCTCTAATTTACATTTTCCAATTGTTAATTGCTTAGAGCATTTTTTTATATGGTTATTGATAGCTTAGATTTCTTCCTCTGAAAACTGCCTGTTCAAATCCTTTAATCCCCTGGGAGGAATTGTCGACACCCCACTCCTTCGGTGCCCTGAGGGTTCCTGTCACCATGGCATCCTTCTTCTGGAGTTTATCTTCTCCTAACCCTCTTGGTGGGGAGGGCATGGGAATAGGCCATGGCCTTTTCCAGTGCAAATGTATCCATAGTTAGATTGTCCTCCCCTAACTTCAGTTGTTTTTTACTCTCGTGAAAAATTCATAGTTATAACTCTGAGGGCAGTCACCTCATTTCGAAAGCTATAAATCATAAAGGCAAGAAATCAGGGAAGGGATGGGCAAAGAAAAAAAGAATACTTTTAGAAAATTGTCAGGGGATGCCTGTCAGTTGGGGAATGGCTGACCAAGTTGTAGTATGTGATTATGATGGAATAATATTGTATTATAAGAAATGATGAGCAGGATGCTTTCAGAAAAACCTGGAAAGATTTGCATGGGCTGATGCAAAGTGAAATGTACTGTGTGCAAAGTAACAGCAATATGGTAAGATGATCAACTATGAATGGCTTAGCTCTTTCCAGATATTCCCAGATCCAAGACAGCTCTGAAGGACTTATGATGAAAAATGCTATCCATCCCCAGAGAAAGAATGGATAGTGTCTGAATACAGATTGAACTATACTTTTTTTTTTTACTTTCTTTATTTTTCTTGAGTTTTTAAAATCTGTGTTTTCTTTCACAGCATGACTATTATGGATATGTTTTGTGTGACTACACATGTATAACCTATATTGAATTGCCTGCCTTCTTAATGGGGGGTGGGGTCGGGAGGGAGGAAGGGAGAGAATTTGGAACTCGAAGTATTTTTTTTTAATCTTTGCAGATCTTTTCCAATTTACTTTTGTTTATCCTTGTTTCATTTTCATAGTTAAGGATGATTTTCTTAGTTGGGTCTCTTAGCAATATTTCTTTTTTCTTTTTTATGAGGTAATCAGGGTTAAGTGACTTGCCTAAGGTCACACAACTAGTAAGTATCATGTGTCTGAGGCTGGATTTGAACTCAGGTCCTCCTGACTCTAGGGCCAGTGCTCTACCCACAGAGCCACTTGGCTGCCCCTGGAACTCAAAGTTTTAAAAACAAATTTTAAAAATTATTTTTACATGTAGCTAGGGAAAAATAAAATACTAAAAAAAATTTCACATACACACAAAAGAAAAAAAGAACATTTTCAAACTTGGTCCTTCTTTCTGTAGAGACACAGGAAGCTCCAGATTGTTCCCTCATGCATTCAGCCATTATCTTTTGTGATCTAGTTTAATCCAGGTACAAATTATTTCCTTCTAGGGACTTCACAGCCCACTGATGACTCTGGATGCCAAGTGTTCTTTTGGGCTTTTTTTGTAGGAAGATGTTGACTTCCAAAACTTTGTAGCAAGTTGAAAAGATGGGCAGTTAAGAGAACATGGGTTAGTGGCATCTGTGTATAGCTTTAATTTAATTTTTTTTTCTTTTTCATAATGTTGAAATTTACCAAAGAAAATGAACATTTCCTTATCCAAAGAAAAGAAAAAAGGACAACATATGATATCCTGAGTCTCTATTATGTACAATTTTTTAAAAGGATACATGTAGGGCAGTTAGGTGGCACAGTGGATAGGGCACCGGCCCTGAAGTCAGGAGGACCTGAGTTCAAATGCGGCCTCAGTCACATAACACTCACTAGCTGTGTGACTCTGGGCAAGTCACTTAACCCCAGTTGCCTCACTGGAAAAAAAGTATGTATGTGATTTAACCCATTGTTACAACACTGACCTCCCTATCTCTTTGTTTTCTTCTTTGTTTTTTTTTTTTTTTTTTTGAGACTAGGTTTCTCCATCTCAACCAGGCTGGAAGTGCAGCAGTCATTCATGGGCCCACTCCTTGGCACGGAAGCTTTGACCTGCTCTGTTTCCAACCTGGGCCTGTTCACTGCTCTTTAGGCAACCTAAAGATCCTGGCCCCTGATCCTGAAAATTGCTAGATGGTGCCTAATTTAGTGTAGACACTCTTTCAATTTTTTTTTATTTAAAATTTTCTTTTTTGGAGACAGTTAGGGTTAAGTGACTTGCCCAGAGTCACACAGCTAGTAAGTGTCTGAGGCTGGACTTGAACTCAGGTCCTCCTAACTCCAGTCCTGGTGCTCTATCCGCTGTGCCACCTAGCTTCCCCTTTAATCTTAATTTTCAGTTCCAAATTCTCTCCTTCCAATTCTCCTCCACTCATTGAGAAGGCAAAAAATATGATACCCATTATACATATGAAGTCATGCAAAACATATTAATGCAGACACTCAATTGGCTCTAGCTCAAAACTCTGGAACTTAAGTGATCCATCAACCTCAGCCATCCCTGGAGCAAGGATTATGGGCATGTACTACCATATCTAGCTTTTCTGTGTATTTTAAAAGTTTTTTATTGATAGTTCTTTTTTTCTTTTTCTTTTTGGCATTACCATCACCCTGCCTATAACAACCACCTCCCCCCCCAAAAAAAAGCCCCAAACTCTGCAGTTGAAGGCTTCCCTTGAAACAAATAAGTATAGTCAAGCAAAACAAATATGCTCACTGACCATGTCCAGAAATGTTTATCTCATTCTGTACCTCTTGTCTCTCACCTCCCTGCCAAGAGATGGGAGGAATGAATCATCATAAGTCATCTGGAGTTGTGTTTGCCTTGATCAGAGTTCTTAAGTCTTTTAGAGTTGTTTTTCTTTCAAAGTTGTAATCATTGTATTGTACTGAAAATCGGGGCAGCTAGGTGGTACAGTGGATAGAGCTCAGAGTCAGGAGGACCTGAGTTCAAATACAGCCTTAGACACATAACACTCACTAGCTGTGTGACTCAGGGCAAGTCAGCCCCAATTTCCCTCATAAAAAAGCAAAAAAAGAAAAAGAAAATCAGTTATCATTGATTTTTACTGGATCTGCTTATTTCATTCTGCGTCGGTTAATACCAGTTTCCCAAGTATCTCTGAATCCATCTCTTTCATCATTTCTCACAGCCCAGTAATATTCTATTACATTCATAGACCATAATTTATTCAGCCATTCCCCAAATGATAGGTACCCGTTTTGTTTCCAGTTCTTTGTATTACAAAAAATTCTGCTATAAATAATTTTCTACATGATTTATTTTCTATCTTTTCTTGATCTCTTTAAGGTATGTGCTTATCTTATGACTGAGTCAAAAAATGTTCACGGCTTATGAGTTTGGGGAGTATAGTTTCAAATTGCATAGCTTTATTTTTCTAAATTTCCAAACACCAGTCTAAATAATCGTTCCTTTTTTGGACCTCCCACCACATCCCCAAAGCATTTTGTGTTTCTTATGTATACTTAACTTGTTTTCTTTCTTATTATAGATACTTGTGTATATGTCCTACACACATCCTCTATAAATTTGTAAGTTCCAGGAGCACTGGGACCTCATATTAATAGTATTAAATACTTCAGTAGTTTAGAGATGCATTGTTTCATTTATTCTTTTTTTTTAAATCTTGATTTTATTTATTCTTTTTTTATTTTTAAAGTTTCAGTTCCAATTTCTTTCTCCTGCTACCACTGCCCCGTCTATTGAGAAAGCAAGAAATATGACACCCATTATACATATTGTCATGCAAAACATATTTCTCTATAAGCAATATTCCCCTCCCCCCCCAAAAAGCAAGGAAAATAAAAAAAGGAAATAAAATGTGCTTCAGTCTACATTCTGAGAATATCCATTTTCTCTCTAGAGGTGGATAGCATTTTACATGATGTAGTTATATAACTTTGTAGTTGTGATGAATCACTGTCTTGATCAGAGTTACCAAGTCTTTCACAGTTAATTATCTTTACACTAGTGTTGTTACCATGTGATTTATTTTCCAGGTTCTACTCACTTCACTTTGCATCAGTTCATATACATCTTGTCATGTTTTTCTGAAACCATCCCCTTCATTATTTCTCACAGTACAGTAGTATTCCATCACAGTCATATACCACAACTTGTTCAGCTATCCCCCAATTGATGGGCATCCCCTCAATTTCCAACTCTTTGTCACCACGGCAAGAGCTGCTATAAATATTATTGTACATATGGGTCATTTTCCCTTTTTTAAAATTTCCTTGGGGTATAAACCTTATAGAGGTATTGCTGGGTCAAAGGGTATGCAGAGTTTTATAGCCCTTTGGGCACAGTTCAAAATGTTCTTCAGAATGATTGGACTAGGGGTGGCTAGGTGGCACACTGGATAGAGCACCAGCCCTGGAGTCACAAGGACCTGAGTTCAAATCTGGCCTCAGACCAAAAACTTAACATGTACTAGCTGTGTGACCCTGGGCAAGTCACTTAACCCCGATTGCCTAAAAAAAAAAAAATGATTGGACTAGTCTGCAGCCCCACCAACAGTGCACGATACCCAATCAAATAAGTCTTTAGGAGTTGTTGTGACTAAAAAATTCATGATGTTGCTTATGGTAACTTGGTGCTTTTCAAAGTTTGTATTTATATTCCCTCAAATTCTCAAAAATTTAGTATTTATGTTTCTTCAAAGGAGTAAACTGAGTAATTGGAAATTTCCTTAGTTTACCCACTTCCATTGACCTCTACTCCACTGTAGCTACACACAGAGATGATCATACCTTTGATTTTGCCATCACCCACAAGTGTTCCATTTTTATGTTTATGAACTTTGAAATTCCTTTATCTGATAATTAATCATTCTAACTTCCATTTGCCTTAAGACCTCTAAACCTATTTATTCTTCATCTTCACTGTGATGAAGATTCTTTCATTCCTCCATTCTTTTCCCAGTTGTCATCTCTGCATTGATTACACTCTTCTCCCTTCCCTATCTCAACCCCTTGGTGAACTAGTTCAATCTACACTATTATCCACACTTGAGTCCCTTGCCCTCTTACCCTGTTGCTGATTATGTCTTACCAAGTCCTAACTTTTGACTATTCCTGCCATCTGCTGCCTTCACTCATCATCACTGGGGCAAGGCAATCCTTTTACACCCCCTAATCAATTCACTATTTCACTCACCACAGTAGCTTTTTAAAACCTTTTTATCTTTCTTCAAATCTCTTGTGGTACCTCTTCTCATCTGAGAACATTGCCTCTTATTTCAACAAAAAATTGAGGCCATTCACAGAGAGCTCCCTCTTCTTTCCTCCCTGTCATTTTATATCACTCAGTTGTCTTCCATTTTCTTCTCTTTGATTCCTGCCTCATGTGAAGAGGTGGCCCTCCTCCTTTCCAAGACTTTGCCCTTTACATGCATCCTTATGCATCCCCTTTCCCCCATCAGATTGCCCCCTCTCTATCATTCACACTCTCTCTAATTGTTAACCTCTATCTACTGGCTGCTGCCCTACTGCCTATAAACATGCCCATGTCTCCTCTGGACTTAAACAAACAAACAAACAAACAAACAAGAAAACCTTTAAATGACTTGCTCAGGGTCACACAGCTATTAAGTATGAGGCCAGAATTGAACTCAGGTCCCTGGAGTTAGGAGAACCTTGGTTCAAATACAGCCTCAGACACTTACTAGCTGCCCCATTAACTGCCGAATCTAATAGCACTTTTCCAGTCCTCATCCTTCTTGACCTCTCTTCAGCCTTTGACTCTGTGCCTCAATCTCTTCTCCTTGAGATGCTTCTCTCTAGGTTTTTGTCGCATCATCCTGGTTCTCCTACTTGTCTTCATTTCCTTTGCTGGATCTTCATCTAGGTCATTCCCAATAAAGATGGGTGTTCCCCTTAGCTCTGTTCTAGATCCTCTTCTTTTTCTCCCTCTATACCATTTTGCTTGGTGATTTCATCGGGTCCCATGGTTTCATTGATCGATCTCTACACAGATGATTACCAAGCCTATTTAACCAGCTGTCATCTCTTTCTGATGTCCAATATTAGAGCTCCAGCTGCTTCTTGGGCATCTGAAAACTGTATATTCCATAGACATCTTAAACTCAGACTCAGATGTCCAAAACTGAACTCATATTTTCCCCCACACTCTGTCTTCTGAACTTCCCTCTTGCTGTTGAGGGTACTTCCATCCTCCCAGTCACCCAGGCTTACAAGCTAGGTGTCATCCTTGACTCCTCATTCTCTCACCCCTCCCTGTATCCAATATGTTGCCAGGTCTTGTCAATTCTACCTTTATAATATATCTCCTATGTGCCCCTTCTTCTCCTTTGTTATTGCTGACACCTTGGTGCAGGCCCTCCTCACTTTACTCCTGGGCTATTGTAATAGCCTGCTGGTTGCTCTGTCTACCTCAAGTCCTTTCCCACTCTAATCCATCATCTATTTAGTTGCCAAAGTGTTTTTTTCTAAAGTACAGGTCTGATCATGTCAGCCCCTACTCCCTGACTCAATAAACTCTCCTGACTCTATATTACCTCCAGGATTAAATATAAAATCTTCTGTCTGTCTTTTAAAGCCCTGCATAGCCTGGGCCTTTCCTACCTTTCTATGATTTTTATATTTTATTGTGCTCTCTATATGCTGGCCTCCTTATTGTTCTTCAAATACTACATTCTAACTCTAGCCATTTTCTTTTCTTTTTCTTTTTAAATAGTACTTTTCCCAATTATATGTAAAGACAGTTTTTAACATTCATTTTTACAAAATTTTGAGTTTCAAATTTTTCTCTCTCCTCTTCCTAAAATGGTAAGCAATTTGATATAGATTAGTTATATGCAATCATGTAGAACATATTTCCATATAAGTCACAGTTGTGAAAGAAGAAACAGACCAAAAGGGAAAAAAAAGTCAAAAAAGTCAAGAAAGTGAAAGTAGTATGCTTCGATCTGCATTCAGATTCCATCAGTTCTTTGGATGTGGGTAGCATTTTTCATCATGAATTCTTTGTAATTGTCTTGGATCAGTGTATTGTTGAGAAGAGCTAAGTCATTCATAGTTGATCATCACACAGTATGTTGCTATGTACAGTGTTCTTCTGGTTCTGCTCATTTCACTTTGCATCAGTTCATGTAAGTCTTTCCAAGTTTTTTCTGAAATACTCCTGCTCATCATTTCTTACTGCACAATAATATTTTATTACATTCATATACCACAGCTTGTTTGGCCATTCCCCAATTAATGGACATCCCCTCAATTTCTAATTCTTTGCTACCACAAAAAGAGCTGTTACAAATATTTTCGTACATGTAGGTTCTTTTCCCTTTTTTTATGATCTCTTTGGGATACAAACCTAGTAATGGTATTGCTGGATCAAAAGGTATATACGGTTTGGTTGCCATTTGGGCATGGTTCCAAGTTGCTCTCCAGAATGGTTGAGTTAGTTCACAACTCCACCAACAATGCATTAGTGTCCCAGTTTTCCCACATTCTCTCCAACATTTATCATTTTCATTTTTTTGTCATATTAGCTAATCTTATAGATGTGAGGTGGTACCTCAGAGTTGTTTTAATTTGCATTTTTCTAATCAAAAGTGATTTAGAGCATTTCTTCATATGACTATAGATAGCTTTGATTTCTTCATCTGAAAACTACCTGTTCATATCCTCTGGCCATTTATAGATTAGGGAAGGGCTTCTATTCTTACAAATTTGATTTAGTTCTCTACATATTTGAGAAATGTGACTGTAGGTATTTTTAATGGCTATCCCCTGTGCTTGGAATGCTCTTCCTTCTCATTTCTGACTCTGAGCTTCCCTGGATTTATTCAAGTCTCAGCCCAGATCTTATCTTCTGCAAGAAGTTTTTCCCAGGGGCAGCTAGATGGTGCAGTAGATAGAGAACCAGCCCTGAAGTCAGGAGGACCTGAGTTTAAATCCCACCTCAGACACTTGACAATTCCTAGCCATGTGACCTTGGGCAAGTCACTTAACCCTGATTGCCTCACCAAAAAACATACAAACAAACAAACAAAAAAGACACTGGCTGCATTAATTAGGTTTTGGAACCCAAAGTTTTAAAAACAAATGTTAAAAAATTGTTTTCACATGCAGCTGAGAAATAAGATATACAGGCAATGGGGTATTTCTATCCTGCCCTACAGGAAAATAGAAGGGAAGAGAATAAAAGAAGGGTGGGGGAGATAGAAGGGAGGGTAGATTAGGGGAAGGGGTATTCAGAATGCACGCCATCTTGGGGTAGGGGGAGGGACGAGATGGGGAAAAAATTTGGAACTCAAAATCTTGTGGAAGTGAATGTTAAAAACTAAAAATAAATAAATTAATAAAATTTTAAAAAAAGAAGTCTTTTCTAGTCTTCCTCACTGCTAGTGCCTTCTTGCTGCGATTGCCTCTAATTTAGCCTATATATGTCTTGTATGTACAGTCAGTCTTCAACATTTATGCATTTAACCATGGCTATGTGCAACAGAGGGAAAAAAATGAGAGGCACAATGCTTACAAGTTTGTGGAGTAATTAGTATCTTACTAGGCACTAGGTTGTGTTCGCCCTACTGTTGTAGAGCTCCCCCTGCATTCGTTGCCTATTTTCATTGTTTGCCTCTGAAACTCAAGTTTTGTCATACAATTCTACTCCTGAAGTGTAGTGCAAATCCTTTGGGCACTAAGCTCAATCGTGCAAAGTCAATGATGTGGCTTAGTGAGAAAATAAAAGGTATTAGATAAACTTCAAGCCAGAATGTCTGCAACCACTGTCAGCATGAGTTTAGCGTTAACGAATCATTCATTATAGCCTCAAAAAGGCGGAAAGTAGTTGTAAGTGTTCAGGAATTTTCCACAGCTATATTTTTAGCAATCTCTAGCAAAAGATTATCATTTTTGGTGGTCTTGGGAACCTAAACTCCTGTTTCCCATAGGTTGAATGTATGAACATTCATGTATCAACATCCAAATAAATTGAACCTGCCAGAGCTCTCAGTCTCCTGACATAGCTTTTAGAAACCCAAGATCACTTCCACACCGTGATGATCAATATAAAATTTTTAATAGGAGTCATAGCACATACTAGATTCTTGATAAATGATTCAATTAAATTAAAGGTTTGATGAGTGGGAGAGTGTCATCCCTGGTTCTCTCTCATGGCCAGGGAGAGAAAGAAAAAGGAAACCAGGGGCAGCTAGGTTGTGCAGTAGATAGAGCTCTGGCCTTGGAGTCAGGAGGACCTGAGTTCAAATCCAGCCCCAGACACATAACACTCACCAGCTGCGTGACTCTGGGCAAGTCACTTAACCCCAACTGCCCTCACTAAAAAAAAAAAGGAAACCAAGGAGCCTGTCATGTCCCTTTGTCTTTGTACACTTTATAACGTGCCTAGTCCCAGGCAGACCTTTTATAGCTAATAGATGCCACTTGGAGTTTTGAGATCAGAAAAAAGGTTTCTTGAGCTTTAAGGTGTGGTAGGGATTTTTGTGGTTGATATTTCCAGAAATCATAGGAATTGGGTTTTTTCTTTCAAGTAGCAATAGTATAAGAAGATCACTATAGTAAAGTTAAGAACAGGTTTGGAAATGTTAGCTTTCAGGGCCAGCAAGGATAGCTTTACTATTCTCCTTGAATAGAGTTTTTCCAACCATTGCTGATAAGATAGCTTTTCTCCACCCTTTCTTTGCTTTCCTATTCTTCCCCTCTCCCCTACCACCCCCCAAAGTCAATTGAATTATATCCTGTATCCTAGTCTGACCATGGACAAATGAACTTAATTTCTCTGAGCCTCAGTTTACCCATTTGTAAAATGGGTATGAGGCAGTCATGGCTTAGTTGAGATAGAAAGCAGGTTTCTGAGGAAGAGATAACCAAGGTTTAAATCTCACATCTGATACATACTGGCTGTGTGACCCTGACCAATTCATTTAACCTCTCAGGTCAACTCTCTAAGACTGTAATTACAGTGTGACAACTGACATTATTGGAGGGAGTTTCATAAAATCATAGATTCAGAAGCAAAAAAGACTTTAGAAGGCATCTAGTCAAACCTCTGAGGTGACATGACTTGCTAATATCACATACATATTAGGTGACTGAGCAAGGATTTGAACTCATGTCCTTTGATTCCAAACCCAGATCTTTTTACTTGCTTTACTTGAACTCCCTTAGGGAGGGGAAATCAGACATCTAGTTTTTAAAATGAAGATGATAATGACTATCGAATCTACCTCACGGGTTTGTTATGGGGATGAAATAGGATAAGTTCTGTAAAGTGATTTACAAACTTTAAAACACTGTATAAATACCAGCTGTCATTGTCCTGATATCACTGTTAGGACTCAACCTGCTGACTGTCCTGACCTATCCTGAGCTGGTAGTAATTTCTACATTTCAGTTAGTAGCATATAGTAGTTTCAGATAGTACCAAAAAATGCAGAGTTTTTCAGTTGTCCTCTTTAGGAATGAAACTTTGTAGAATAAAAATTTTATTTTATTTTATTTCATTTTTTTAATATTAATTTATTTTGATTTATCAATAATCACTTCCATATACTTTTGAGTTTAAAATTTTTCTCCCCCTTCCTCCCCACCACCCTTCCCAAGATGGCACACAATCTGATATAGGCTATACATATACATTCCTATTAAACATATTTAGAACGAAAATTTTAGCCAAAGTAAAGAGCAGCCAAAGGAAGGCTTTCCCAGTAGGCAGATTAATTGGATGAGAGAAGGAACATAAGTTGTGGCTCTCCCAGTGCTTCCTCAAGCATCTGGCTTTTCATCTCCTAAGATCCTTTTCCTTTATCATAATCCTAGAGCTTCATGTCCTGGGTTCTTCCCTTTCTCCTTTTTTGTTGTTTAGTAATTTTCAGTCTAGTCTGACTCCTCCTGACCCCATTTGGGGTTTTCTTGGCAAAGATACTGGAGTGGTTTGCTATTTCCTTCTCCAGGTCATGTTACAGATGAGGAAACTGAGGCAAACAGGGTTAAGTGACTTGCCCAGGATCACACAGCTAGGCCAGATTTGAACTCAGAAAGATGATTTTTCCTAACTCTGGATCTGGCACCCTATCTACTCTGTACCACCTAGCTGCCCAGTATTGTTAATAGGAAGTAAGGAAGGAAGGAAGGGAGGGGTGGGGGAGGCAGGGAGGAAGGAAGGAAGAGAGGGAAAGAGGAAGGAAGAAAGGAAGGGAGGGAGGAGGGAAAGAAAGGAGGAAAGAAGGGAAGGAAAGGAAGGAAGGTAAAGTTAGTAAAACTTCAGGGGGAGGGGATGCACTACAGGAACATTTTTTTCCTGCTTTTTTGTTAATTTGTTTAGTTGTAACTTGTTAAATGATCAAGGTCTAACATTTGAAGAAACTGGACTATCTAGGAAGCTTATGTGACTTGCCCAAAGTCAAACAGTCTGACATCAAGAGGTGGGATTTGAACTCAAATCCTCTGACTCCAGAGCCAGTTCTTTTTCTGCTGAACCACACTGAGTTTACAAGGCCAATGAGACAATGAAATTATATTTTGCCATTTAAAACTCTAATACATTTTATAATCAAAGCCTGGGACAAAATTGCCCCATTGGCTGTAGCTGGGTAGGGCTCCATGAAGGACAACCCTGTCCCCAAGCTGCAATGTGCAATAGTCCCTGTTGTTGATCTAGCTGCAGGAACAATGGATTTCTTCTTACTGTCATTGAGATGTGTTATACGATGGACACAGCAGAGTGGTAGCCTCCAGACTAACCTTAGCAGCCACGTGTGATCATCACTTCATTCTGGAGAGCCAAATGTGTACATTCCTACAAGGCTGTGATGTTAGTTGAGGGGCACCAGTTTCAGGGGCAAGCACAAGGCAGAGATTACCAAGGAGATTTTTTTGGGGAGTTTAGCCTACTCATGTCCAACTCTTCATGACGCCTTTTGAGGGTTATCTGGACAAAGATACTGAAGTGGTTTGCCTTTCCTTCTCCAGTTCATTTTACAGATGAGCAAACTGAGGCAAATAGGTGACTTGCCTAGGGTCACACAGCTAGTAAATGTCTGAGGCCGTATCAGGAAGATGAGTCTTCTTGACTCCAGACCTGTCACTCTATCTACTGTGCCACCCAGATGCCTACCCAAAAGATACCCCACATTTATCCTGCAAATGAAGTTAAACTTCTCAGTTACAGGAAGGTCAAGCTAACCAGTCTAAATCCTCCAACCCCTAGAAAAAGCTTTCCCAGTCTTTAGCATGCACCACCCTCAAGGGCTACAAGAAACTTGGTAAAGGCATATGGGGAATATTTGATAAAAAGCTAAATTATTCTATTGAAATTCATTAATCTCTTTATTTTACTTCTTAGATGAATGGTAAATGCTAAACTTTATTTCCTCTTGCATTGACTAGGAAGTATGAGAAAATCAGGCCCTGGATGACTGGGGGCCTTTAATATGTCACATTGGGAGGAGGGAGAGCCCTACTGAAGCAGCCTGGTTTTCTTCCAACTCATGTTCAAAGACTTTGTCATAACAAAGCTTATTTTGAAAGCCTGTTTTCCTTCAAGATTCAGGTCAAATCCTGTCTTCTACAAGAGGCCTTGTTTTGTTCCCTTTCTCCCTCTGCCCCTGCCCTCCCTCCTATAACTAGTGCCTCCCTGTGAGATTACCTTCGATTCACTTTATCTAATGGTAGGTGTTTTTGTGTTTAGTGCTTATTTGCATACATTTGCATATTGAATAAACATTTACATATTGTCTCCCTCATTTCAAATGTGAGTTCCTTAAGAGTGAGGACCATACATATGTTTGTCTTTCTTTGTGTCTGGAAGGATACATGGATGAGGCAGTTGGTGGCACAGTGAATAGAGCACTAGGCCTGAAGTCAAACCTGAGTTTAAATCCAGTCTCATATTTGCTGCATGACCCTTAACCTTAAAGAAAGTCATTTAACTTCTGTAAAAGCTGGATTCTGAATGTAAACAGGGGCATATCCTATATAATATAAAATGAAAGGACTGAACTAACTGACCTCTAACTTGTGCTTGAACCAAAGCAGAATTAGCTTTCCTGAATCCTTTCCACTTTTAAATCTATCTATGATCCATGATCTGTATTATTCTGAATGTAATTTAGTGATAATACTATTTTATAATAATGATATTCACCTATTTTGACCAAACAACACTAAAAAGCAGACAAATTCTTACTTACTATAATTGACCAATATTAGTCCAGTGAAAAGATAATGAAACACTCTTCCCTACTTCTCTTAGGAGAGAGGTAGGAAACTCGCTAAGTGCAGAATGTGGTATATAGAATGTTAAACACTAAATCAACTGGTTTTGTGTAACTTTGCCTTTTTTTTGAAAGGAGGATTCAGTGGGAGTTGGGAAGCCATATTGCAAAATGACCATGGTATAAAAATAAAAGGCATAAGTAAAACTGGAAAAAAGGGAAAATACATTATAAGTAAATTCCATTGTAGTATAATGAGTCACCATTAATCTTTTTTTTTTTGCTAATAACTGTCAACAAAAACATAGTAGCCAGATAAGCATTTAAAGTAAGATGCAAATTCTTAATAAGATCCTTAGCATCTAACAAGTTTAGAACCAAATGAATAATAAACAAGCAAAAAGAAAATAAATTAACAAACAAGCAAAAAAAAAAAATGCTCCCTTATGGAATCTCTTTCTACAGTTTCTCTGAAGTTCTCTTTCTTTCCTTATTTTCTCCCTCTCCTATCCTCCCTTCCCTCTCTTCTCTCCATCCCTTTCTCCTCTCTTCTCCCTCCCCTCCCTCCTTTCTATTCCTTCCTCCCTTCCTTTTTCCCTCCTTCCCTTCCTTCCTTCTTTCCCTCCCTTCCTTTCTCCTTCCTTCCCTCCCTCCCTTCTTTCCTCCCTTCCCTTTCTTCCTTCTATCCTCTCTCCCTCCCTTTCTTCCTTCCTTCCTTCCAACATAAGGCATTGGACTAGAACACTTCTGAGATCCATTACATCTCTAGATCTCTAATCCTGTGTCATCCCCACATCTTTTAAGAATTTAGCAAGCGAGGTCCTTGGTCACTTCTCGTCCTCTTGTCTTTGAGCTGGTCCCAGGCTTAGGACTACAAATTTGATGCTTCAGTTTTTGTTCAATAGTTTCCTCTCTCCTAACCACCTTCAGCAGTTCTATTGTGCTGTCTTTGGAATCCTTCTAGGAGAGGGCAGCCCAGTACTATATACTTCCCTATGGCTGCCCCAAGCCAGAAGGAGGCTGTCACAGTGCATGATGTTAGAGAAGCGTGAAGGCTTCCTTTCCATTTAAGAATTTGCCTCTAATGTGGTCTGTCTGATTGAATAACCATCATTCATTTGTATAGACTGGTAGGTTTAATGTGGGAGGTGAAGGTGTGGGAAATGGAAATGGAAATAGTGATTTCATCTGGAATGATAGCACAGGACCTAGAGAGCCCCTGGGATTTTCCTTGGAATGTACAGGTTAAATCCTGTTATAACAAATACCATTGCGGCAACCTCTGTAGAATTCTAAGGCTGAGTCAGTGATCTGCTTATTTAAAACAACATTCAGTACAAGCAGATTCCAGCACGCAGAAAGAATGTAGATTTTATTATAATTCAATTCAATAATTATGTGTTGATAATAATGCCTCCCCCTCCTCCTAAGGACAATGAGCTCACACAAACCCATTTCTGATCTTGGGAGTTAATCCCTTCAATGATTGGTCATTTTCTCACTGACTCATGCCCCCAGCCCAGAGTTCTGCTCTGGAAAAATTTCCTGAATAAGCCTTAGATGTGGCTCATATCTAGGTTCTCCCCCGCAGTGGGTTAAAATGGTGCCCAGCTTCTGCATAGGTATGATGTGGATATCTTGTATGAGACAGCTTTTATTCCTCTCTCTCTTCTACCTAGAAAATGCATAAGGAAAAATGGACTCACAGGAACCCATGAAGAAGTATAGAAACATAAAGCACTCACTAGCTCATTAGACTACTCTCTGGAAGGTAAAGATAACTTTGAGAGATTGCTGAACAAATACTGCCCATTCTCCTTGGACCTCTACCATCTGAGCAATTTATGGCAATAGCAAGGTTTACAAGGTCCAGATGTTTTGTCGTGGCATAGCAGGGCAATTCTCTGTTGAGAATTCTCTTCCTGTTGAGTAAATCTTCTAGGAGGTTCAGTGCCTGATTTCTGAGGTCAGAAACTCTTGCTCTTCTTTAAACTCTACATGGAAAGTTCTTTCCTTAACTTTTAACTCTACACAGAAAGTTCTTTCTCAGGACTAGTTCCTTATGTGCTTAGAAAAGGAAAGAGAGGCAGAAGGCAGTCAGGAACTCAAGGCCCCTTGATACCCTTCTCAGGCCGTCTGAGAAAACACAGGCAACTCACCAGTTTCTCCTGCTAATCATCAGTTTCTGTTCTTAGTATGGGGAGGGAAAAGTCACTTCCCTCCCTCTCACTTGGGGCACTCTAACCTAGAAGTCCAAGAGAGAAAGCTCTTTTTAAAAAGAATCCATATCTCCCATCAGCTTGGAAGGAGCCCTAGTTACTGGGTACCAGTCAAAAGTTCCTATGGCCTTTCAGCAAGATGCAAGTATGTATTTACTTTCATGACAGGTGCCTGTCCAACAAAAGTTCTTGCCCTGTGATGACATCAAGTTGACTAGCAGATTGATCAGATTGATCAGACGCTCCCAGGATCACCCCCATTTTATTTGTACATGTCTGAGGCAGAATTGAAACTCAGATCTTTGTGACTTTTCAGTCTAGCAGTCTCCATACTTCACCTACCTTTGCTCATCTTACCCTTTTTGTAGTCTATGCTATAATAGGTCATAGGCCTTGTGACATCGAATGCACAGAGTCAGAAGAAACTCCAGAGAGGAGCAGTAGAGAGCATTGGGAGAATTATTCTATTAGGAGTTTTGGGGAATTATTTTCATGGGAGAATATTTCTATTGCCTTTTTTGTTTTTATTACATAATTTTTTAGGGGTAGGGCATGGTAAGTCGATATGCCATAACAATTTTACCAACATCCTGTTTCTTCTCTCATTTTTAGCCAAACTCCCTGAAAAGGCTATCTACATTGGGTATCTCCACGTTTTCCCCACTTACCTCTCAAAGTCTTCTAAGTCCTCTACAACCTGGCTTCCAACCTCATTACTCAATGGAAGCTGCTTTCTCCAGATTTATAAATAACCACTTAATTGATGCATCTAATGACCTCTTCTCACATCCATTTTTGCTTCTTTGCAGCATTTGTCACTGTTGTCCACTAGGAGTATTTCTTCCTGGTTACTTTTCTCCTCTCTGATTTCATGAGATTGTTCTTAGTTATCTTCCTTCTTGTCTGATCGCTCCTTCTCAGTCTCCTTCGCTGGGCCATCATCCCCCAAAACTCTATCCGAGGCCTTCTCTTTTCTCTCTATACTCTGTCTTTTGGTGACTCCATTAACTCTCATGAGTTCAGTTATCATCTCTGTGCAGATGATTCTCTATGTCTATATTCCCTATCTCGATATCCAGCACTAGTCTTTTTCCTTTGACCTGCTCTTTCATCATGAACTGCCCATTGGACTTTTCAAACTAGATGTTTTGTAGGGATATCAAACTCAACCTATCCAAAACAAAACTCCTTTTCTTTTCTTTTTTTTTTTACGTCTTTAAAAGATTTTTTCACTCTAAACTAAATAAACATCAAATAAAATAAGCAGTTTCATAATTATAGTAGAATAGAAAAAAAGAATGTATACAAAACTGCAAATTTCAGCTATATGTGGCTTTTTTTTTTTTTTAGAATATATAAAAATTCAACATGTAACTTCCAAAGCTGCTCTGCTTGCCTGTTCTTTCTGGTCTTCTGTTTTAATGAATTTGTAAAAATGCTTTAATGACCCACTCATCCTCTCACTTCATCCCCAAAAAGACACACATAAACATAGAGGGAGGGAGGGAGGGAGGGGGAGAGAGAGAGAGGGAGAGAGAGAGAACTATTGTAACAAAGTCACAGTCAAGTAAAATAAATTCCTACATTTGCCATGTACAAAAATGTATACTTTATTCTGCATTTTGAGTTTATCATCTCTCTCACAGGATGTAGGTAGTATGATTCATCATCAGTCTTCTGGAATTGTGGCTGTTAACTCATTACCACCACACACACACACACACCCCAAAAGTAAACCATATCTCTTCTGAATTTTTTTTTATTACTGCTGAAGGCATCATCATCCTTCCAGTCTCCTTGGTTTACAACCTTGGTGTCATCCTTCCCTCATCAATCTCACTCACTCCATATCCAGTCAGTTGCCAACTCTGCCTCCACATCTCTTGTGTAGGTCACTCATCCTATATATTGAATCAACTGCCAAATATATCTCCATAATGTCTCTTTCATAGGGTTCCATCTCTCTACACACACAGGCTCTCATCACTTCTCTCCTAGTCTATTATAACAGCCTCGTTTTTGATATCCCTGCCTCAAGCCTCTTGCCACTCCTTTCTATCATCCATGACACCCAAAGTGATTTTCCCAAAGCATGTCTGACTTCATCATGCCTTTCTCCCACACACACAACCCCCCCTACTCCACTCAACAAACTTCAGTGGTTCCTAATTACTTCTAGGATCAAATATAATCTCCTCTTTCAGGCATTTGAAGCCCTTCATCACCTGGTCCCTTCTTACTGTTAGCCGGACCAGAAGCAGCCTCTAATCTGTGGGTGGCCAGAACCAAACAAACAGAGCAGGCTAGAGACAGGGGAGTCAGGACACAAACAGAAATTTAATTAATTTTGGAGCTAGGAAAATGATGTAAGTGTACGGAAGCCTCCTCTCCTAAGAAGGAGGGCTTAATTCTGTTGATGCTGGGGCCACTCATATACATGAAAGGGGTTGGCCCACAACATAATCATTCTTAGGTCTTGAGACAGTTTTCATGGTTGGCATTTCTTGGGACAATACAGGCATTCTTGGATCCCGTGGGAACAGTCTCAAGTATTGTCTCAAGTCAAGCCATTGTCTCAAGTCTTAGGGGTCGTGACCACTCTGCCAGGTACAGAGCCAGAGCTCTGTGACAGAAACAGGAGTTCAGTACCTGTCATTTGGCAAGGAACAGGATTGTGAATATGTGATGGATGGCCCTGGCAAATAGGGGAGCTAAATCCCTCAGTGAATACCTGGTGCTGGTCCAAGCAATACTCTTTGCCAGAGAGTGATATCATTCTGAGCGCAAAGGATTATTGTTATGCCAAGCTCAGGGCACAGCCTGCTTGCTGAGCCTGAGCTGTGGGCAACAGGGTATCTCCACAATATTTTGACATTGCCATTCTAGTGTTCTTACATATTACTCCACCTTAAGCACTCTTCAGTCTAGCTATACTTATCTCCTTTCTATTCCACACACATGGTGTTCCGTCTCTGTGCCTCTGCATAGGCTGTCTGCCATGTATAGAATGCTGCCATTCTTCATCTCAGCTTTTTGGAATCCTTGGTTTCCTTCAAAACTCAGCCCAAGGAACACCTTTCCATATCCACTCTCTACCCCCACCAGCTGTTTGTGCCATCTCTCTCCCCCCCCCCATATTCATACATGGATGTATATATATATATATATGTACACATATGTATGCTTACATGTGCATAGTATTGACTTTATTCATATTTTTATGTCCCTAGTATATGTATCTGTGGTCTCCCCAGTTTATAGATAAGCTTCTTGAGGATAAGGACTGTTTCACAATCTTTAGACACCCATTGATTAGCCTGGCACTTAGCAAGTACTTAATAAATGCTTCTGCATTGATTGATTGGCACATCTGTGAGCATCTGCCCCGCTGGAAACTGTCATGGCAAAGAGTCATTTTGTCTGTGTATCCTCAAGGCCTGTTAGCCGATCCTTCCTTGACTGGTGTCAGTGACAGTTACTCTGGGTAACACTGTCTGGCAGTTTCCTTTCTCCTCTCAAAACCCCAACAAAGCTCAGCCAGATAGTGTTACCCAGAGTAACAGCAGAGGGACCTCTGGGCCGAAACTGCCAGCATTTGTCTGTAAAACCCCCAAATCCTGGTGGAATTCTGATGGGAGTGGGGGAGAGGACAGGAATTAACACTTGGAAGGGCTCAGGAGGGTCCAGATTGTGTCAAAAGATGTGACAAAAAGCCGATGATCAAAGCATGAGAGTGTATTTGAGGGTGTCTGTCAGGTATCTGTGATAAAGTAACAATGATAATAAGCACCATAAGGGTAATAATAATCCTGTAGTGAAGGGCAGCTAGGTGGCACAGAGGATAGAGTACCAGGCCTAGAGTCAGGAGGAGCTGAGTTCAAATTTGACCTCAGATATTTACATAGCTGTGTGACCCTGGGCAAGTCACTTAACACTGTTTGCTCCAGTTTCCTCATCTGTAAAATTAACTGGAGAGGGAAATGCAAATCACTCCAGGATCTTTGCCAAAAGAACCCCAAATGGGTTCACAAAAGTCACACACACTGAACAACAACAGTGAAGTCCTACCCTAGGACCTCTTTAAGAGTCTGGAGGTAACCAGAAGCTCTTAAATAAAATCAGTGTATTTAAAAGCATTCCAGTTTTATTCCATTCCCTTTCATTCAATAGTATTCTAAAATGATCTGTAAGATTGTTCAAACTGTTGAACCTTGTATCTTTTAAAATAAAATAATGTATCTCTAGTTTATTTCTGATTGGCTACATTTAACAAAAAAAATTTTTTTTAAATTGGTAAGAAAATTGCAAGTGAAAAACCATCCCTGGATACATGTAGAGAGTCAGCATATCATAGTGGAGAGAATGTGAGCCCATGAGCCAGGAAGCCCTGGTTTCAAGTGCTATCTCTGACACAAGCTAGTTAGATGACAGTGGAAGTCACTTAACCTCTCAGTGGCCTCAGGCAACTCTCTAAGACTGTACATTTCAGAGAAGTCGCAGATTTGCATGGGTGGAGGAGATATTTCTTACATGCATGAAAACCACAGCAGGCCTAGACCAAAACAAAACATGTGGGGAAGGAACTTGCTGACACAGTGAGTTGAAAGCCAAATGCATTTGATACCTTTGGATAATAATACTTTAGCATTTTTACAAATTTGGTGTTCAGGATAACAATATCCCTATTATATGAATGAATAAGGCAAGAGTGGATATGAACGAGACCCCCCCAACCCTTACAAAAGTCTGTTTATATTAACTGCCCTTCCCATAATTTCCCGTCCAATTAAATATTCTCTCCTTAACAGTATGGAATTCTGTGTAGGATTGTGGTTAGGCTAACTTTCTAAAAGTCCAGGTCTAGAAGTAGCTAGATGGTATGGTAGGTATGGTAGATAGAGTACGGGCCCTGGAGTCAGGAGGACTTGAGTTCAAGTGCAGCTTCACACACTTGACACTTACTAGCTGTGTGACCCTGGGCAAATCACTTAACCCCATTGCCTAGCCCCGCCCCCCCCAAAAGTCCAGGTCTAAGCTATTTGAATAGGTTATCAAGCTTGAAAATTAACATTCCAGGGGTAGCTAGGTGGTGCAGTGGATAGAGCACCGGCCCTGAAGTCAGGAGGACCTGAGTTCAAATCCGGCCTCAGACCAAACACTTGACCGTACTAGCTGTGTGACCTTGGGCAAGTCATTTAACCCTGATTGCCTCACCAAAAAAAAGAAAAAAGAAGGAAAAAAAAAGAAAATTAACATTCCATGGCATTTTCACATCAAGCTTTTGCACATAGCAACAAAAAACAGCTGGAGGCATGGATAGATAGATCAACTGGGCAACAGATATTTCAAACAAACAAGCAGAACATCACCAGCACTTTCACATTTTGGTCCTTTTGTGATGAAGAGCCCACTCTGGGGTCTTTAATTTAATAGGTATGTAATGAGCACCTTTTACAGGTGGAATGTTGTGCCCTATTCACAAGGAGTTTACAGTCTAATGGAGAGAAGGACAAATTCATAAACTCAAAGGAAAGGGAGATAAAAGTGCAAAGTAGAGGTCAAAGAGCTATGAGAAGTGTGAAGAGTGAGAGTTCACTTTCACCAGGGGAGCCAGCATTTAGGGAAGGCTTCAAGGAGGAAGTGATTATCAATGTAATAGTTTAGTAAACAATACCTAGACAACTGAACACAGAAATACAGTATATGATAAAAACCAGAGACACTGATCACTGGAATATGGACTTCTATTTGATAAAATGTGCTGGGAAGAGACTAGTCTGGTAAAAATTAGCTTTAGATTAACCTTATGCCATATACCACACTGAATTCCAAATGGATACAGAGATCATATCTTAAAATGATTAGAGGACATAGGAAGGAGATCTCTTTCAAGACTATGGCAAGGGGGTGGAATTCTTACTTAATCAAGGGAAAAAATGATTGAAAAAAGGAACAATTTTTAATTATATAAAATTGAAATGATTCTGTAGAAGAAACATTAAGTGTAGTTAGAATCAGAAGAGAAACAATTAATTTGGGGAAAAAAACCTTCATGTTTTGTTTCTGATAAAGGTCCAGTATGCAAGTTATGAAAAAAATTGATACAAATATATGAGTAATTCCCCATTAAGTAAATGGTCACAGGCTATGAAAAGACAATTCTCAAATAAAGAAATGCAACCTATCAGTAACCATATGAAAAAAATGCCACAAGTCACTAACAATAAGAGAAATACTGATCAAAACAACACAGGTTCCACCTTTTACCCATCAGATTGGCAAAGATAATAACAGAGGAAAATAGCAATTGTTGGAGCATTTGAGGGAGGGGGCAGACACACTAGTCCAGCTGCTGCTGGAACTTTGAATTGGTTCAACCATCCTGGAAATCAGTTTGGAACTATATACCCCAAAGGTCATTAAACTGTACATCCCTTTGACCCAGGTGTCCTACTATTAGATATGCACTCCTAGAAGTTGAGGAACATTGGAAAAGGACTTCTATGCATAAGAAAAGTTATAGGAGCAGTTTTTGTTGTGGTAGAGAATTGCTAACAGAATTGGTGTCTATTTATTGGGGAATAGCCTAATGAATTCTAGCTTATGAATATAAAGGAATTTTATTGTGCAATAAGAAAGGAGTATTTGGATAAATGAGGAAAGACTTGTGTCAATTGATTCAGAATGAAGTAAGGAAAAAAGAAAGGGTCAGTGACCTTGAAGAGAACTATATAGGAGAGTAGTGGGAGCAGAGGTCCGATTACAAGGAGTGGGTAATGGCTGTGTGGGTAATGAAGAAGTAGAATAGGGGATAGTGAATGTTGAATACTCTTTCTATGAATTTAGTAATGATAGAGTGAATAGAGTTAGACAGAATGACCGCCCAAAGAAAGAAGTGGAGAGAAATAAAGGTTGACTGACCTGGGGTCATTATCAAAATGGAGATTCTGGGAAGAACTTATCAGTAGGAGAAAAAGTACCACAGATATAGAGGTACATAGGATCCAGGGTGAGAAGGCCACTAAGGCATCATGGGGCTAAAGTCTGGAGAGTCAGAAGCAGAACACGGAGAGGAATGAATAGATGTACTGGCTCATCATTAGGACGTTGGTGACCAAGTAATTATTTTTTTTAAAACCACAGTGATTCATGATATAGTCTAATAGACATGGGGGGAGGGGGAGGTCAGTCTGCATCAGTTCAAGGAGTAAATACATTGATGAAATTGTAATTCTTGGGGGCAGCTAGGTGGAGCAGAGGATAGAGCTCCAGCCTTGGAGTCAGGAGGACCTGAGTTCAAATTCGGCCTTAGACACATACCACTCACTCGCTGTGTGACCCTGGGCAAGTCACTTAACCTCACTGCCTCATTGGAAAAAAAAGAAAGAAAGAAAAGAAAGAAATTGTAGTTCTTTTGAAATATCACAGTAATAATAATGCCTTATGCTTATAAAGTGATTTATGGCTTATATATGTTATATCATGGTTTAAAGGAAAAAGGGTTAGGACCTAGGTTCAGATCCTGACTCTCCCACTTACTATATGTGTGATCGTGGGCAAATCACTTGCCCAAGGACCCATTTTCCTCATTTGTAAAATGAGAAGGTAAGACCAGATGACCTTAAAGTTCCTTCTAGTTCTAAATCTGTGATCCTATACTCAAAAATTTCACAGGATGTGGAACTGGAAGGGACTTTTGAGATCCTAAAGTCTAATCCCCTCATTTTTACAGATGAGGGAACTGAGGCTGAGGGAAATAAATTGGCCAAGATCACACAGCTAGCTACTAGTAGGGCCAGGAAGGGGCCTTAAATATTTTAAATGTTGTGAGAACAAATTGCAGGGACTTCCCAGAGCAAGATCAGGCTGTCTTTTACCCACTAATGTGTATTTCAGTTACCTGACTTCCTATGAAAACAGTATGACATCATAATGGGTAGGTCTAAGTTATTAAGTGATCTAGTGATTCTAGCTGGGAGGAGAGCTATGAAAGAACTGGAACTCTAGAATGGACATGTGGATTTAAGAGAGGAGTTGTAAAGGAAACAGATAAGCAGAATGGGAGGAATGAAACTCAGAATGAGCTGATCCAAATGGGAAACTGAGTAATGGCTAAAAAGATTTTCCTAGAGGGCAGGGTCCATTTGACATTCTAGCTGAGTTGGTGGTCAGGTGGGTATCAGTAACCCAGCCTTGTTCTCTACTAAAGTCCCACTCTCATGCCTCCTCGTGGCAGAGAGGTGACCATGAGTTCTTAAAGGCCAAAGAAGTGCAAACTTTGCCAGGTCCTACCAAATGGAAGTCATGTGAGTATGGGCCTGCTGAAGGCCTATCCATCTGTCATCTGACTACCAACCTAGCTAAATTCAGAGAGGATCATCACCAGGTTAGCTGTGGGGTAAGTTTTTTGGACACAGCAACTCTCAAAGACAACAGTGACTGCTATGTGTGATTAAGTGACTATTGTTGTACAGTGATTACAAAGACAAAAACAAAACAGTTCTTGACCTCTTGGAGCTTACATTCTATCGTATTTAACCATCTGTTAATTCTTAGAGAATTTGTAGTCTGTGTTGGTAGAAAGAGTTCCAAGCTAATGAAATCAGAGATGCTTAAAATGATGAAAAATTCTAATCTGGCCACAAGGGGGGGGTAGTGTGAGGAGTAGGGGGACCCAGTGTCCCATTAGGAAAAGATTTCAGTCTTTTTTTTTTTTCAGTCATATCTGACTCTTTGTGATCCCATTTGGGGTTCTCTTGGTAAATATAGTAGAGTGGTTTGCCATTTCCTTCTCTAGCTCATTTTACAGATGAGGAAACTGAGGCAAACAGAGTTGAGTGACTTACCCAGGGTCACACAGCTAGTAAGTATCTGAGGCTGGATTTGAACTCAAGGTCTTCCTGATTCCAATTTCCATATCTGTAGCCCCACCTAGCTGCCCTTAGGAAAAAATACTACTCAAAAAAGACCTGTGAGAGACTAAGCTCACTCCTGAGGTAGATTAGCACAGAAGACGACAAACTCAAGTTTTGGTTTTAGTGGAACAGCCTTCAGATTGCAAAGAATGACAGCAGTGACTATATTAGGGAGTTGTTTGATGCTTTAAACCTGTGCCTGGTTAATTGAATAACATGGAATTGTACTTGTGTGTAGTCAACCGTCCCTCAACTATACATAGCTTGTGCTCTAGAATTCTCTACACTGCAGTAAAGTTAGTTGTAAACCAGCGGGTATAGTAAGTTGTATATTAATATACATAGTAAGGTAAATAGATTCTGATTGTGTTGTATTGTGGTAGAGAAAATGCTGGATCTGGATCTGGGTTTGAATCCTGATAGCTTCCCACTTACCATATGACAGACCTTAGGTAAAGTCCCTACGCCATTCTGAACCTCAGTTTCTTCCTTTATAAACTGAAGGGGTTGGATTTGATGGATGCTAAGGTTTCTTGCAGCTCTAAGTCCTATTATCTATCTATCCATATGAATGTATGTATGCATGTATATGTATATGTATATGTATATGTATACACATGTGTATGTATTAAGATCTAGACATATGTAGATATAGGTGTATACACAAATACACACATACATACACACAAGCACACGTATGTGAATGCACACAGAGGTTTCCTTTTCTTGTCCTAGCTAAAAATCCTGCCCTCTGCAAGAAGGCTTTTATGTTGCCCCTTAATGCCTTCCCTCTGAGATTATCTCCAATTTATCCTGTATATATCTTGTGTGTACGAAGTTATTTGTGGGATCTGTGATTAGGCTGTAAGCACCTTGTGGGCAGGGGTTGCTTTTGTCTTTTTTGTATTCCTTTAACAACACAGAGCTTAGCACTGTGCTTGGTGCATAATAGGTGCTTAATAAGTGCTTGTTGATTTGACCTTATTTGACTATAAAAGCTGCTAAAATGCCCATTCCAGAAACAAACTTTCATTTTAGGGTTCAGTGACTCTGCAATGTCAGCCTGCCCCAATATTGATTTCTGGACTTTCCCCAAGTCAAGAGCAAAGGGTAGAGAAGGAAGCTTCCATTTAACTCTCGACCCTTTCTTTCTGTCCCATTGATGTGGTTGAGAAAAAAACAAAAAACCAGTAGCTTAGGAATCAGCAGCATTCTTGAATTAAGACCTGGTTCTGTAAGACCTTGGGCAAGTACTTTCACCACTTTGAGATGCAGGTTCCTTATCTGTAAAATGAAAGGTTGAACTAAATATCATCAATAAGTTGCTTTCCAGCTTTGACATTCTATAGAAACTTACATTTCAGCTGAATCATAGAACCAGTGACCGAGGTTGACCTTGACATTTTTCAATAATTTTTATATCATGCTCCCACCCACCCAGGTGTTTTCCCTGGGAGCATCAGAATTTGACTGAATTTCCCTAGAAGGGCCCTCAGCTTCTGTGCAAGTATTTGGTCCAACAAAGTGTTAAATATAGGATAGTTTTTTTTTTTAATCCAGCAGAAAACACAAAAGACTCATATCTGAGCCTTTCAGTCATTAAGATAGCTCTCTCCTTTGGTCAGCTTCTACTTCAGACCTTTAGGGATCTACACTGTTGACAGATAGTACCACTTAGGGTTGAGGTCATCCATGCAGGAAGAATTCAGGATTGCTAGGAAGTCAAGAAACTCTCCTCTTGGTGAGCTCTGCCTTCCTTAAGGACTTCCATAGTCATTCTAGATTTATAGTGCCATAGTAGAAGTCCTTTTAGAAAGTTCCATTTTCCCTTAGGACTTACATAGTTCACAATTCAAAGTAACAGTGAAGAGAGAAATCCAAGTAGCACCTTCATGCATGCCATAGCTCCCTATTGTGTTGATTCTTGTTCCTTTTGGCAGGTATCTATCTATGTACGTGTTTTCCCCACATCTAAGTAAGGTTGGGCAGTCCCTCTAACCCCTTCTCTATCTGTCAGCTACTTCTCTCCTGGTGGGGCCAAATGGATGTGCTGGCTTCTCTCTAGGGCCTTTTGTTTGTCTTTTTGTCTCCCCATTGATCTTTTTTTTTTACCTTAATTGGTCAGTAATTCCATTGCACATGAAGGAACTGTAAAGATGTGCCAACCTCTTTGTAGGGAACCAAGTGTGGGGGGAGAGGGTAGCTACTCAACATCTGTGTAAGTCTGATTTATCCAAAGAGTGCCTCAGGCATAGAACCTAATCTTGGAATGCTAGGGGAAAGGGACTACCTCCCCTAGAGTTTGTGATAGAGGACAAGAAAACTGTAGTTTTACATGCACCCTAGACTTTGGGAAAGCCAATTGCAACAGGTTTAAAGGAAGAATAGGTAGGATCATATGGGCTAAAATTCTTCAGAGGAAATAAACCCAGTAGAGATGTGAAATCCCAAAGGATGAAATTCTGAACATACAAAGGGAATGGCTGAACAAATCAAAACATGTGGATGTAATAGAATACTGTTTTCCTGTAAAAAATTAAGAAAGCAATGGTTTAAAGCTAGGAAGACTTGTATGAACTGAAGAGTGAAGTGAATACAATCAGAAGAACAATTTATACTCTACCATCAGTACTATAAAAATGAATGATTCTGCTGAACTCTGATCAGTGCAAGGATCATCTATGATGCCAGAGGACTGATGATAAAAAATGCTGCCCATTTCTTGCTGTCTTTCTTCTTCTTTTTTTTGAAGTGGGTACAGGAAAATAGGAGGGAGAAAAAAATACTTGATAATTTAAAAAATATCTACAAAGGGAAATAATGTCAATGGGTTAGAAAAATGGGAATTGGCTGAAAAGACTAAAATAGATGCAAAGGGACCTCAATAACCAACACATATCTAAAAACATATAGTAGATGGAAGCAAGGACAGGCAACAGGTATGAATATGAGCAGTATAACAAAGGTATGATCCTATAAAAATTGTGTCAGGAAAGCTAAAGTTCAGAACTGAGGAGAGGAAGCTAAAGTAAAATGATGTGTTTTTGTCATACTGGAAGAAAAGACAGGCTCAAAGAAGGGATAAGACTGTGGTTTGGGATAGATGGAATGATGACTGTTGACAATGGTGAGAAGGAAAATTGGCTTAAGTCTTGCTTTGCTTTAATTTTCTCGGCCAAGGAGGATGACTTTTGGACTGGGAATGAGAAAACAAAAATGACTGACAGAAAGTTGATCCCCAAGACAGATAAGGAGATAATAAGAGAGTACCTAGTTGTCTTTGATGAATTCACATTACCTGACCCAGATGAATTTCATTCTGGAATACAGAAAGAAATTGAGGATGAGATTGCTGAGCCACTGTCAATAACATTGGAAACCTTCATAACGACTAGGTCATACCAGAGTAACCTTTTGTCAGGTTTACCTAACTGGTAAATGAGGGGAATTCAGTAAATGTAGTTCACCTAGATTTTAGTGAGTATCTCATTCTATTTTTATGAAAAAAGATGGGGAGATATGGACTACAAAGTAATACAGTTAGGTGCATTTAGGACTTGGTTACATGGCTACACTCAAAGAGTAGTGGCTAGAGAGCTGACCCTAGAGTCAGGAAGACCTAAGTTCAAATCCTGCTTCAGATTCTTTCTAGGTGTGTGACCCTGGCAAGTCACTTGGCTTCTGTCTGTCTAGGTTTTCTTATCTGTAAAATGGGGATAATAATAGCACCTACTGTTCAGAATATGGTGAAGAGGAAATGACATAATATTTGTAAAGCACCTGGCACACATAGTAAGTGCTTAATAAATGCTTGTTTCCTTCCTTCTTAACAGATCACTGGGGCCAGCTAGGTGGCTCAGTGGATAGAGCTCTGGCCTTGGAGTCAGGAGGACCTGAGTTCAAATTGGCCTCAGATACTTGACACTTACAGCTGTGTGACCCTGGGCAAGTCACTTAACTCCACTGACTGGCAAAAAAAAAAGAAAAAGAAAAAAAAAACCGATCACTGGGCAACAGCTATTTAAAAAACAAACAAACAAACATCACAACGTTCATGTCAATATGGCAAGAAGTCTTGTGTGGGGTATTTTATCCCTGTGAGGTTTAATGACTTTAACAGAGATATAAAATGCATGTTCATCACATTTGAAGGGATAGCTTCATACATTGGGATAACAGAATAAAGATCCAGAAAGATCTTGACAGGCTAGGCTGAATCTAATAAGATGTATTTCAGTAGGGGTATAGTAAAGTCTTCCACTAGCATTCAACAAATTAGCTCCAGAAAGACAAGATTCAAGGTTAGATGGTAGTTCATCTGAAAAAGATAATGGATTTTTAGTGGGCCAAAGGTTCCATATGAAATCAACAGTTTGATGTGGCAACCAGAAAAGTTGTAGACCTTGAATTGCACTGGAAGATCCATGGTTTCCAGGAATAAGGGGGGTATATTTTGTTCTACTCGGGCCGTATCTCGGGTATTGGGTTCAGTTCTGCATACCACCACTGTTTAGGAAATTGGTAAGCCAGAGAGTGTCTAAAAGAGAACACTTAGGATGGGTTCATGTTCAGGAACTTGAGTTGCTATCACAAGACAATAAATTGAAAGAACTGGGGATATTTAGTCAAGAGAAGAGGGCATTCAGGAGGAACAAGATAGCTGTGTTCAAGTATTGGGAGGGCTTTGATGTGGAAATGGGGTTGGACTTATTTTGTTTGGCCCAGAAGAACAGTACCAGAAACAATGGGTGGAAATTACAAAGAGGCAAGTTTAGGATGGATTGAGCTCAGGAAAAAAATTTCTTAACAATTAGAGATGTCTAAAAGTGGAATGATCAGCCTTCAGACATTCAGACAGAGACTGAGTGACCACTTGTCATGTTTGTTAGAGCTGAAGTTTCTTTCAGGTATAAATAGGTCCTTTCCAACTCTTGAATTTTGTGATTCTATAATAAGTTGAGTTCATGCCCAGAACAAAGGTTTCATTACTGGAAAAATGAAGAATTTATACTTAGTCTGAGAACTAACAACAGAGGGAGGAGAGGCTTACTAGACCTTCCTAGAACATGCCAGAATACTCTGGCTATGTAGGAATCCCATGAATTCTTCCGTTGAAATGCTACTCCTCCTTCAGAACCCAGATCAAACAGTACCTCTTCCAAGGAGTCTCTTGCAATGATGAGGTTTTTTTTAAATTTCTGTCATCTGAACTCCTGTAGTACTTTGTACCACATCTATAGCATTTGTCACATTCTACTTTGCATGATCACGAGCATTGTACTTGTATTATAGCCTTAATTTTAATCTTTTTTTTTCCAACTTTTTTTTGGGGGGGGACGGAGAGGCAATTGAGGTTAAGTAGTCACTTAACCTGGCCTCAGGCCTCTGGCTTCAGACACTTGATAATTGTGTGAGCTTGGGCAAGTCACTTACCTCTGTTGGCCTCGGTTTCCTCACCTGTAGAATGAACTGGAGAAGGAAATGGCAAACCATTTTAGTATCTCTGCCAAGAAGACCCCAAAAGGGGACACAGAGATTTAGAAACCACTGAAAAATGACATAGCTATATGATTATGGGCAAGTCATTTAACCCATGTGGGTCTCAGCTTTTTCACATGTAAAATGAGGTTGAATTTGATGAATTCTAAGGTCCCATAGTTCTACCACTTCTCTTTGGAAAGGAGATATTTATATTTGTTTTCTCTGTATGAGGAGCACTATCACAAAATAGGAGTCTAATAAAAGCTTGTTGATTGATTGATTCCATTCTTGGGAACAGATATTGTTGCAACTAATCTGAGTTTAGCTGCCTTTTAGTGTTGTCTTCTTTATCATTATTGTATATGTATGTATGTATATTATACATACATATACACATATGTACATATATGGGACATATTCTCTTGATTTTACTTTCTTTTCTGTACATTAACTGCTTGTTAAATAATTGAATTTTGGGGGCAGTTAGGTGGCACAGTGGATAGAGCACCGGCCCTGAAGTCAGGAGGACCTGAGTTCAAATCAGGCCTCAGACCAAACACTTGACACATACTAGCTGTGTGACCTTGGGCATGTCACTTAACCCCAATTGCCTCACTAAAAAAAATTTTTAAAAAAGAAGTGTTTTCTCTGCCTATAGAGGGAACATGACATAGTAGATGGAGCTCTGGGAAGCTAGGAAGACCTGGGTTCAAGTCCTACCTGTATTACAAACTGGATGCTTGACCCTAGGCAAATCATTTAACTTCTCAGTTTTTAGGCAGGGCTCTTGTCCAAAACTAAGCTGCAAAGAAGGTGTTGAATTGGTACGAGAAGTTTCCTCACCAGGGAATTCCCTGCACCATTGAAATCACACATCCGGTCCCTATTTAGAGAAGTGTTCTCTTTTCCTACCAGCCAGCTTATTTCATTTCTGAACCTCTTGGATTTAATCTCATCTCACCACACCCACCCCACCCAAATCCTTAATGTGAATGCCTGGAATGGGAGGCTTTGGAATTGATTGTAGCTATGATACAATGGCTGGGCTACACCTGCTAGATTGAGGCTTCTCCGAGGATCTTTGGCTTCTCACTGCCATATGCACTTTGCCATTTCGATCCTCCCTCAGTGTATGTCCATTGACCCAAGCTTAGTGGCCCAGAATGGAAGACTGGGAGGAAGGGTGCCCAGAGCTAGAGATGGTCCCCAGGGTTGCTTGTAGATCTTGGCTCTTTGCAATGGAAACTCTTCCAACAATATAATTGTGGAGCAGGGTTTTCTAGTTGGTTAGGAATGTCACTTGGGTTGGTTAGCATTGGATACCCAGGGTTGCAAGCATCTATTGACCAGCATTAAGTCTAGTCTTCTTAGGAACTTAGCCTAGGAAGGAAGATTATGATGCAGCTGCTGTTTTTGTTTTATTTTGTTTTTATTTGATTGCTAAATACAAGTCCTGACAAACTCATAATTCAACCCATAGTTAAGGAAAACAGTCTAAAAGAGAATTTGTCACTGATTTGTATATGCAGTCTTACATTTTAGTTGTTTTACATTTGTTAAAAGAAAGGAAGTGCTTTGTTTAGCTTTATTAAGTCAGTACCAATGTTGTCCAATGTATTTGATCTGAGTTTTGTTGCTTTTTAAAGTTGTCTTCATTGATGTAGTTCGAGTCATTGTATATATTGTTCTTTGAGTTTTGCTTTTGTTCATTTTGTATCACTTCATGCAAGTCTTTCTGTATTTCTCTGAATTTTTCATATTTGTCATCTTGTATGGCACAGTAATTTTCCATGACATTCATAGAATCATACAATTTGAGAGTTGAAAGGATCCTCATTGAAACTCTAAAGGAACCCCCAGTATGACAGACCTGAAAAATTGTCATCTTCTCTTCGGAAACCTCCACAGACAGAGAACCCATCACCTTCTGAGGCAGCCCATTCATTCCACTTTTGGTTCAATCTGATCATTAGCAAGTTTTCTTTTTTCTTTCTTTCTTATCAAGCCTATATTTGCCTCTTTACAACTCCAATGGATTGCTCTTGGTTCTACACTCTGGCGCCAGAGTCTAGTCTCCCCTCTGTAGGACAGCCCTTCGAATATTCGAAGATAGCCATCGTATCATTTCCAAGTCTTCTCCCGGCTAGATGTTTCCAGTGCCTCCAATTGATAACATTCATGCCCTACAATTTGTTTAGTCATTCCCTGATAGTTGTGCATCATTTATTCCAGTATTATGCTATTACAGATAGTGCTGTGAAGCTGAGCACATGCCTGTAATCTCTGTCATTGGGGAGGCTGAGGGTGGTGGATCATGTGAGCCTAGGTAGTAGAGCTAAAGTCTATTAGGTGTCTCCACTAAGTCTGGCATCTATATAGTAAGCTCCTAGGAGGGGGGAGGGCACCAGACTGTCTAAAGAGGGACAAACTGGTCCAAGGAATGGAACAGGTCAAAGCTTTCCTGCTGATAAGCAATGGGATTGGGCCTATGATTGGCCACTGTATTTCCAGCTTGGGTGAAATAGGGAGATCCAGTCTCAAAAAAAAAAAAAAAAAAAGTCCTGGTACCATTAAGAATACTTTTGTCCTGAATTCTTGATGGGGGAGAAAAAAACTTTGGAAAATTAACCCCATAGGGATATTGTGGTTCAAAGGGTATGAACAATTCTGTAAGTTTTGTTGTAACTGCTCTTTTTGGAAGAGGCCAAAGTAGCTGCTGTGCACTGATAACCACTTGGTTTCACTTTTATCTAATTGACTTCTAAGGAGCAGGTTAGAGGAAAGAAGCAAAACTAGTATGAAAAACTTAACTACTTTACACTGAACCATAACCAGGCAGGCAAGTAGTAAATGATAAATAACATTTATATAATTAGTGCCTTAAAGTCTGGAGAGCATTTTACATACATTATCATCTCATCTGTACCTTCTAGCAGTCTAGTGAAGTAGAGGCTAAAGTTGTTGTTGTTGTTGTTTTTCAGTCTTGTCATACTCTCTGATGAGACCCCCATCTGGGGTTTTCTTGGAAGATACTAGAATGGCTTGCCACTGCCTTTGCCAGCTCATTTTACAGATGACAAAACTGAGGTAAACAAGGTTAAGTGACTTGTCCAGAGTCACTGAACTAGGAAGTGAGGACAGATTTGAACATGGGTCTTCTTGACTCCAGACTGGCACTCTATCCAGTGTGCCACCTAGCCCAGAAAAGAATGAAAGTGACTTGTCCAATGTCACACTAGTAAGGGTGAGAAGTGGGATCTGAACCCAAATTTCCCTAATTTCCAGTCTAGCATTCAATTCAAAGAGAACATTTCTTGATAGTTAATCAGGATTCATTCATTCCTTTGCCAAACATTATATGTGACTGAGTGCTTTGGCTGGTACATTTAGCTCCCAGAGTGACAATTAGATGTTGAAGAGTTTCACTATATCACATTGATCTAGTTTTGCTTTTTTCTTCCTCTGCTTCCCTGTTCTAGGAGGTTGAAAAGAAAGAAATGATGGGTTTGAGATCTATAGGTTAGCTTTCTACATCTGCTTTTATAATAAAAAGGTGTTGTTCATTCATGTCCGAATCTTTGTGCCCTCATTTGGATTTTTCTTGGCAAAGATACAGGAGTGGTCTGCCATTTTTTTTTTCTAGCTGATTTTCCAGATGAGGAAATTGAGGTAAATAGGGTTAAGTAACTTGGGTCACACACCTAATAAGTATCTGAAGCCAGATCTGAACTCAGGAAGATGAGTTTTCCTGACTAGGCTCCCCACTCTATCCACTCTACCACCTCGATGCCCATCATAAAAACAATAATAGCTAGCATTTTATATAGTGCTTAGAGGTTTGCAAAGCACTTGAAAAATATTATCTCATTTGATTCTCACAACAACCTTGGGACATGGTGCTATTATTTTACATTTTAAAGATGAGGAAACTGAGATGCAATTACTCAACTATGGTCACACAGCTAGTAAGTGTCTGGGGCAGGATCTGAACCCAAGTTTTCCTGACTCAAGCTCCTGTGCTCTACTTTTCATCTACAACATTGGTCTAATTATTATACTCATTGTCACAGATCGATTGGTTTGGAAATGGAAGAGACCATCAAAGGGATGCAGTTCAACTCCCTCAATTTAGGGGATGAAACTGAGGCCCAGAGAAGTTAAAGCAATTTGCCCAAGTTCTTAGACATAGTGCCAGCACTTGCACCTCTGACTCCAAATCTGATACTCTTTCCATTTGACCATAATACCTGCCCTTCTGACCTCACAGGGTCATTTCATAGAATCATAAACCAGGAGGTACTAATGAGTGTGTACCAGGAATTTACATATGAGGAAACTAAGGCCAGTTTGGTTATGATGAATTTTAGGCCATGTTTGAAGATCAAATGAGATAAGGGATGTGAATATTATGTTTGTGGGAAAGTGCTGTGCAAATTGTAAATGACTTTAAATATCATTTATTATTTTGTTGTTCCATCATTTTGTTTAGTAGCATCCAACTCAACATGACCCCATATGGAGTTTTCTTAGTAAAGATATTGGAGTGGTTTGCAGTTTCTTTCTTCAGTCTTCTTCAGTTCATTTTACAGATGAGGAAACTGAGGCAATGAGGGGTAAGTGACTTGCCCAGGGTCATACAGCTATTAAGTGTCTGAGGCCAAATTTGAACTCAGGTCTTCCTGATTCCAAGCCTAGTGCTCTATCCACTGTGCCACCTAGCTGCCCCCAGTAGATACTTAATAAGTGCTTATTGATTTTCCTTTCCTCTTCCAGAAAGCTTTTAAAGTTCAAATTGTATGGTCCACACCTCAAAGATGCCGCCCAGCAGAAATAATATCTACCTTTGGATCCAGAGCAGGTGCTGCAAAGATTTGGAACCTGACTTCCCAAATAGCTAAAGCATTTCCAGGGAAAGAGGTTTCAGGTGGAGGTTAATTTCCACACACCTGCTTACCTCACCAAATAGGTGGGGTTTATAGAATCCTAGAATGTTATGGCTGCAAAGAACCTTGAAGCTGGAGAGATAAATTTAGAGTTGACAAAGCCAGTCCAGAGAGGTAAATAGAATCGACATTGCTGACTCCAAGCCTACTTTGCCACAATGAATTGGATTGAACTGGCTGATGGTTGGTTCATCCTCTGCCTGTATTGTATCCCCATACCACACTCCTGAAGTTGCTTTCTGCTTTCCTTCCTGTGAATGCTGCAGGAAACTAGGTGAAGATTGGAAAAGGATAGATGCTTCTTTTCCTTAGGTTGTAAAGAAGGAAGGAAAAACAGGTGAGGGACAACTGGCCAAGTTTTTTTTATCAAGTGTCATTCTCTACCACTTCTACCCCTAGAAAATCTTTCTTTATTCCTAACCCCAACCCTTTGAGAATAGTCTGGATTGGAAAGCAGTAAATAAGCATTTATTAAGCACCCTCAAATTTTTTTCTTACAAACATTGACTCATTTGATCCTTCCAACAACCCTGGGAGGTAGGGACCATTATTATCCCCATTTTACAGTTGAGGAAACTGAGGTAAAAAGAGGTTAAGTGACTTGCCCAGGGTCACATAGCTAGTAAGTGTCTGAGGCAGGATTTTGAACTCACAGTAGGTCTTCCAGACTCCAGGCCCACTGCTCTATGCAGCTGCTTCTCCAAGTGCTGCCACTTTGGCTCTCTAAAAAGCTCTATAGGCTGGGGGTCATAACCTCCTTTTCTTCAAGGCTGTATTCCCAAACTCGGCTTACTCTACTCGATGCCAAAGTAAACGGGGAACTTTAGAGTAAGAAGTCTAAGAGCAGGGGCAGCTCCTCCCCTGCTGCCCCTCCCATCTACACATTAGCATTAGGGGCTGAGGGGCAGGACCCGGCACATTGTGTCCTTGGGCATGCATGCAGTGGGACTGGACATAGTGACTGTGGATAAATTGTGGGTGTGGAGGGAGAGCCTGGTCTAGTTCCTTCAAATACAACCAGACTTCTTTAGGGAGGAAAATGCAGTAACTTTTACTTTTTTTTAGGCCTAGGTCCTTCAGAGGTGAGTTCCAGGAAGATTTCGAGTTAAAAAAAAAAATCATGCTCCCTTCCCTCACTTTCCAGGCTCTTATTCTGCCAAGTCAGAAAGTGGAGGCTACTGTGCTGTGCTAATGACGTGCGGGGGTTGGGGAGGGGGAAAGAATTATGCCTTGACACAGTATCCAAAAAATTAGAGGATTTTCTTTATAGAAGGAGATACTCGTTTCCCTCGTCCCTCCTCTCTTGTTTGTTTCTGCCGCCCTCTTCTCCTCCACCCCCACCCCCACCCCCACCTCCCATGCTTCCCAGGCTGGGACACTTTCCTGGCAGGCTGATGGGTTTCCAAACATTTCGTCAGCATCTCCTCCTGACCTTGGGGTTTGCAGGGAAAGCAATGCATACATAGGCCAGCTGGATCCTTGCGGACCAAACGGTGGCCGACCTGGAGGAGGTTTGAAAGGGGAGCAGATCGAAGTCCTGAGTGGAGCTGAGGTATGCTGGAAATCCCCACTTCGGCGGCGAGGCTGGTGGTTTTTAAAAACGCCTTTCCCGGCCTTATTTGGTCACAGGAAGTGGGCGGGGACCGGCCTGCTCCGGGGAGGGCGAGATCATAAGACAGCAGTGCTGATGAAGTGGAAGAGCTGGTTTCAGTTCGCCCGTAGTGCAAGTGTGTGCGGCTGGAGGGTGTCCCTGGGCTGTGCTGAGCAGGGTTTGGGTTGTGCAATCCTTTCTGAGCGCCAGAGCAGAAGTCCTCCTCTGCTGTTGCATGCTCCCCCCGCCTTTTTTTTTTTTTTTTCAAGCTGTGAGCTCAACCGATGAGTCAGAGCCATGCAATCCTGACACTGCATCGCTGGGCTGGGGGTGACACAGAGGGAGAGAGCGAGGGAGAAAACACGGGCTCCGTGCGAACCAGGTACTCAGAGCAGGACTTAGCCCTTGCACTACGAACCGAGGGTGACGGGACGCCAGGGATTTGCAAGCAAACTTTCCACTCCCTCCCAGGACCGGGGGACAGAGGGCCCATCATCCAGGAAGGAGGGGGTGGGTGGGCAGCGAGCGTCGGTTTGTTTTTAAATTTGGGGAGGTGCGTGCAAGCTGCTGGTGGTTCCCCGGGAGATCGAAATCAGTCCACTGCAGCAGGAAGGGAAGCCGATGCCGGAGCCTGCCGGCCCGCACCCGGTCCTCGGGACAGGCAAGGGGTAAGTGTGACACCTCCCGGGCCCCTGCAGGGTCCCAGAGGCCTGGCTGCCGCCGCCGCCGCTGCCGCGCGCTGCTAGCTCCAGCCCCTGCGGGTCGGGATCGGCTGCATGCAAGCAGTGGCTGCTACGAGGATGGTAGTGGCCAGGGTTGATCCGGCTGCAGACGTGCAGCTGGGGCCTGGAGCTGATGGGCTTCCAGCCTCCGAGTGGTGATGGCTCTGGGAGATTTCGGTGCCCGATAACTTTTGTGGGTCGCAGTGCGTGTGAGTGTGTGTGCGATCGTGTGTTTCCCCTCACCCTCTACCCCTCCCCCTCCCTCTGCTGCGTGTGCGTGCAAACGGACTGTTTGTGCAGCTACGCAGCTCAGTCCCTCTTGTCTCCACCAGCCGGGGCGCGGCCACCGGCGGAAAATCCTTCCGACTGGGGCACTCGGCGCCCGCCGCTTTCGGGCTGCTCTTTTTAGCCTTAGTGGAACGTGATGGCCAGGGCAGCCACACTGGCCCTTTGAGAGGGAGGGAGAATCGGTGGCTGCGGGAAGGAGCTGCACTTGCGAGTTGCAGTGGTTTGGCCCTTGGCGGGCTTGGGACGGGACGGCTGCCCCGGAGTTGCGAAGGGAAGGGTGAATGATGCGAGAAACCCATTTCCTCGCCGGCATTTTACTGCCCGAGTCTTCTGGGAGCAGGGCCATAGAGTAGTGGGAATGAGGGCGAGCAGAGCGGATGGAGAGGCAGAGGCTGTGAGGGCTCTAAGCAGGCGGGCTTAGTGCCGCCCCCGGTACCCGGACTCCGCTGGCGAACCTCAGACCTGTCATCCAGACACCCCCCCACACTCCCACGCACCCCTCTACCCTACCCCCATGAGAAAAGGCTAGGCCAGTCCCATCGTGAGGCTGTCAGCTCTGGGCTTAGTAGCCTGGAGGCCCGTGGGGAGCAGAGTTTAGGGATTGTTTTTCTTTCTTTTTTAATATTTGAGGAGGAAGCTGGGGCTAAGGCTGGTCCTTGCATGTTGCCCAGAATTGCTTTCTGAACCTTCTGGGATCTGCATGTCTTGGATGCCTCTGTGCAGCCAGTTTCTGTAGCCTCGGTGTAGTTTCTCTCCTCTTCCCCAGTAACCCCAAGTTCTGCCGGCACCAACCCTGCTTTCTGAGCATTCTTCTTCTCCTTCTCACCCTACTTGGTGAACAGGATACCAGGAGCACAGAGCATGTAAGGTGTAGGGAGACCTGTTGCAGCTTTGGGGGTGGTTTACAAAAGGCTGGTATGTTGGAGATGCCTCAGGATTCCACTGGGCTGCAAGCAATTGGAATCATACATGAGGTTCCACTTTAAACAGGAAAAATTATTTCCCCTTAAAACTTTGTGACTTCCTGGTTCTTTAATTCCAAATAGGCCTTGCTCAGTGGACCTTAACTTAAGAGATTGGGGGGGGGGACAACGACGTGTACAGCAGTCAGTTATAGAGACCCCAGTCTGGCAATGAAGATCTATACATCTGTCATAGAAGTTGCTGCAGCTGAGGGGGTGGGGGAGGTAGGGGGAAGCATATAAGGTTAATCCCAGGGAACAGGGATTCCACAAGTCTCTTTGCCTTGGGTGGAAGGGAAGGCTTCTTGCACAAGAGTAACACTCATGTTCCCAGGTTCCCCTCCTGTGTCCTATGAGCCCTAGCTGGAACACTGCAGCTCAATCTGTACTACCTCTGGTTTGTAACTTTGGGTCCTTTCCTATGAGGAGGGATGGACTTATTAGAGGTAGGAAAAGAAAGCATTATAGCTGTGAAGGCTGTCCTCTGGGCTAGGTGGGTAGGGGCAGAGAATAGACCAGTCCAAACAAGTCTAATTATTAACCATCTACCCTGATGGCCTCCAGAGGTGGTAAAAGGTGGCCCTTCAGAAGTGGTAGTCCAGATATAGGTCATAATAATAAGAGCCAGTATTTACATAGCACTTAAAGATTTGCAGTGCTCTTTTATCCTCACAGTAACCATGAGAGGTAGAGACTTATTGTAATTTTACAGATGAAGAAAATGAAGTAAATGAGATTAAGTGACTTGTCCAAGGTCACACAGCTATTTGAGGCCATATTTGAACTCGGGTTTTCTGACTCCAGGTCTTGCTCCATCCACTATACCAATTAATTAGTTGTCTTCATCTCACTTGTGGCCTCTCTTTTCACATGGTGTTGGATGAGGAGAAAGGAAGGTTTAGATTTTCCTTGCTAAACATCTTAAGATAAGAAGATTGAACAATTCCAGCTTCATTTTCTGCCTTCTTCCATGAGCAGTGAAGAAAGTAAAAATTAAATTACAATGATAAATTGTTAACCCAATTTAATATTAACACGTAGGGGGCTGTTATATTCCTTAGTATCATTGGGCTGTAAATGTTGGGTTTTAGGAGCTCAGGCTTCCTCTTTCTTGGAATCAGAGTTTTCCCCCAAAACCTCTGGATGACTTAACCACTTGACATCTTCTAAGCTCCATAAGTCTCACGTTGGGCATGGAAAGTAGAAATGCAGAATGTTGCCTCCCTCCAACTTCTACAGGCCTTTATATCATGACCCCCTTACTTCCAGAGCAAGGGGAGAGAGGGCTTTCTGAATTGCCTTGCTGGAACACAGTAGGAGGCAATTTAACTTTTAAACACAGGATTTAAAAATAACTCCAGCATTTGGTGCTGTGGGCTGCTTCTTTTAATAAATGGAGGGGAAAAGACAACATGCTTCATACAGATTAAGGAGAAGCCTCTCAGACTCTCTGGACTCAGGCATGGGTTACTAAAATGAAAGACACAGCTAATCTGTACTGGTTAGCCAAGTCTGCTTTGTGAGACCCCTTGCATGCGGGACACAGAGAAGCTCCCTCGGACCAAAGACTTAGTTCAGGGACTTTCTGTCTAAATTTCCAGGCTATCCTCAGCTCATTTAGAGGCAGATGGATAAGCAGAATTTCTGGCTATGGGGGCCTTCAAAGCTTTAGGACAAAAGGCATTAGCCCTGAGCCAAGGCCCTAGATAGCTTTTAAATCCTTCGGGGTAGGACTAATGAAGACAGGGGCTTTTCCTTCCCCCTCCTCGTAGAACCACACAGACATAGAATATTAACTTGAAAGAGATCCTAGAAACAAATCTAGCCTAACCCTCTCATTTTTCAGATGATGAAACTGAGGCCTACAAAAGCTTCCAAGTCACATAGTCAATGCAGAGCTAGTAATAGGACTTAGGTTTTCCCATCCTAAGTATTTTTTTTTTCCCATTCTACCAAGGTGACTCCCCTCTGGATGAAATGTGATGTTCGGTGCTCCAGGCCAAACAAAAGTATAGTTATATCCTAGAAGGATCTTCTCACATTTGGCTTTAGTCAAGCTGAATGACCCTGTTTCTGGTGTTTTCTCTTTCCCTTCACTCCCTGTAAGACACCCATCCACTCCAAGTTTTCCATCTTTTGCTCAACTGCAGCCCCTTACAATGAAGCCTTTCCTGATCTCTCAGACAAGTAATTTGTCTCAAATAATGTCTCCTTCTCAGGTGCTATCAAAGCATTTTTGTTTGTATTTGCCTGTATATTTATCACATTTGACTTTGCATTGGGATTTGCCTACTCTTATCTCCTGCATGGTGGTATAAACTGCTTGCTTAGATGAGTGTGATGTGGAATGTGCACTGACTCAGAATTAAGAGGACAAATCCCACCTTTGATATTGACTATCTGTGAGACCTTAGTCAAGTCAGTTATAAAATCTGTAGAATGAAATGGTTGGTATAGGGTCTCTGATCTTCTTTCCAGTTCTATGATTATATTATTATAAACTTCTTTTAGGGTAGCATAAGAGTCATTTGAGTTCTGGGCACCTAGCAACTAACACATTGACCTTTTACACAGCAGGTGAATTGTGATTATACCCCATTGGAGTGGGGATAAATCTAGTTTAGCTCTTTCGGAGTCAAACCAACCTCGAAAACTGGGTGGATGGACATTGGATAACATTCGATTTAAGGCCACACTGACCTAAGCAAACATTTGTCAGCTTGTTGGAAACAACAAGCAAGGAATATATAGAGCAAAAAACATGGCCAACGTTTATATAGTGCTTTAAGATTTGTAAAGTGGTTTACGATCATAACCCAGTGAGTTAAGGAGCCATTATTATCATTTCATTTTACAGATGAGGAAAATGAGACTGAGAGGTTAATGACTTGAGTGACTTGCAACCCAGCTTGTGTCTCAGTCAGGATTTGAACTTGGGTCTTCTGACTCCCAAGGCTAGCACTCAATCAGCTGTACAGGTTAGCTGCCTGTGAAAGCAACTATAAATGTCAGAAGGTGCCATTTATGTGAGCAAAAGATCAAAATATAGGGCAGTGAATTAAGAGAAAATTGCTGTGAATAGGGCAATGGGTGGGAGCTGAAAAATGAAAAGAACTTAGAAAGCCAGATCCCATTCTGTGCCTCTTTCATATCCAAAACCCACATCTTATAACTAGAGCTCCTAAGACTCAGGAAAGGGGGGAAAAAAAGTGGGGGGATGGGAGGATCTAGGAGGAAGAGAGTTGGGAGGGAGGTTCAGGAGTTGGAATATATTCCATTAAAATTTGTAGACTAGGTTTTGTGAGCAAGTCATTGACCGTAGAATTTCAGAATTAGAAGGAACCTCTGTTATCTAAACCTACACATACCTGAAAGGAACTACCTGACATACGGCAGTCTAGCAAAGGCTTGAAGACTGGAGGAACCTCCCACCTTCTGATGAAGACCATGCTACTCTTGGATAGCTCTAATTTTTTTAGCCTAAAATTGCTTCTTTGCAACTCACCCATCGCTCTTCACCCAAGTCAAATCTCTGTTCTACTGGACAGCCCTTTAAACATAGCTATTGACTCCCAACCCCTACCCTTTTTAAGGTTACACATCTGTAGTTCCTTCAATCAAATCTCATAGGACCTAGCCTTAAGGCCATGGTCGTCACGTAAATGTTTCCTGAATATCACTGGTGGTGCAAGAGTGGTCCAATTTCCAGGGAACGATAATAATAGCAAACATTTATATAATAGCATCTATTATGTGCCAGGCACTTATCTCATTTGATCATCACAACAACCCTCAGAGGTAGATGCTTTTATTATCCCCATTTTACAAATGAGGAAATCAAGGCAAACAGAGGGAAGTGACTTGCCCAGGGTCCTAGTAAGTGTTCGAGGTCGAATTTGAACTCTGGTCTTCATTACTCGGGGCCCATCAGTCTATCTATTTTTCTCTTGGATGTCTAGGGAGGACAAAGGCCTTCGGGACTTGCCTACTTCAGAGTTGGATTTGACCTAGCTTGAAGAAGGCTGACTCTTGATCATAGATTTAAGGCTGGAAGGGATCCATAGAGTCCATTGGGTCCTACATCTTCATTTTATAAATGATGAAATTGAGACCGAAAGAAGCAAGTGACTTGAGATTCAGTCCAAAACCGATGCTTTTTCTACTGTGCCTTATGGTTTCTGCTTCGAGAAGCTTACAGTCTCCTGGTGGGAGCTGTCTGAAGCAACAGAGCGAAGGGGCCGTTGAGCAGGGAGCCATTGTTATAGATATCTCTCCTGGTGACATAGCCAGGGCTGGATTCAGGGACAGGCCCAAGCTCCCTGTGGTATTATTGGGGCTTCTAGGGAGAGGGTCTCTGAAGACTTGCCCAAGACCTTTTGTTTGGGTACATTAGGACTTGGGCTTCATGTGAATTAAATGGATTGCTGTGTATTAAACTCTAGCCCGTGGGAGTGGGATGAGGCAATGAACATCTTGGAATCGTGAACTTTTATTAAAATAATCTGTATCTGAGGTGACGTGTAGCTGGAGATGGGGAACTTTTTGTGTACAGAACTTCGTGTACAAATGAACTTTTAACATTTAAGTCAGTACTCGGCAAAGAGGCATGTGCTAGGTTAAGGGGGACAAAGACAAAAACGACATTTTCTGCCCTCCAGAAGCTTACATTCTGAGGGGGAGGGAGGAGAAGGGTCCACCAAGTAGACAGATAAATATGAGTATTTACAAGTCAATCAGAACAGTTTCTGGAGGGAAAGAGAGCTTACTACTTATGGGAGAACGAAAAGGCTTCTGGTAGGGAGAGGCATTTAAATTAGGAATTCTGCAAGATAGAGGGGAAGTAGGAGAAGGGAATTAGTATTGATGTAGCACCTACTATGTGCCAGGCACTTTACAAACATCTCATTTGATGAAGATGAGAAGTAGAGATGAAAAGAGGATGTTTTTCAGACATGGAGGGTCCCACCTGTGCAAGCACAGAAATAAGAGGAAGGTTGTGAATGGAAAACAGCTAGGGAGGTCAGTTTGACTGGAGCAGGGAGCAAAAGGGGCTTAAAGACTAGGAAAGGATTTTGATTTTTCTGTTTTTTTTTTGTCATAAAACCAATTATTTTTGAGTAAGGGAGTGATTTGATCAGATCTGAGTTTTAAAAATATCAATTTGGCATCTATTGTGGCAGCTAGGTGGCACAGTGGATAAAGTCCTGGAGTCAGGAGGACCTGAGTTCAAATCTGCCCTCAAACACTTACTACCTTTGTGACCCTGGTCAAATCACTTAACTCTGATTGCCTCCCCCCCCCCCCCCCACCCCCAAATATATATATATATAAAAACATCTGTCTGGATTGGAGGGAGCAGAGAAATCTTCCTAATGGTTGCATTGGCTTTTAGAGCCAGTGACCTGAATTCAAATTTCCTTACATCCCACCCTGCTCTGCTTTGATATCTTAATAGCAAAAGATTTCTAGCAAGGCAGCAAGGCTTTACTGGGATCTTTCTCCTCCAAAACCTTTGCTATGCAGGGCTAACTCTACATACTGCTTGGTAGTGTTGGCCCTAGAGACCACAGACCTGCATTCAGTTCCCACCTCTGATATTTATCAGTTGTTTGCTCGTGGGCAGCAAGTCTCAGAGCCTCAGTTTTCTTATTTGTAAAATGGGGATAATAATACCTGTAATGAGAGGAAACACATCATGGTGGATAGAGAGCTGATCTCAGAATCGGGAAAACCTAGACTTCATTCAGGTCCTACCTGTGGACACATCAGTGTGTCCCTGGACAGGGTGACCTCGGACGAGTCCCAACTTCTCATTACTTCGCTAAGACTATAAATGGCAGAAAAGGTACTAGTCTGTTTTGTTAGCTGCTCATGGAGAGCTCCCTATACTGATGAAATCACAGATCCAGTAAAAAAAAAAAAGTAAACCCAACAATCACATAAAGTGTCTACCTCATAGAGCTGTTGTGAGCCTTAAATAAGATAATATTTGTAAAACACCATTTGAGTGTCATTTATTGTCATTATTAAACTCTGGGCCAATACTGGATGTGGCTTCTAGAGGCAACTCCCCAATGACTAGAAGGATATTTTTTTCCTCCCTCTGTTAATCATTTTCTATTTATCCTGTATATGTTCTGTCGTGTTAGACTCTGTGACCCCATTTCGGGTTTTCTTGGTAATGATGCTGGAGTGGTTTACCATTTCCTTCAGCTCATTTTACAGATGAGGAAACTGAGGCAAACAGGGTGAAGTGACTTGTCCAGGATCACACAGTATCTGAGGCCGAATTTTGAACTCGGGTGTTCTTGACTCCAGGCCCAGCACTCTATCCACTGTGCCACCTAGCTGTCCCTATCACAATATATAGCTTGTTTGCTTGTTTGTATACATTTTGTTTTTTCTTCTCTCTCTCTCTCTCTCTCTCTCTCTCTCTCTCTCTCTCTCTCTCTCTCTCTCTCTCTCTCTCTCTCTCTCTCTCTCTCTCTCTCCCCCTCTCTCCCTCTCTCCCTCTCTCCCTCCCTCTTTCCCTCTCTCCCTCTCCCCCTCCTTTCCCCTCCCCTTTATAAGACTGTAAACTCCTTGAGGATAAGGGACTGTCTTTTGCCTTTTTTTTTTTTGTATTCATAGCACATAGTAAGGTGTTTAATGCTTAGTGATTGATTAAATCATTCTTGTCTTCCTCTGGCTTCAGTAATATTCACTGGGCCTAATAGGTGTATCTGTGAACCTGAAATGACCTTTCTACCAACTTCCACCTCATCTAGCTCTTGACTGTGTTTGCTTCCAGCACAGAAAGGAAATTCTGTCTTTGTTAGGCTCCTCTGAAGGTACTGGAACCTTTGGGGCTGTCTGAATGCTTATTCCTGAGTGATTAAAATTAAATGAGTCTTTTCCAACTTCCCTGGATTCTTGCCCTAGGAAAACCCAGTGCCTGCAAATCTTTGTCTTTGAAGTCTTAGAAGGTAAAGCCCTGTAGGCCTGGAACTGACCCTTATCTAAGCACTGGGGGAATGTAAGCTGCTTGAGGGTAAGAACTGTTTCTATCTGGCTTTGTATTCTCAGAACCATTTAAGAGGCTTAACAAATACTTGTCAAATAATTGATTATCTGGAGAAAGAATCCTTTTGGTGTCTTGGACCTACTATCCCCAGGTCCTAATTTTTAGCTGGGATTGGGAGGGGAGGTTGAGAATTCCTGGAGATTCTCTTTCCCCGGTACCATTGGGCAAGGGCTGGAAAAATGGGGTAGCCTTTTAGTGACATCACGTTGTGTGTGCTGGCCCAGATTCTAGAACACACCCAAAGCTTTGCATTCAGCTAGTGAAGTGTCATCTGGGAGGGTCAATCAGAGTGTTTAGATTGATAAACTCCCTCAAATTCCCCCTTCTTTTTGGCTCCACCTATGGCCATTGAACTCTGGAGGGTGAACTCTGAGCAGATTTGTTCGGGGGGTGGGAGGGTAGTGAAGGATGGGGCTGGAGCTTCAGAGTACTTCAGGCTTTCTCTTTGATAAACAAAAAATAAGGGAAGCTACATTACATAAGAAAGTTACCACAGTTTGGTAGCCAGCTGGGTGGTTTTTTTTTTTTTTCTGGGCTTCTTTCTGCCCCTTGGCATGTGATTGGGTGCCTTTGTGTGTGCCCAGCCTTGGCTGGGCTTGTAGGAGTGATCTCCAAGGGGAGAACTGGGGGCACTCGAGACTTTTGCAGTTCCCAGTGACTGGTTTAAAAACTTCTCCCCAAATATGTCTTGCTGTCAGTCCGAAGGCCTGTCTTCCTGGAACTTTGCAGGCTGCCCTGGGCCTGGCCGAGGTGCTCCCTGTCCTCTTCTCCTTTCCCCTTTGGCCTCAGGGACTTCTATGATCACATTTTTTCCAGGCTGTTTCTCTGTTCCTTTCTGCTTTGGCTGGAGTTTGGGGCCAGAATTGAGGTCGGGGGAGGGGAGTGGCATCGGTCCAGACCTTGGCTCTGAGGGGAAGCACAGGCCCATATTAAGCCAAAACGGGGTTTTCCCTGGATGCTGCTCTTCCCCCTCCCAAGATATGGTGGAAAATAAGATCTCGGGAGAGGAAAATAAACAATTAAAATTGGCTTTCCTTCAAGTCAAGTCCAAAAAGCATTTATTAAGTACCTAAAATGTGCCAGGCACTGTGCACTCACATTCTAATGAGGGAAACAATATGCAAAGGATTATGTTCAAGCAAGCTGTACACCAGATAAATTGGAGATAGTCAACTGAGAGCAGGCATTAGCATTAAGGGAAATTGAGAAGAGCTTTTTGTAGGGCATAGGATTTTAGCTGGGACTTGAAGCCAATGAAGCATCAGTGTGCTAGAGCTGGTTGTTAAATAATTTGTCGATGTGATCATTTGCACCCTAGAAAAAGACAAATACTACACATTAGGTCTTGATTTATTGTTTTGTTGATTGTTTTAACTTCAGAACGCCATGGAGAAATGTCAATAATGCAGATGAAAGAGGGTCATGCATGCTTTTTTTTTTCTTCAGAGAGCCTATTATTAAACATTTACTAGCTAACCCCTCCCCCTATGAAACCATGAGGGAGAGAATTCTGTGGTTGAGGGAGGATGCCACTTATTTTGGGAAACCTTTCCTAATCCCCTTTGTTTTAATTATCAGTGTTCTCTGTCATTATATTATGTTCTATTTGCTTATTGGTTTAAATGTTGTGTACACTCCACCATTCCCCCATAGCCTGTAAGTTTTTCTAGGAACATTTGAGGACATTCACCCTGTAACTTTACTTATTTATGGCCTGTGAGTTCAGTTGTGTGCAGGAAATTCTAGTGTGGAAACTCCCTCAACTTAAGCTACCAAGTCTTGCACTTAGTAGGTACTTACTACAGTCTTGTTGAATCTAATCGAATTTCCATTTCATGCTATACCCAACTTTGTTCCAAAAACTTGACCCAGTCCTCAGCTGCCTCTATTGAGGGAAAGGGCTCAGCTGCTCCAGTCTGGGCTAGAGTGTTTTTAGCCTTTTGCAACAAAACTTTGCAATCCTACTTATGAGTCCACACCCATACCTCACCCCTTAAGGAATCAATCTCCTTGCAGCTCCTGCCAACCTTTTGGGAGTCCTAGCCTCTCTGCTGGTGCAAGGCTTGTAGTTGGGCTCATACTCCCCCAGGCCCTTAGATCATGTTATATAATGTTGTAATGTCAGAGCTGGCAGGACTTTTAAAAAATCCTGTGGCCCAACCCCCTCATTTTACAAATAAGGAAGTCAAGGCTCAGAAGCAATTTAACTGTATCCACTCTGGTTAATGAGTGGTAGAGCTGGGGCCCTATGGGAATGGAAGCCCTCCCCCCTTCAGTGAAACAACTGCCTTGCATCCCCAGCTCCTAAGGGGGTAACACTGAAGAGATTTGGTGGGAAGTTCCCCTTTTCCCATATGACAGAGGCCAGAGGGAATCTGTCTGGAAGCCCTGACTTCCGGGTGTATGGTCACATCGTAATCTTTTATCTTTCTCCATTTGTCTCTGTTTGTTAGTGGTGAGAAAGGAGGCAGCACAGCTCAGTGAAAGCAGAAGTACTGGTGCTCCATCTTCGACCCAGAATGCAGCGTTGCAATGTTGGGGATAGGGAGGGGAGGGAGGTAAGGAGATGGAGAGAGGCTTTTACTCTACTTCAGCCCTCTCCTTCTGTCCCAGTGGTAATTCCTTGCACAGTTGAAAATAAACGTCCCACTCTCTGTTGCTAGCAACTGCCTTTCACTGTTGGCTCCAACAGAAGAGGTGCCAAAAATAACCAGCTGTGCTCTTATAATTAGCAGGACATTAAGCACTAACCCCAATATGCTTTGGGGAAAGGGGAGCTCCCGGGGTCTCCTGAATGGAAACAGAGGCTCCCAATAGGCCTCTCACCCAGTGCCCACAGCCCTGGAGCCTGTCCTCAAATCCCCACTTCTTTATGCTCAGTGCTTTTCCATCTTTTCTTCTGGCAATGATTTCTTTCGTTGAAAAAAAAAATTTTTTTTCTTCCTACTCCACCCTGAACTCTATTCTGCAGTCAAATGGGCTTTTATCCCCGCCCCACTCATCTGGGAGCTGGGCAGCTGAGGAAAGTGGGGGAATCACTTTTCCTCTCTGCCTATTCTTTCCCTCTGCAGAGTTTCCATGGTCTTATTTCTGAAACATTTCCCAAGCTATGAAATCTTTCCCTGGCAAAACTGTGAAGTTTGTTCATTCCTTTATTCATTCAACAAACATTTGAGAGATCCTCTCCCTTCCCCACCTCCAGCTACAAAGAGGAGTAAGACATGGTCTGTGCCGTTCAAAGAGTAGGGGGCAATCTGTATGTATGTTGGGGGGGAAAACGTGCACACACACACTCAGAACAGTCTGGTGCAGTGAAAAGGAAGCTGGTTTGGGAGTCAGAGGGCCTGGGTTTAATTCCTGACTCTGCCTCTTTATTGCCTGGGTGACCTTCCTTGATTTCCTCACTAAATGCAGTCACTGCATGATTTTCTAAGGTCCTTTACAGTTCTGAAAATCTGTGTTCTGACACAAACCAGAGTTTACTAATGCATGCAAAATGTTATTGGTGATTTGGAGGAGAGAATTTCTTTTTGGCTGGTGGAGGTCAAGGACCCTATCATGGAGAAGGGCATTTGGGCTGGGCTTTGAAGAATGGGTAGCATTTCAAAAGGCACAGCAGAAGGGAGAGGACATTTGGGGCAGTTTGAACAAAGGCAAAGTTTTCTGGGGGCACCCTCCCTGTTTCCCTTTCAGGACTTCTCATTTCCCCTCAGGTGCTTATAGGGTCCTCTGGTTGCGTTGGGTCCCCTCCAGACTGTGCTTTACTTTGGATCAGTTTCCTCCCTGTTCCCTCCCCTTCCATCTCTCCCTCTCCCATTTTCTCCCTATCCCCTCACCTTGTTTTCTCTACCCCTTCTCCTCCTTTCTCCTCTCCCCCCTCCCCCTCCTCCTCTCCCTTTCTCCTTCTTCTTCCCTCCCTCCCCCCAGGTTAAAAAGGTAATTAGGAATAATAAGGTATCAGTGATGGATAACAAGATTCACGTGTTACTTTTCCTAAGGGTCTTTGAATTATTAGAGATAATACTTTACCTCCAATAATCTTTAATAGTGGAATTACTACAATCTGTGGCAGGCCTAAAGCTAGCATCTTTCAAATCCCCTTTATTTAAGCAATTGCATTAATATGAGATCTAAGGCAAGTTTATCAAAGAGCTGGAATTGTTCTGGTTTCAAGGACCAAGTTGCAGTTAATTGCTCAGGGCTATAGGGTGCTAATGAGGTTGGCTAGCCTGAATAGGGCTGCAAATAGTGATTGCTAAAATATTGGATATGACCACAGGTGTGTTGGTGGCTATGGGGAAAGGAACAAGCATTTATTAATCACCTACTATGTACAGTTTCTGTGCTAAGCCCTTTACAAATATTATTTCTTTTGATCCTCACAAACAGCCCTAAGGAAGATAAAGTGGGATCTGATTTAGATCTTATCCCCAGAGCAATTCCTCCCCAAACATTTTTCCCAACGTCTATAGCCCAGTCTCTGCTGGAGGGTTTGGACCATGGCAGAGTATGTATTCCCTGGTTCTAAAATTTCCTTCTCCTTTAGGTTGGTGGAAGCTTTAGGGCCCTGGGGCCTGACTGTCTGGCCTGGCCTGTGCTGGGGGAACTTATTAGCATGTATTCCAGGTTTGGATTATTTGTGAGGACCCATTGCCAAAGGCCTCTGGGTGTATTTCAGGAACATTAAAGAATAAATCAGCATAGGAGAAAGGAGCCCTGCAGCCGCTGTCTCAAAACTGAAAGAAATTCAAAGAATTTGTATTCACTTGAGCAGTGTCTCAGGCTATGTCCCCTACCCCCTCGCCTAGCCCCCAAGACCGACAGTCTTCCATAGCTGCACTGTAGCCAGCTCACCTAGAGGAGTTTCTTTGGAAATCAGGGCGAAATGAAACTACGTACTTGGCCAGCCAGGCCAGTTTCCTGGTCTGTACTTCCTTAGGGGGAAGTAGGATACTGCTGTTCCAGCCCCTCACTAAAAAACAGGTCACCCTTTAGGCCACAGGGCAAAGGGTAATGAGTTGAAAGTCTTGCTACCTTCTTTCTCATGTTTCCTGCCCCTCCCCTAGGAATTTTTCTTCGGTTGTGTCAGAGTCTGCTATCTCCTCTCTCTAAGGCTGATGGGTAGAGCAGTAAGCTGAACATTCGGGATCTATAGTTTGGCTTCCAGTTCCACTAGTTGCTGGGTGGCCAGACTCCAACTTTGGTGACTCAGTTTCCTCAGCTGCACAAATAGGCTTATGCTAGAATTCTTTGAAAGAAAGGTGCTCTGGAGAGCCTGGATGTAGTTGTTTTGATCAATCAGCAAGCCTTTATTAAGTGCTTACAAAGAGCCAGACTCTTCTAAGCTCTGGGGATAGAAAGGAAGACAAAAACGGTTCCTGTTCTAAAGGCACTTACATTCTCGTGAAAAGTTCCGTGGACAAATTATGGGGGGAAGGGACATGATCTTCGAACTTAGATGAAAAAAAGTGACATCTTTCCCTTGTAATCCTACATACTTTATTTTGGGCATTCAAAAACATTCTAAGAAGGGATGTATAAGTTTCAACAGATTACCAAATAGGGTCCATGATACACAAAAAAGTCGAATTCTTGTAAATAAGTATGTAAATAATTAGGTGTATACGAGATACATACTGAGTAGATGCAAGGTAACTTCAGAGAGGAAGGAATCGGCAGCTTTCAAGTTCAGGAAAGGCCTCTTAAAGTCAGATAGGAACTGAATTTTGGAGGAAGCCAGGTAAACTTAAGAGGCAGAGGTGAGGAGTGAGAGGGCTCTAGCTGGGAAATTAAATGGCTACTCTGCAGTGAATGTGGCAGGATCTGGACAGGATTCACTGACTCAAAGATTAGAGAGTATCCTACTGAATCCTAGCTTTGCAGGGAGGGGAAGTGAAACTGAGTGGCAGGGAGTAGAGCTAGATATGCTGAGAGTGACTTTGAATGTATCACTTGTTCTCCAGGCCTCAGTTTCCTCATCTGTACAATTGGTTGTTCAGTGGTGTCTGATTCTTTGTGACTGCATTTGGGGTTTTCTTGACAGAGTTATTTGAGTGGTTTGCCATTTCTCTCTCCAGCTTATTTTCCAGATGAGGAAACTGAGGCAAACAGGGTTAAAGTGACTTACCCAGGGTCACATGGGTAGTAAGTGTCTGAGGCCAGATTTGAACTCAGGAAAATGAGTCTTCCTGTCTCCAGGCCCAGCACTCTGTGCCCTATGGCACCACCTAACTGCCCCACAACTAGGTTCGTGGACTACGTTATCAACAAGGTCTTTTCTAGCTTCATGGTGTTGTTATCCTAAGCAGCATCAAGATTTTTTTCTGTATGAAGAGACCATCAGAAAGGATCCTCAGCAGGAGGGGAAAGTCAGATACTTGGTCTCAAACAAGGGTTTTTTTTTTTTTGATTTTTTGTTTGTTGTGGTTTTTTTTTTTTTGTTTTTTGTTTGTTGTAGTTTTTTTTTTGTTTGTTTTTGTTTTTGTTTTTGTTTTTTTTTGCAATTGGGATAAGTGATTTGCCCAGGGTCACACAGCTAGTGTCAAGTGTTTGGTCTGAGGCTGGATTTGAACTTAGGTCCTCCTGACTTCAGGGCGGGTGCTCTATCCACTGTGCCACCTAGCTGCCCCTAAAACGGGTCCTTTTTTTTTTTTTTTTAAAACAGGGGTTCTTAATCCTTTTTGTGTCATAAACTTTTTTGCCAGTCTAGTGAAGTCTATGGATCCTTTCTCAGAAAACTGATTTTAAATGAATAAAATAAAACAAGATTACAAAGGAAACCAATTAAAGTGAAATAGTTATTGGAATGTGTTTTGTTCATTTTTTTTTTAAATTCATTAACCCCATGGTAAAAACTCTTGTTCTGTGGAAAGCATCTGATTATAATCAAGTTTGATATAGTTTCAACTCATCTCTAGACAGAAGTTCCTTAAACTTTTTAGTGTCATGGCCTTCTTTGGGAGTCTGTTGAAGTCTTTAGATCTTTTCACAGAATAATGTTTTTAGATACATAAAACAAAATACATAGGATGCCTAGCCAGCATCTATAGGATTACAAAAGAAACTAATTATATTAAAATAAAATTATCAAAAAAATTTTTTTAGTTTCTCAGATCTCAGGTTAAAAGTCTTTTTTTTTTAAATTAATTTTTTTTCATTCAACAAAAACCTGCCTTCCCTTTCACACTCCATCCCAACTTTGCAGTTGAGATAGAAAGAAAAACAAAATCCTTATTATAAACATATATGGTCAAGCAAATCAATTTCCTGTAATGTCTATGTCCCCAAAAATATGTCTCATTTGGTACTCTTGAGTTCATGTTCTCTCTACTGAGAGGTAGGCAGCATATTTCAACATGAGTCCTCTGAAACTGTGGTTGGTCATTCCATTGATCAAAGTTCTCAAGTCTTCCTAAATTTGTTTTTATGATATTGTTACTATATAAACCTTTCTTCTAATTCTGGTCACCTTACTCTGCATCTGTTCATACAAATCTTCTCAGGATTCTCTGAAACCGTACCTGTTATCATTTCTTACAGTACAGTAGTTATCCCATCACATTTATTCACCATGGTGGATCATGTTATCCACCATGATTTATTCAACCATTCCCCCAGTTGATGGGCATCCCTCGCCTCATTTTCCAGTTCTTTACTATTACAAAAAAAAAAAACTGCTTTAAATATTTTTGTGTATCCTTAGAATTTGTTTTGTTTCAGAATACTCTTGTCTAACCTAGTCTTTTGACCTTGTTTTAATATTTCTTGTTGTCTTGTGGACTAATTAACTGTTCTTTGGTCCTTTTAATTTCAGGGACTTTGTTGCTTGGGGTAAGGTTTTGTACCTCTTAAGCCAAACTGTTCATTCCCTTTTTAGTTCTTGCTTTCATAGCTCTCATTTCTTTTCCAATTTTTTCCCTCTAGCGCTCTCATTTCATTTGTTTAGAAAAATTGTTTAACCCTATTAAAAAACTTGCTTGATCGCCTCCAAGTTCTAGTTGAACTTGTAGCCAAGCTGTGGTTTTCATTGAGGCTTTGCCTGCTGTTTTAGAGTCATTCTCTTCTCTTGGGTTTGTGTCTTAAGCATCTCAGTCACCATGATGGCTCTTTATGGTGGGATCCTTTTTTTCATATGTTCATTCTTCCAGTCTACTTCCTGACTTTGGACTTTATGTTAGAGCCAGATTCTGCATGTTTCTGGAGGGAATGTCTGGGCTGCCCCTGCTGCTGCTGCTGCTTTCTTGGATTGTTGAGAGAGACGCTGTTGAGAGAGTTAGGCCAGGCTGTTAAGGTCAGCTCAGAGCTATTGTGCAGAGCTTTCCACAATTGGATTTCCATAGACTGCTGTTGGCCTCGGTCACTATCAGCCAGCTCTGCAGGTTTACAGTGAAAAAACTTCAGACTCTCCTTTAGTGTAGGCAGGGAGGGCTTCCTTTCCCTGATTATTCTGCTGCAGGCTGGAAATCAGACCTTGTTCTGCTCCTGGGATCAGAACCACATAGCTGCTGCTTATTTCATGGAACTTGCTCGTTGCTTGGTACACAATCTAGGGTCAGTACCTTTCTTGTTAGTCAGCCTTGGGTAGAGAGCAGAAGAGTTACCATTTGTCATTTTTTCTTTTGCCCTGCCTGAGATTGGGCCTCTCTTTGCTGGATTTGGAACCTCTTTTTGCTTTCATGCACAGCCTCTCTTGTTCCCCATTGTCCATAGACTTCTCTCTGTCTCCCTATGCTGACCCGAGCTGGAAAAATGACTCACTATGATTTTTCTTGGATTTCCTGATCAGGGCTTAGTCTGGGGCATTTTCTTTTTAAGATCTGTTTAGATGTGTTAGAGGTGTGTGGGTGTGTGGGTGTGAGTTCCACTGTACTTCCTGTTCCTCTGCCATCTTGACTCTGCCTTAAGAACCTCTGTTCTAAAAGAAAGCTATTGGTAAAAAAATGAAAGAGGTAGAATGGCTGTGGGGGTTGGGGGGGCCCTCGGAGTAGAATATAAGCTTTTTGAGGATAGAAACTGTTTTTTTTTTTTTTGTTCCTCCATGTATACTTTGCACACAGTAGGTATTCAGGAAATGTTTGTTGAATTATGTCATTTGCTTGTTAAGTAGAAGTTGTATGAGCCATTCACCTTGAAGAACCAGGTCAACTAAATGACCCATAACCACTCATAGCCCTTGGACTTCAAAGCTCTGTGTGTGGCCATCCACCTTCTCTTCCCAACTCACCACACCACAATGAGAGAGACAGTAGGATCACACCCACTTCCCAGGCTGAGGCAGGCAGGGCTTCAGAGTACCCAAGGGATGCCCCCGGTCATGGAGTGAATGGGTGGCAGAGTTGGTATTGAGACTTGGAAATCTAGTGCTAAGGCCTCTCTGGTGAGATACTGGGACCTTCCCATGATACCTTGCTCCATCTTTCTTAAGTACTATATAGGGATAAAGTCTAAGTGGGTTGGCTTTTAAGAGAGTGGGTAGGTACAACCTGGTGTTGACGTGAATGCCATTTGGAGGGAAGGAGATGTTCAGACCTGTTTCATATGTTACTCAATTCTGGATCAATTGAGTGACTGTTGAGTATCTGGTCAGCCTGGTACAGTGTGTGTAGGAACCTGCTTGTGGGAGCGTTTCCACCTCAGAAATCTGTAAATGTTTGAAACAAATCAGGGCTTGATTTATTTTTTTTGTTGATTATCTAGACTTAAGAAAGTGATGGAGAAATTAATGCAGATTAAACTTAGAAGTGTATGTTTGGGGTACACTTTTTTTCCCAGATTGCTAGTTAAACATTTTTTCTCAGCATACCCCTGAGTGCCAGGTATATGAGACAAGCCAAGAGTTATCATATCAGCTCAGCCACTCACTCCCCTATGACAGTGGGAAAACCACTTCTCTCTGGGCCTGTGCATCCTTGTCTGTAAAGCAGGGAGGTTTGATGAGATGACTTCTAAGGTCCCTTGTAGCTCTATGATTCAATGACCCAGGAAGTCTGGGCTTCCTCTCAGTTCCACTCTTAATTTGCTCTATACTTTTGCAAGGCACATTCTCTCTCTGTGGCTGGATTTCCCCATCTTTAAACGGAGTGTGTTAGTATCTGTTCCTTTACTTACTTAACAAGGATGTCACGAGAATACGAATTTCTGAAATGTACTTTGAGATTCTTGGAGAATCACTTACATGCTCAGTTTTGTCATCTGTGAAATGGGGATAATAAGAGCACTGACAACACACTGGTTTGTTGTGAGGGTCAAATGAGTTTTTTGTAAAGTGCTTTGAAAATCTTGAAGTGCTATTATAAATGCTAGCTGTTACTATTGAGGCAGTTAGGTGGCCCGGTGGGTAGAGTCCTGGATTTGGAGTCAGGAGCAAGTCACCTATCCTCTTAGCCTCAGTTTCCTCATCTGTAAAATGGAGATAATAATGGCACCTACCTTCCAGGATTGTTGTGAGGATTAAATGAGGTAACATACGTAAGGTAGTTTGCAAACATTCGAGTCCCATATAAATGTTAGTTATTGTCTTAGCTATTATTGGAGAAAATATCTCATAGAATAATAGGATCCTATGATTTAGAGCCAGGAGGGATGCTGGGGATCATTTAGTCCAATCCCCTTATTTTAGCAATGAAGAAATTGAAGCCAAAACAAAAAGCAAAATAAAATAAAATAAAAAAAGGGGCAGCTAGGTGGTGCATTGGATAGAGCACCGGAAGTCAGGAGGACCTGAGTTCAAATCCGGCCTCAGACCAAACACTTGACACGTACTAGCTGTGTGCTCCTGAGCGAGTCACTTAACCCCAATTGCCTAAAAAAAAAAAAAGAAAGAAAGAAAGAAAAAGAAAAAAAAAGAAATCGAAGCCAAGAGAGGTTAAGTGTTTTGTTTTACTTAAGACCACACAGGCAGTAAGTGGAAGAGATGAGATTTGAACCCAGATCTTTTGTAGCCAAAGCCCAAGCTTTTCCCCACTATATTATGCTGTCCATTCTCCACCTTGAATTTGTATGGTGTTTTATCTTTTTGAGAAGCATTTTCACTTATATCATCTCATTTGAATAGATATTCTGCTCTTTATTAGTTCTTTTTCCTTGAAGAGTGCTAAGAATATGTATTGATTCAGGATGGTTGAGGATTTATTTTGCTTTGAGGCAGGGGGCTTGACTGGATGAATTCTGAGGGTTTTTCTTATCGCAAAGAAGACCTGAGTTCAAATCCATCCACAAATACTTATTAGCTGCATGACCCTGGACAAGTCATTTAATTTCTACCTGCCTCAGTTTCCTCCCCTGTAAAACGAGGATAATAATAGTACCTGCTTTCCCTCACAGGGTTGTTTAGAGGATCAAATAACATAATATTTGTAAAGCATTTAGCACAGTGCCTGGCAGTTAGATAGTTAATCCTTTCTTCCTCCCTCCCTCCCTCCCCCCTTCCTTCCTTCCTCCATTCCTCCCTCCCTTCTCTCCCTCTCACTTTTCCTCCCTCCTGCTCCCTTCCCTCTTCCTTCTTTCCTTCCCTTCCTTTATGATGACCCACAAAGCCATGCAATGCATGCTTGAGAAGAAGGAGGTTGAGGACTAGCTACCATCCCAATAGCATTAATAACATCGGAGGTTGCGCACGAGGCAGGAAGATGTACCTTCTCATTTTTGAGACAGCTTCATGAATGGCACCTACATTTGGTACCACTATCTCAGACAGACTTTTGTGCTAGAGCGTACTAGACCAAATGGCCCAAAGATCTGAATCTCTATGGCATGTCTTGTGTTCTTATGCCCCAAGAGGGATGGGAGTGTCTCTTGCTTGCCTTCTGGGAGGTAAAGAATTGATTCTCTGTCAGGATAGAAAGGGAGATGCATGAAGGCTATTTAGGACAGAGATGGATAAAATGTTCTGCATATTATTGGCTCCTTTGGAATCTCCACTTTATGTGTTGCCCCAAGGCTGTGCGGCAGAGTCCTTCGTGTGAGGAAGAATGGGCTTCAGAATTAAAACAATAACCTCAGTGGTGCCCGGTTCTGTTGGATTTGCTTTCTTGATTCCAATGCCTCTTTCCCTCTCCTTCCCTCTCTCTGTCTCTGTCTCATCCAAGCTTGGCATAAATGGTTCTTCATGGCCTGGAATTAAATGTTTTCCCACCTCCACCTCTACCTTCCTTCAAAGTATAATGAAGTGTAACAGGAGAGCTTTTCTGATCACCACCACCCATACACCACTTATTAACGCTCTCTTCCTCTTGAAATTACTGTGTGTATACATGTTTTGCATGTACTCATTGTTCAGTTGTTTTTCAGTCATGGCCGACTCTTGATGACCCCATTTGAGATTTTCTTGGCAAAGATACTAGAGTGGTTTTGCCATTTCCTTTTCCATTATATTTCCTTAGGTATGTATACATTGTTCTAAGTAGAATGTAAGCTCTTTGAGGGAAGGGATTATTTTTACTTCTTTATCCCAAGAGCCTGGCACATTTGTACATAGTAGGAACTTTATTTGTTGAATTGAATTGGAATAATAATAGCTAGCATTCTTATAGCACTCTAGAGTTTGTAAATGCTTAATAAGTATTGCCTCATTTGATCCTTACAACCACCCAGTGAGGTGGGTGCTAGCTATTATTATCCCCATTTTTCAGATGAGGAAACTGAGACAGGAAGAAGCTAAATGACTTGCCCAACACACAGCTAGTGTTCTGAGGCAGGATTTGAGTTTTGGGTCTGCTGTTTCTCTGGCCATAGTTTCCCTCCTCCCATCCAATCCTCAACTCTATTCAATTGGCAGGCATAGTGGAAAAGTCTCTGGATTTGGAGTTAGGAGACCTGCATTTTCTAGCTCTGGATTTGCCACTAACAAAGGTAGCTCTGTGACCTTGGGCAGGTCTTTGCCCCTGCTACATGAGGGTGTTAGACTTGATATGTAGGCTCCTTTGCAGCTCTAATATTCCATAGCATTAATGATAAATGTCTTTCATCTAACTCCAAGCTTGGAGGAGCCTCTTTGCAGAGTGTGATTGAGGAGACCCACCTTGTGTCCCGTTTCCTGAGTGAGATACTGTTTACAGTGTGTGCAGCCTTGGCTTCAGCAGCAGTAACAGCAGGCTTTTCCTAGGTTGCTACAGTTGCAATGTTATGGTTTCTTCACACACACACACACACACACACACACCCCCCCCCCCACACACCCCCACCCACACCCCCCCCCCCCCCCCCCCGTACCAACACCCAACACATGGTTTCCTGGCTTCCTGGGGCCTTTCTTCACAACTTCTCTGTCTGCAAGGAAAACTTGTGCCTTTGCCAGCCAGGGGCTTGGTTTATTTCTCCTGGAGTTCAGCCCTGTGAGCTATCACCCACATAAGAAAGCAGCAACAAGGCCCCCCCCATGATAGTTAGCTTACTGGAGAAGGGGGGGCACACAGGAAACGGACTGTGGAGGAACAGAGAGAAAGAGTGTTCATGTTCCCTTTATCGAGGAAGAGAGCATCTGCTCTGAACTGTGGAGCAAACATGGTTTTTAAATTTTTATTTTAACTTTGCATGTATGTCTTGCCTTTGGGCCGAGGACTGTGATTTCTTTCTGTCTCCTAGCAGCGTTGGACATATAATTGGTGCTTGATAAATACTGAATGAATAGCCTTTTTTTCCTCTTAATTTGGGGTTGTTGTTGTTGTTCATCCTTCATTCTCAAAGAGGACCAATGACATCAGGAGGGTGATGTCTTGACTTGAAAGTGAATTGGATTTAAGTGAGGCAAGGTCGTGTAAAGTCACCAGCCTCACTCTTTCCTTCAGAGCTATCTGGGTCCAGCGGCAAGACATAGGTCAGGATGACTGGCAATGGCCCTGGATACAGTGGGAGACCTTGGCCTTTTTAAGCTAAGGTCTTTCCTAGGTTTCAGTTTGTTTGAGGCAACACCTGGTCAGTGATTAAAGATTAGGTAAGAATTGAAGCAAGAGATGGCCTAGTTTGCCTTCACAAAAGAATCATTCTGGGGAATGGAGGAAGACTCTTGAGAACAAAGAAAGGAAATCAATCTGTGAGTAGTAGTAGCTTCCCCACTGGGGACCCAGCTGGCCCTTTTCAGTTGAGCAGCGTTACTGTCTCTTTCCTTCCTTCCTTCCTTCCTTCCTTCCTTCCTTCCTTCCTTCCTTCCTTCCTTCCGTCCGTCCGTCCTTCCTTCCGTCCGTCCTTCCTTCCTTCCTTCCTTCCTAGTTTGGGGTAGAACTAGGGGAAATGGGAGGGTTTAGCATTACTTCCAGGACTCCTGTTTTCTGTCTTGCTGGGAAGAGGCAGACCTTGCCCTTACTTAGACCGTGAAGTCTGGACTGAGCGAGACCTAGGTTTTGTACTCACTTAGTCAAGAAGGCCCTCCAGGGGGTTGTTGTTGGGGCAAAGCCAGGGAGTCAGGGTAGGGTGAGTTTCCCCGTTGCTTCAGATAATTCTGACATCTACTGTGGCCACTGGGAACAATCAGGTGGAGTTACAATATTGGTTTTGAACAGAGACTTTGACACAGGCAGAGTCCTCCAGAATGGATGGGGTGGGAGGTGTTACTGGTTTAAGGGTGTCAAATGGAAGGGAGGTAGCTATGCCCCACTAAGACAGATCCTCCTGAGAGCAGACCTAAGCAGCTCAAAACCCCCCAGTACTTCCCTGACTTTGTTGAGTTCTACAGGATTGCAGATAACTTGGGGCTAAGCTAAGATTCTGGATTTGCTGTGTTCTTTTTCTTTCACTGCATAATATTTTCTAGTCAAGACAGCTAGGTAGTACGGTGGATAGAGCACTAGTCTTGGAGTCATGTGACCTGTGTTCAAATCCTATCTCAGGACTTTTATTGGCTGTTGGATTTTTGGCAAGTCACTTGACTTCTGAGCCTCATTTTCCTCACCCATAAAATGGGAGTAAGGATAGCATCTACCTCTCAGAATTGTTGTGAGGATCAAATGAGATAACACATGTAAATGACTTCACAAACCTATACAAGTGCTAGACATTATTATTATGTTCATTCTATCAGCTTCCCAACACCCCAGACCATATCTCTCGGGACTGTGTTAAGAATCGTAGGTTGATTAAAAGACTTCAACCTGAAAAAAGACCTTTTATCCTTGTAGTCCAATAAAGGTGAAGTGGCCCATTTTTAGGTCACACAGCTAAGAAGTAGCCAAGTAGGGATTTGAACAAAAGTCAGATTTGTGTGTGTGTGTGTGATTTCCATTAATGAAGTCATATCCATTTCTGATGTTGACCCATTTAAGGAGGCTAAAGACTTTGGTTGGGAGGACTGAGGAGGGTGGGGATTTCAGTACCTGCAGAGGCTTCCCTGGAGGACAACCCTGTGAGGCAGGTGCTATTATTATCCCCATTCTCTAATTGCCCCCACTTTACAGTTGAGAAAACTAAGGATCAGAGAGGTTGTGACATGGGTCACCCAGCCAGTAAGTATCTGAAATGAGGCATGACTACAAAACCCCATGGACTTTTTTCCATAGGGTTTTCTTAGCAAAGATACTGGAGTGGTTTGCCCTTTCCTTCTTCAGTGTGCCCCCATTTTATAGAAGAGGAACTGAGTCTAACCAGGGGTTAAGCGATTTTCCCTGGGTCACACAGCTAGTAAGTGTCTGAGGCCGGATTTGAACTCAGATCTTCTGGACTCCAAGCCGACTGCCCTATCCACTATACCACCTAGATGACTACTGTCCATTATACTAGGCAGCTTCTTCTCCCTTATGAAGTTGTCAGCTTCATACAGAAAGGAATCCCATCTACTCCTTCAATCAATCAATCAATCAACCAACAAGTTTTTTTTATCACTCATCTGCTCCTATGTGCCCAGCATTGTGCTTGCTACTTTGAAAGATAAATAATTACTCAAAAGTGTCTACTTTCTTCCAGCTGCTGGGGATAAAAAGACAAATAAAACAATCACTGCACTCTAGCAGTTCCCACTCTGGATCTGGGGGCCATGAACTTTTTGGGCAGTCTGATGAAACCTACAGACACTGTTCTTAAATGCATAAAACAAAATACAGGGGATTACAAAGAAAACCAATTATATTGACATATACTTAACAAAATATCAAAAAAAACAAGTTCATGGACAGGTGTAAGAACTTGTGTTTTAGCAGGCAGTATAAAATATAATCCCTGGGCACAAGAAGCTGACTTTCTAGCTGTGGAGATGTAATCATTAGAGAATAAGTCACTGCTAAACTGTGTGGTAGCACTGATTATACAGGCTTTGAAGGGAGGGGCATTTTAGGCCAGGGAAGCAACGTGAGCAAAGACATGCTAGGGACAGTGAGTAACTTGCTTGACTGGAGTAGAGGTTGCACATAAGGGAGTAGTAGAAGATAAGGTTCAATAGGTAGGGTGAGGCCATGTGATGGGAGGGCCTTGAAAACCTTGTACACTTGTATTTCCCTACTGTGGACATCTTGTTAAGTGCTATTGGCTGAGTGTACTCTACAAATTCCAGGGTCAAATCCCCGGAGAGCTTTTACCCAGTAGCCTACAAATCATTCCATACTTTTCCAGAAGGGGAGGGAGAAACAGAAACAAGCAGCTATGGAGCACAGATTTGCTTCATCTCCAATCCCCAGGAACCTTTTCCTCTAGAAGCTCAGAAAATCAACAGCCTGGTAGGTAGATAGCATGGGAATTTTCCTGGTCCACTGGGCAGAGGGAGTCTCACCTTGGCCACTCACACCCTGTTTCCTACTCCTACCAGACAGTTGCCTTTTTAAATTAATATTTTATTGATGCCTTTTCTTTTTTAAATCAGTCATTTCTAAAAATCTATCCTATACATCAAATAGTGAGTCTTCTCATGTAATAAAGAAAAATAATTAAGGGATTAGAGTCTTTTTTTTTTTAATTTACATGGATCTTTGAATTATTTATCTTTTTTTCCCCCAGCTGAAGACAAGGTTTATTAAAGATTTGCCATATTGGCCAGACTCTTAAGGAATCTGAACATTTGTGACCCTCGTATTGACAAGCAGGCTAGAGTAAATCTCAGCCATTGGCTAGATTTTAAGAATCTGAGCCTGAATTATTTATCTTTGTGTGTATTTGTATCCCCCTGGTAGAATGTAAGCTCCTTGAGGGAAGGGACTGACTCACTTTTTGCATGTATATTCCTGGTACCTAGCACAGTGCCTGGCATTAAATAGCTATAGTAGGCATTTAATAACACCTACAATATCCCATTGGCATATAAATGGGCAGGTAGGTGGCACAATGGATAGAGCACTAGGCTTGGAATTGGGAAGACTCATCTTCATGAGTTCAAATGTAGGCTCAGACAAGAGTCTGACTACCTGTGTGACTCTGGGCAAATCACTTAACCCTGTTTGCCTCAGTTTCCTCATCTATAAAATGAGCTGGAAAAAGAAATGGCAAACCCTTCCAGTATCTCTGCCAAGAAAACCCCAAATGGAGTCACAAAGAGTCAGAGATGACTGAAATGACTGAACAACAACAATTTGGGGGGAGGGGCAGCTAGGTGGTACAGTGTCAGACATGACTGAAAAATGACTAACACAAAACAAAAAACACTGTATGCTAGGCTTGTTGATTGAATGATTGATGTAAAATTCAATGCTCTGCACCAGAAATGGGCTGGTAAATATTTAACAATGTATGTTTACAGCCTTTTAAGTTTAATCTGCAATATTAACATTTTCTCCAACACTATCTTAAGTTTAGACAGTCAGCAGAATGATAAATCAAGGTCTCATTTGTAGCATTTGCTGAATTTTGAGATGTAAATGCACACACTGAAAACTGAATTGGCCTTCTTGAGGCTCTACTGGGCTGTGGCATAGCCATGTGAGTTTATAAGCATTATTCCCCGCCTCCCCAAGGAGAGGAGAGCAGTACATTCTGAATAGGGGTTTCCTGGATGACTGAATACCTCCTTGGAATTTGTGAAAGCTTGGTTGTTCATGCACATTCACACCTCCCAGGTGCTTGGGTAGTGGTTAGGAGACAGCATCTAAAGAGTACTGCCTGAAAAGGACCACCTCAGGTTGGGGAGGAGCTCAGCTAGAAAACTCCCTCAGGGCAGAGCCTATTCCCACTATGTAGGAGGGGAAGCAGGAAGAAACTTAGTTACCAGTGGCAATCCTTGAAGTCTAGAAATGTGGGATCCTTTTTTTATCTGACTGATTAGTCATCTCTCTGTGCCTCAGTTTTTCCATCTATAAAATGGGAATAATTGTCCCTGTTTCCCATCTATTTCTGGTGTATTGTCATGAGGATAAACGTGGAAGTTTGAATAGAAAGATTTGAACGCCTTCCAACAGAGCTGCAATACTAGACTTTTATAATTGGAGAGGATATCCTCTTACTTCTCCTTCCTGTCCTACCAACCCTGATCCACGGTCCAGGATAGATATTTTTATAGCCAAAGTACAAACCATACCCAAATCTGACACTGGCATTGACAGGATTTGCTAACTTTTTTTAGTTGGCCAAATCCCTGACTGAATTTTCATATTAGTCAGTAGGCCTAATAGTTCTGTTTGCTTAAGCAAAGGCTCAGTAGGTCTTCTGAAAGCAAGTTACAGAAATCCTGTGGCAATGGTGAATTCAGAGATTTGGGGTGAGTTAGACCTTGTGAGCTCTGGGATCCCTCACCTATTCCTTCGGGAAGTGGGTTTGTGGAAGTTATGAATGTGTAACAGTTATATTGCTGTGTTATTTCCCCTTGTTAGATTGGAAACTGCTCGAATACAAGGACAGTGTTTCTATTTGTTTCGTGGAAATTGGGTGGGCTCCCCTAGTCTTTTGTGGGAGACTCTTGTCAGTGATGGAACAGGGAATGGAGACAGTTGAGTTGATTACTGACTAAACATTGTCCACAATGAAAATTTATTTAGGCACTTAGACAGTCAGACCAGTCCATTCTGAGGATTCCCAGCCAGTGTGCAATCTGGTTACCATTTGGTCTATAATGGCATCACATTAAGATCCTTTACCATTTCTTATCCCTCCTGCACTAAGATGGGGAGGTAAATTTTTGCGCTTGGTTGTGTGACCAATTCAGAGGGCTGCCTGACTTCTTCAAGACCTCAGTCCTTGTGTCCAGTAAGCCCCTGATCAGACCCTCTTTCCCTGATAGGGTTTAGGGCAGACACACTATGCAGTTATGTTTGTAGTTAATTGTTTTTCTCCCTAGTTATGCTTTATTTTTAAATTTTATTTTTAAAATTCTAAACTTGACAAGCACCAAATAAAATTAGCATTTCCATATACAGAATTGGAAAGAAAAAGAGGTTATATATGAAACCCTGAATCTCAATTGCATATAGTTTGCTTTTCCTTTCAAGTATATAATAAATTCAACAAGTAACTTCCAGGCCTGTCCAACTTGTCTGTTTATCCTGGCCTTCCTTGTATTCTTAACTGTTCATTTTTTAAAATTGCTTCAGTTATTCTCTTTTCTTTTTTTCCTTTGCTTTCTCCCCCTTTTTTTCTTTGCTCTTTTTTTTTTGTTTTGAGGTCAGCCCTGTTGCTGGCCCCTCTCTCCAATCTCACTCCAAACCCATTGAAAAAAAAAAAAGAAAAAACTTCATAATAAGAATACATAGCCAAGCACAACAGATTCTTACATTGGCCATTGGCTGTGATTGAAAATGTATGTCTTATTCTGCACCTTTAATCCATCACCTCTATGTTATGAAGTGGGTATGTATGCTTCCTCAAATGTCCTCTGGAATCATTGTTGGTCTTTGCAAAGAATGCAGTTCTTAGTCTTTCAAAAATGTTTTTCTTTACAGTGTTATTGTCAGGCAGCTAGGTGGCAAAGCCTGGGACACTTAAGTGCTGTGTCACCTCAGGCAAGTCACCTATCCTCTGCTTGCTTCAGTTTCAGCTGTAAAATGGGGATAATAATAGTACTTAACCCTCCCCCCCCTTCCCCCTTCTTTGGGAAGATCAAATGAATTAATATTGTAAGTTTACAGAGATTAAAGCACTTAATAGTGCCTTTCACATAGTAAGTGCTGTATAAATGATGGCTATTGTTTTTTTATTATAGTTATTGTATAAGTTATGAGTTCTACTTACTCTGCATCAGTTCATAAAAGTCTTATCAAATTTCTCTAAAACTCTCCTTTTATCATTTCCTATGGTACAATAATATTGTTGTGTAATAATATTCCATTGCATTAAAGTTGTTCAGCCCTTCACAACTGATGGGTACTTCCTAGTTTCTAATTCTTTCTATAATGGAAAGTGCTACTATAAATATTCTTGTTCATATAGGTCCCTTTCTTCTTAAATATCCTTGGGATATAGAGCTAATAGTGGTGCCCCTGGGTCAAAGGATATGCGTAATTTACTGACTTTTGCAACAGTGTTTCAAATTACCTCTGCCAACAGTGTATAAGTTTGCCTTCCCTTCTCGGCTTTAACAATTGTCATTTTCTTTTTCTGTATTCTTTGCCAATTTCTTGGATGTGAGATGGAACCTCTGGAGTTGTTTTATTCTGCATTTCTCTAATAATAAGTGGATTCCTAGTGGAACATTTTTTGATAGGACTGTTTATATCTTACTTTGTATCTTATTTACTTACTATATATTACTTTGACAACTGCCTGTTCATAGCACTTGACCGTTTATCCTGGTGAATATCTCTTGTTCTGATATGTTTGAAGCAGTTCCATATATATCTTGTAAATCAGATCCTTATAAAAAAAATTGTTGCAAAGATCTCTTCCCAGCTATTTTCTTTTATTCTTAGCTGCATTGGTTTTGTTTGTGCAAAACCATTGTGATTGCATTTAATTCAAGTTGTCCACCTATTTGGTCATAAATTTTCCCTCTGTAATCCTGAAAAGTATTTTTCTTCCTTGCTCCTTTAATTTGTCTATAAGGGGACCTTTTATGTGTAAGTCATGTATCCATTTGGAGCTTGTCTTGGTGTGAGATGTTGGTCTATACCTAATTTCTGCCATGGTGCTTTCCAATTTTCTCAACAATTTTAGTGGAGTAGTAAATCCCAGTAACTTGAGTCTTTGGGTTTACCAAACACTAGGTAGGCTACTGTGTTTAATGCTTTGTTATATTGTGTACCTAAATCTGTTCCACTGGTTGACTTTTCTCTTTTTAAACCATTATCAAATAGATTTCACGATGACTGCTTTGCAGTCTAGCTCAACAACTACTGCTGATTGTTTCTTCTTTGCACCTAGCCTGGAAGAGCTGAGGAGACAATGGGGAAAGGAAAGCTGGAATATCTGTCTCTCCATTCCATTCATTAAACACACAGGCACATACTTCTTAAGTACCTTTGTATATGGAAAGTATCTTGTTAGGTGCTGGAGATATATAAAACAAAAAAAGAAAGAGTTCCTACCCTCAAAGAGTTTACATTGTTCTTGGGATGATACAATATGTTCACAGATTAGCAAATGCAAAATGTAAACAAGATAATTTCAAGAGGGAGAGTACGCTAAGGACTGCTAGGTATCAGGGAAAACCTTGTGTGTATGCAGCAGACACTGGAGCTACTTCCCCACCCCCACCTCACTCTGGCTGGTTGACGCTGTCTCTACTTATCTCCTCAGGGCTGTAGGGTGTCCCTGAAGGGGTTAAGGATCAGTTTTCTAATGCTAGATCACATGTTCCCACTGGTGTGCTTCAGGCCATCATTATTAGTTGACCTCAATTAGTTTGCCATATTTAATTAGATTTTAGAAAGGGATATTTACTAAGATGATACAATTAAAAAAAAAAACCAGTTAGTGTAAAACACCATCTCCAAAACCTGTGGCACACTCTCTGTTCAGTACACGTAGAAACCTAGGGAAGGTAGATTCAAGCTTAGACCATGGCAAAGGGATAACTCATATCTCCTAGAAATTCTTTTGTTGGTGCCCTCAAGATGTTCCCATTGACTATGGTGTCATTTTTGTTGTTGCTGTTGTTGTTGTTGAGAGACTTTGTAGAGGCTTGAACGTGCCTCTATTCTATCTTTGACTTCAGATGCAAATAGTGCCATTAGCTTTTCTGGAAAGCTGGGGTGCCAATTGGAAATCCAGAATTTCCCAACTCTTTGAAGCTCACAAGGTCCTCCTCCAACCAAGGGAATCTGTTCCAAATCTGACTGTACCCTAAGTGTTTCTTGAACAATAGGCATTTATTAAACATTCTACAGTGCTAAGTGCTGGGGTTACAGATATGAAAAATAAAGCCCTCAAGGAGCTTGCAATCTAAAAGAGGAAGAGAACACACATGAAAAGCTAAAAAATAATGGTGGGGAGCTAGAAAGCCTAGGGACATGCTGGGCAAGTCAGAAGGCCAAAATTACCCCCCTCACCACCCCCCAATGGTGTGACTAGGAGATATTTGATTTCATAGTTCCACCCTCCAATAAGAGAGGTGTGAATACCAAGGTTGATTTGATCTTTCAAGATGATGAGATTTCCCAGTGATAAATTTGCTGGGGGCAAAGTAGAGAAGTAAAAAAAAAAAATCCAAAATGAGTGTATCCAAGTGGGAGACCAAGGAGATATCTGAGGAGTAGGTTCTTCATGACATTCCAGATCTGTACCCTACTCCATGAATGAGTAGGTGACCAATATACCTAGTCTCATGGGCATTCAGAAGTTTATTTAGGGAAATCATGGGCTACAGGCTAAAGACATAATCTGGAAAGTATATATGTCAAAACCAGAGCTGTGAGAGACTTCATTTTATTCCCAATGAGTGTTTGTGAGGAACGGGGGTGAAAGGAACTAGTTTTCGTTCTGTAAATTCTGCACGCAGGATACCAAAGAATGTATCCAGTAAATCTTTCACCTATTGTTTTAGTTAGCTCTCAGTCCCAGGAACCTGCTGGCAGGGGTTGGGTCTGTTTCTCCTCGTTTTGCTGAAGGGTTGTAGTAGAGTTAGGAGTTTGGGTCCTTTTTACTTAGCCTCAGGCCGTGGGAGGATACTGTTTTCAGGATGTTGCTGGCTTTTGAGCAGTGCCTCACTGGCCATCATCGTGGCACTCCAGGTGGTCCCACGTCTCATGTTCAAGTGGTATTTCTGACAAATCTCCAGACCAATATGGCATTGGACGCCACAGCCCTTTTATTGTCGTATGCTCTGGAAAAAATTGGTGGGGCAGTGTAGGAAAGGAGGAGCCCTGCTCATAAATCCATAGGCGGAAGAAAGTGGAGTGTACTGGGCAATAATGCCTTCCCCTTAGATGTTGAATGCAGGTGCCTGGATGGCTTGGTTTAGAAGAAGGGAAGCCAGAAGCATCAGTGAATAGCTAGAGAGCACAAAGTCTGCTGCCATCCTGAGCAAAGGGAGCTGCAAATTAGGCCTCTTGTTCCAAAATAGGTCAAGCTGCCAAGTCCTTGGTTAATGGGGCCAGAGCTGTGCATGGATTGAGTGTAGGCATTTGGGGATAAGTGAGTCATTCCTGGCCTGGAGTTCTATTGCTGTTGTTTCTCCTCTAGAAATAGATTGATGGAGCATTTATTGAGCGCTTACTATGTGCCAGGTGCTGTGCTGAAATCTGAAGATACAAATATAAGCAGTATATGTAAAGAATTATCCCACAGCTGTGGTTGTCCATTTTGAAAGCACATATAATGTGATAGAAAAGCCCACAGGACTCACAGTCACAGTCACCTGGCTTCAGATCCTTGCTCTGGAACATGCTGTAGGAGGGTAGTAGGTGATTGGAGGTGGGGGGCACTTGAGGATAGAGCAAAAAAATTTAGGGACAACCCTTCCTCTCTTCTATCTGGAATGATACTGCTTTGGTGGAATGCTTGGGATGGGACAGCAGGCCAATGGCTCTCTGGTCTTGGATCTTCTCAGCCAGGTTCTTAGTAGGAGAGTCTAGGAGGCAGGAAGTAATAATGTGACTGTGAACAGGTCACTTAACCTTCATGTAGCTGTTTCACATCTGCAAAATGGGAGCATAAAATACTTGTTCCTTCCCTATCTCACTGGGCTTTTGTGAGGATTAAATAAAATAACCTTAGGACTCGTAGTTAGAAGCCCTGGTTTCAGATTCCTGCTTTGGGATATGCCAGGTGTCACTTGTGGGGAGGATTGAATCCTCATTGGCCCATCACCCAATTACACTACTCTGCCTAGTATCCATGCACATGGGAGCTTGGTACCAGGCTGAGCATACTGAGCATGCTCAAAGGATTGATCAGTCTGCCCTCAGCACCCCCCCCCCCCCAGTACATATGTGAATTGTTTTCCAAACCTGAGTTCTATATAAGTCTGAGTTGTTGTTTCAAAGCTTTAGGTTTTTCATCTGCCCAATGAACAGGGACAAATCTGATCATGTCATTCCTCTTCATGACATTCCAGATCCGTACCCTACTCCATGAATGAGTAGGTAAGCTCCAGTGGAGTTCCCCATTACTTCTAGGATCAAAGTGAAACTTATCTGGCATTTAAAACCCTTCACAGTTTGTCCCCAAACATTACTTTTCCTCCACGTACTGCGTAGCCTAGACACACTGGCCACCTTTTGTCTTCCTCCCACAGCACTCCATTTTCTCACCTGAGCCTTTGGGATAGCCATCCTGGATGCCTGGAACACTCTTCTCTATCTCCATCTCTCAGAATCCCTAGTTGTCTAGGGATCCACTCAAGTTCCACCCTGATTTTCTAAGCTGCTATTGCCTTTCCCTTCTCCCCTCTACTTCCCCCCCAAAAATCACCTTCTACCTGTTCTGTATGTATCTATCTACTGACATGTCTCCTAGCTAGACTGTAAATGTCTTAAGGGTACTGATTGTTTTCATTTTTATTTTTGTATGTCTGCAGCACTTAGCCCAATTCCTGACATATAACTGAAGCCTACTAAATGCTTGTTGATTGATTAATTAGAGTGGAGGCAAATTGTGACAGAACAGAATATTGAATCTGACGTCTGAAGACCTAAGCTCAAATCCTATTTCTGCCACTTATGCTATCTTGAGTAAATAAACAGTGATCAAATCACACTTTACCTCTTCAAGGCCTCAGTTTCCTTATCTATGTAATGAAGGGATTGGACTGGATGATTCTGAAGTGTCTTCCAGCTCCAAATTCTATGATCAGTCACATGATTTGTAAAGTGGGGTTAACAATACTTGTCCCACCTATTTCACCGTCTTGTAAGGAGAGTTTTTTGTTGTGGTAGTTGTTTTGGTAGACCTTAAAACACTATAAACATGAGGCACTGTTGTTGATAATTCCCTGAACTGGGGATGGGGGCTGTGGCGGTAACACTAAGTGCCAGGGGGCCTCAAAGTGTAGACTGGTGGCTGGGTGGACATAGTTTGTTGAAAGTGAGACTTTAGATGCATCTGGTCATACTGGGGTCTGGAACATGTTGTGGGTGATCTTTGGTGGGAGGGGTGGCACTTGGGGATAGAGCCTGGGAATTGACTCCAGGTCAGCCTTTCCTCTCTTGATCTGAAATGATAGTGGAATGCTTTGGTGGAATGGGGCGGGGGACAACGACACCAGACAGCTGGCCAATGGCTTTCTGGTTTGGGGTGGTCTCAGTGAGATTCCTACTAAGGAAATCTAGGAGGCAGGGAGTAGGGAAGTGTCTGGAGCTGACTTCCTTAGAGACTAGGGTACATCTGTAGAAATTTGAATTTTCATCCCTGTGAGCAGTACCTTAGAAAACAAGGCCCTTCTTACCTTTATTCTCTCTTTCCCTTCCCCCTCCCAACACTGGCTCTCTTTCTGTTCTCAAAATGAATTTCCCTAAGTCTCCTCTGAAGAGAAATTGCTCTAGGTCACAACCCTCCAGAAATTGGAGGACCTTGGTATCTGCTTGAGGTCCTGGCTCCTCCTAGGGCCTGAACAGCCTTAGGTCAGAGTTGAACAACAGCCTGGTGGAGGGAAAGAAGAAGAGAAGGGAAGGCTGGAAAGAGGAGTTGCTAGACCAGAACCAAAAAAAAAGAAAAGAAGAAAAAGTCTAGTGTAAGTTGTGTTATTATCAAGAAGGCCCAAGTAAACTGTGGGTTTCCTTTAACAGTGATCAGACAGCAGCTGTCCCTGAAATTGTGAGGCCCAGAGGCATTCTTGTTTGCTCATGATTCCTCATTAAGCCCTTTTCCTTCTAAGGGGGAGAAGAATATCCCAGTGGGGCTTCCTGAGTCTTTGGGGACATAAATTAAGAGCTTTTGGAGGGAAAGAACCAGTCCTCTGCTATTTCCCCTTCCCCCCAATCTGAAGAAGGGTAACAAACCATAGGTTAGATTGAGAAGAGGAGAGGAGTAAGATGAGGGTCTGGCTAGCCAACTCTACCCTGTGGTACATCAGTGGGGGTTGGGGAGCAGGACTGGAGGAAGTGACTCAAAACCCACCAAAGCATTGCAGCAGAGAGTGACTTAATGAGTAAGAGAGCCGGGTTCTATCTGAGAGGTAGATGTGGCATCAGGCCCTGTGGCCTGTACCCCTAGAACTTACCAAAAGCTAAGTGATTGAAATGCATGTGGCTTCTGCAGAAATCTTGAAGACCAAATCCCATAAGGAGACTGGAGAGACTTGGGCCCCTAGAGAGGGTGGAGAAGTGGAGTTGGAGAGAGCGGTGTGGAATCTGTTACCCTTTAGTTGGACCAAGGAAATGAACCGACTAGCTTTGCAGCCTCTGGCCCCTTCTCTTCTCCACCCTCTCTGCCCAGAGGCCGGGGAGACTCAGCAAGGCCCCACAGCTGTTTCCTTGGGGAGGATGGGAGGGATTTGCCGGCCAAGGGCTCCCGGGCTCCCAGCATCTGCTGCAGATGTCTCTATTACTGATCGGGAGAAATCTGTGCTAGGGAAACTCTTCCCCAGCAGAAGCTGCATCAGACAACAGGTGGTCGCCGAGGGGAGGTGAAAAGGAGTTGGGGGAGTATGGGGAGAGGCTGAGGAGAGACATGGTGTCTCAGCTGTTGAGCAAGCCCCAAGCTTCCTGCTGACTCCATGGCTCCCTCCCTGAGAGGCTCCACACACCCTTCCCTGGAGACAAAGGGCATTCCTGGCTTGGAAAGAACAGCCCTCTTTCCCCCCTCCCTGATAACACAAGGCTCCCGGGGCCTCTCCTATACCAATGTATCTTGGCCTTCTCTTGCTCTCCCTTATGAGATGACAGTGATGATTTTGTAACAGGAAGCATTGTGAGAAGCAAGGGGCCTACCAAGAGGAGGTGATGACCCCTGCAGATTCCTGGGGTAGCAGACTAGCAGGTGGGGTTTCTGGAAGGAAGAGCAGTGGTTTTGGTCTTGGGTTCCTCAGGACAGGCACGAAGCAGTGAGTGGAGACTCATTTCTTTCTTTCTTTCTTTTTTTTTTTAGTGAGGCAGTTGGGATTAAGTGACTTGCCCAGAGTCACACAGCTAGTGAGTGTTATGTGTCTGAGGTCAGATTTGAACTCAGGTCCTCCTGACTCCAGGACTGGTGCTCTATCCACCGTGCCATCTAGCTGCCCGTGGAGACTCATTTCTCCTTCATTAGGCAACTAGATGATATAGTAGACAGTGACTTGAAGTCAGGGAAAGTGAGAGGGAGAGAAGAGAGGGATGGATGGAGGGAGGAAGGAAGGAAGGAAAGAAAGAAAGAAGGAAAGGGTACTGTTATTATCTCTATTTCACAGATGAGAAAACTGAGGTTGCAGAGTGGTTAGTTAAGAGATTTGCCCAGGGTGACACAGCTAGCAATTGAATGATTCAGCACTGAAACTCAGGTTTCCCTGACTCCAAATCGAAATCACTGTTAAGTTACTTGCCCAGGGTCACATAGCTAGTAATTGTCTGAAGCCAAATTTGAACTCAGGTCCTCCTGACTCCAAGGCCAGTGCTCTCTCCACTGTGCAACCTTACACCTATTATTTCTTCCAAATCATGAAATAACTATTCCTTCCTGGGTCCCCAGACAGATGGACATTTTCTTTTTGGAGGGTGTTCTGACTTAAGCATGCCCACCTCTCTACCACCTATTACAAGGAGTCCGGATCATGCTTGAACCCTCGGCTTACCACTTCCTCGACATTTCTTGGGTCTTCCCTCCTGTAATCTTTTTTTACCGTGAGCCACACCTATGGCTATAGGGACTTGAAGTTCTAGGTAATTTCCTAAGGAAAATCTTGGGGAGCTAAGCTTGTGTGTGGAAGAGGAGAGTCAGGGTCAGGTCGGTGGTGGACCCATGAGGACCTTCCCTAAAAGCCTGGATCTCAGTGGATTTTGAATTGGAAGGGATTTCCAACATTATCTAACTTCTTCATCTAATAGATGAAAAAAACAAAGACCAGCAAGGTTTAACTCTAGTAGGGGGTACCCGGGAACTAGATATCTGCAGTCCTGAAGTTGCCATTTTGGCATTTCCAAAATGAGAGAATGTTGGGGCAGCTAGATGGCACGGTGGTTAGAGCTTTGTCCTTGGAGTTAGGAAGACCTGCGTTCAAATGCGGCTTCAGACACTTAACACTTAGTAGCTGTGTGACCTTGGGTAAATCACTTAACCCCGATTGCCTCATCAAAAAAAAAAGAACTCAAAATTTGTTTTTTTTGTTTTGTTTTCTGTGACTAGCACCACACTAGTGGTAAAAGAGAAATTTCAGCTGCAGCAATTTCAACTATAACCTATATGTTGGACCAGAAGGCTCATTTGTGTTAGAGCTACTCATGTCTCCCCCCATGCTGTGTGGTGCTAGTCACAGAAGAGGGCTGCTGTCTGCCTCTTGGACCGCCTGTCTGCCTGCCAAGTATCTCTGGCATCTCTTTATTCACCAGGCCCCATTACTGTGGTTTGTATGGGGGTTGTCCGGAAGGTCTGTGGTCACAGTGGAGGGGAGGCAGGCAGGGGAGAGTAGGGGGACAGCAGGGGAGGCTTAGAGTTTCTTTGCAGTCACATGGACTTCTAATCCTCAGCAGCTCTGCCCCCCTCCCATTCTTCCCCTTTGAGAAACAGAGGCGGCAAACACTGAGTGCCTGAGCCAGCCCAGTACTGTTGGCTGAAGGCAGCGCCTGGTCAGGTTGGAAAGGATGCTTCCGCCGATGACAAACAATGGGCACAATAATGAACATGATGTTTCAGGGCACTTCTGGGGGGGGTTGTTTTCCTGAGTGTGCTTTGGTCGCTTCATTCCCTACAGTGATGCTGGGGCTGGTTGCAAAAGTGTTTAAATGCAAGAGAGGTTTTTGTTCAGAAGGCTAGCCAGTTCTATGTCAGTTTCTCCTCAATCTCTTCTCTTCTTGCCCCTTCACCTGTTCAGTGCTCCTGGGGTCCGTATTTTCTACACATCTGTCCCCTATTCTTTGTCTCTTCTGATATGGAAGAAAGAATTTTCCCTCTAAACGAGTCAGAACTTTGAGAAGCACCAAGTGTCCTGTGTAACTGAGGCCTAGGGAAGTGGGGGGGGGGGAAGGGGCTGCTAAGGGAGGAAACCCAGAGACTCTGATAGGTCACGTGGGGGTGGGGAGCTGAGGAAGGAAATAGAGAAGGAGGAAGTTACTACCCTACTGTGATGTATGGTGAAAGTGAAAGATGATAGGAAGAGAGAGCTGGAGGAGTGAGTCACTGTGGGTCATGGAGTAAGAGGGAGTAAGGAAAGAAGTGGTCAGATGAGAGATAGTCCTTAAGTTGGTCTCTTGGCAGGTTAGTTCCTCCCTGCAAAGCCTTCCTTCTGGGAGTGGGGAGGGTGGGACAGCCAGGCACATGAAACATGGCTGAGGGCTGTCCCACTTGGACAATGTGAGAGCAAAGATTTTTCCAGGCCCGATGCTTCTAGTACCTGATCCATCTGCAGGAACTCTCGTTAAAGTGCTATATGAATGTGAGTCGCTGTTATTATTATGTTTCCTTCTTGGGTTTTTATCACATTTCTGTGGTGTCCTCCTCCCAGCAGAAATAACTTTCCCTCCTCAGACTTTCCCTGTCATAGACATGTTCTTTCTTCTGAACTCTTTCCCCTTTCTCATAGTTCCCACACTCCACCCCACCCCACCCCACCCAACTCCATAGCTGGACATTGAGGCTTTAACTGCCTCAAGTCTCTTCTCACTTGGGTCCACTTGGCCATTAAATTGATCCTCCTAAAGTATAGACTTGACTGTCTGTTCACCTCCCTCTCAAACAACTCCATTGCTTCCATCATCAAATATAAAATCATCTGTCTGCCTTTTAAAGCCCTTTCCTACTGGAAAACCTGGCCCCTTCCTATTTTTCCAGTTTTCTTGCATTTCACGCCCCTACCCCCCTGAACACTACCAAGCTCTACATCTTCTGACTCCATGAATCTACACTGACCACTATCCCCCATGCCTGCATCACTTTCCTGCCTCATATACACGTTCCTGTTTCCTCCAAGTCTTAGCTAAAACTCATCCTTCAGTCCTCCTGAACTTTAGTACTTTCCCTTTGAGATTATCTCCAGTTTATCCTTTATATATCTTTGTTCACAGTTATGTGTGTGCTGTTTGTCCCATTAGATTATGACCGCCTTGACATCAGGGACTGACTTTTGCCTTTCTTCGTCTCCCCAGCACTTAGTATGGTGCCTGGAATGTTCTAGGTGCTTAATGAACACTTGGTGACTGATTCTCCGCTCTTCTTGTTGTCCCTTCTGAGGGGATGGAAGCCCACAGTCACCAGCATCCTTCACATTGTACCACCAGCCTGTCTTAGTGCAATTTAAGTGAGACTTGAGACTGTCACCCTTGGCTGGAATTTGTTTAAGTTCTAGTCTTGGAATTCCCAACTTTGTTCAAGGCTCTCAATTCAAATGCCTCCTCCAACCAGAGGCTAGTAGGCACTTTAAACTTCGTTGAATGAATAAATCCTTTTTTCAGATTGTGCCCTCCTCCCTTACTCCCTCCACTATCCTGGAGGCTTTGGCTGCTGGGGATGGAAGGAAGCTGAGGCTTTGAGGTTTAAGCAGGGTCTCTCCAGATTTGTCTGTGCTTGAAGCCTTTCACATCTGTAGGCGGCCTTTCCCAGGCCCCTTGGCCGCTAGTGTCTTCCTTACTCAGATTACATTCCATGTACTTTGTATTGTGCACGTACCTAGCTATTTATAGTTTTTTTTACACATTAGACTGTGAGCTCTTTGAGGGCAAGGACTGTTTTTGCCTTTCTTTGTACCTCCAGTGTTTAGCATAGTTCCTGGTAAATGCTGCATAAATGCTTGCAGATTGACTTTGCAATCAAGTAACCTCAGAAACTGGCTGACTGGTGCAGCTTCCTCTTGGGTCATTTGTCTTCTCTTCTGGCTCATACCCCATTGCACACCCAGTTTTGTACATCTGCCTCTGTGCCCAGAGACTGGAAGGTCCTGTGCATTTACCAGGCTCTTCTCAGAACTTCTCCCAGGGGGCCACTTCTGCAGCCAATGGCTGGGTCAGGAATGTGCCTAGAAGCCCAGAGCCGGGCTCAGCTGGCCTGGTGGTGCCTTTGGCAGCTGTCCTCCTTCCTTTTGGAAATACTCCCCCTCCCAAGCTTTAGCTGGATCTTGGTATGGCTCTCTCTCTCTCTCTCTCTCTCTCTCTCTCTCTCTCTCTCTCCCCCCCCCCTCCTCTCTTTTTTTTCTTTTCTCTTCTCTCTTTCTCTCTCAGAGAGAGGAGAAAGGTGTAAGGGATTGTCATATCCTTCTGAATAGTAGGACAGACAAATTGAGCAAAAAGATGCTAGTGGGTAGGGGGCCATAGGAGTGCCAAACCGAGCACATATTTATTACGTGACTGTTGAGCACAAAAAAATTAAGATGATAAATTCAGACCAGACATAGCCCATCCTGTCTAGGAACTTATAGTCTTGTAGGGGAATTAGATACTCACATAAATTAATGAATAACAACAACAATTATAATAAATACTAACATTTATATAGTTCTTTAAGGTTTGCCAAGCACTTTACAAGTATTATCTGATTTTACCCTCAAAACAACCTTGGGAGATAAATGCTTATTAACCCCATTTTACAGATGAGGAAACTGAGGCAGGCAGCAGTTTAAGTATTCTTAACCTTTGTGCTCAGGGTCTCACAGCTAGTAAGTGTCAGAGGCTGGATTTGAGCTCAGACCTTCCTAACTAGTAAGTTCAGTAGGCTATCTACTATGCCACCTACCTGTTAGTAATATAGGGGCAGCTAGGTGGCACAGTGGATAGAGCACTGGCCCTGGAGTCAGGAGTACCAAAGTTCAAATCCCACCTCAGGCACTTATTAGCTGTGTGACCCTGGGCGAGTCACTTAACCCCAGTTACCTCCAAAAAAAGTAATATGCACAAAATTATGTGATAGGTGCATTAGTATTATTTTTAGTCATCTGACTCTTTGTGACTCCATTTGGGGTTTTCTTGGCAAGGATACTGGAGTGGTTTGCCATTTCTTTCTCCAGCTCATTTTACAGATGAGGAAACTGAGGCAAATAGAGTTAAATGACTTGCCCAGTGTCACTCAGCTGGGAAGTGTCTGAGGCCAGATTTAAACTCAGGAAGATGAGTCTTCCTGACTCTAGGCCCCTCACTCTTTCCATCGCGCCTCCTAGTTGCTCTATTACAGTCAGAGTGCTATGTGAGGCATGAAGTAGAAAGTTGTTATTTATGGATGGATCAGGGAAGATTTTGTGGAAGAGGTGGCATTTAAGATCGGTTTTTAAAGGATTTATGGAAAGATCATGGATTGTGAGGTGGGAAGGAATCTTAAAAGTCACCTTGTCCTACCCTCCTCTTTTATTGGTGAGGAAGCAAAAGTGCAGAGAGATTAGGTTAGTTGCTCAACATCACACAGCAGTAAATCACAGAGCCAAGATTGAAATCTAGGTCCTCTGTCTCCAAATGCACTGAAATTGTTTGAAGAAAGCCTTGAAAGAAAGTCGTACAGTGTGATTTTCTTGGTAAGTGAATGGAGACAGATAACATGCGATAAGGCTGGAAGGGTAGAGTTATTATAGATTCATAGATTTAGAGCTGGAAGGAACCTTGGAGGCCAATTGGTCTAACTCCATCATTTTAAGATGAGGAAACTGAATCCTAGAGAGGTTAAGTGACTTGCCTGTGCCTCCACAACTAGTAAGTGTGTGTGGGGGTGTGTGTGTGTGTGTGTGTGTGTGTGTATGAGATGGGATTTGAACTCTGGTCTTCCTTACTCCAAGTATAAAACCCTATCCACTCTGCTCCACCACCTAGGTTATAAAGAGCTACAGATGTCAGGTTGAGGACCTTCCTTCCCTACCCAGACTCAGATCTTGGCTTTGTTGGTCCCTGGTACAGTGAATTCCAGACCGTTTTTAGACTCTGTTGTGTCTTGGACGCAGAAAGGCTTTGTTCCCGTGGCTTCCTAGGAAATAGCAGCAGCTGATGTAGAGTCAACTGTCTCTCTGCTCCCTCGGTTCCCTCTTTGCACACACTGCCTCTGCTGCAGATGTCAGTATCAGGAATGTACCAGGAGGCCTTGAGGGCTGCTAAGTTGGATTGGGAGAGGACCAGATCTGTTGGGGGGACAGCCAAGTAGATGGGAGATATATGGACAGTGCTGAAGAGAGTTGAGGACTGGTAATGTAACGAAAGTCATAGGCTCAGTGTGTGGAGAGGTGATTTATGCAGTCACACAGGGACATAGTGACTAAATGGGAGTTTCCCCCTGCCCCCTAGGTTCTGCTCATTGTTTTCCTCAGTACTGACGTGTTTCCTTCTTCTCTTGTAGGCACTGAAAATTTTGGCACCATGAATTGGGGAAGGATAAAAGAGGTGACGCACGGGATTTGAGAGGCCCTTTAGAAGAACCAGAAGGAACCTTGAGCGACTGACCAAGTCCACCTGGGTCTTCCTCCCTTCTCCCATTCCCCCCCTTTTCTTCCTTTGGCAACTGGAAATTAGCATTCGGCAACCACTGGTCGGGGGAGCCCGTGCTCCAAGGGGCTTTTCCCTGAGGGATGGGCAGCTGGTGAGCTGGTATCTCTTGGCCCTGGCATAGCAAACCACACGATGAACCTCCAGGCCCAACCCAAGGCCCAGAACAAAAGGAAACGGGTTCCGTTTTTCAGCGACCCAGAAACGGCGACAAAGGAGCAGCAGCAGCTGAAGGAGGGGCAGTATTATGGTCACGGTGGGCCGGTTAGCGGCGTCCCTACCTCCCAGCCCACTGAGCTACCCCCTCACAATACCCTGTCACTGCTGAACTCAGTAGTTTACAGAACAGAGCGGGGTAACCCTCCCATGCTTTCTCAACCGGTGGCAGCTGTGAAGTGGCCAAATTCAGTGATGGGCCGGGTGCCCGAACGGGGTGGGGATGCAAGCTGGCAGCAGCAGTCCCAGTCCTCTCCCCACCCATTGTGGAACCATGCAATCAGTATGTATGGTGGCCAAAAAGGGGCCCCTCACCCTGGGGTTGGGGTCTCGGGTTTCTATGGCCACCCTGAGACCTTGAAACGAAGCCAGGAGAAAGGGATCCTGCCACTGGATCCCTACAATGATGCCATACAGCAGATGATGTCCCAAAAGGCACAGCTGGAGCTGGGGAGGCCCCAGGCCCCAGTGAACTCCTTCCACACAGCCAAGAAACCCCCGAGCCAATTGCCCCTGCAGCCTTTCCAGTTGGCATTTGGGAACCAGGTGAACCGCCATGTTTTCCGACAGGCCCCGCCTGGTACCAATCCAGCTGCCTTTCCCCCACAACAAAAACAACAGGCCCTCCCCCAGATGCAGCTTTTTGAGAATTTCTATCCTCCCCAGCAGCAACCTCCACCTCCACCCCACTCCCAGCAGCCCCAGGACTTCAGCCTTCAGTCAGCTGGCCCCATGGGTCAGGCTCACCTTGGGGCCCATCACAATATGGTGCCCTGTCCCTTCCCTCCCAATCCCGAGATGAACCCAGAGCTCCTGAAGGCCCTTATGCAGGACCAGTCTACACAACCCGTGCTACCTCAGGCCCAGATCTCCTTCCCGAGGCGCTCCCGACGGCTCTCCAAGGAAGGGATCCTACCGCCCTCCTCATCCACAACTGCCCTGGATGGTCCCCAACCCCGGGAAGAGATGTCCAGCAACCTGTTCTTGCATCACTGGTCACAGCAGCAGCATGTGCCCCAGGGTAGCCTGGGGCAGCCCCATCCTGAAACCCTGGGTCATGAGAAGGGCAGCCACCTCATGCCCCAGTCAGAGCAAGGTGGGGCAGTTCTTGGTGGTCAACAGCACCTGCCTGAAGGGGAGAGACTGGCCCAGAATGGCCGGGAGCGGGAGGCCCCTGAAGGCAGTGATGCTTGGGGAGCCAGTGACTTTGGAGTGGTTCGAGGAGGGGTGATTCAGAGCACGAGACGGAGGCGGCGGGCTTCCCAGGAGGCCAATTTGCTAACATTGGCTCAGAAAGCTGTGGAACTGGCCTCACTCCAGAATCCAATGGTGAGAACCGAGATCCTCCCCCAGAAGGGTTTTGGAGCAGTTGAAAGACTAATTGGATTCTAGAGGAAATACAGAAGCTAGGCCAGGGACAGAATGTGTTGAGTATAGAAGGGCTGAAGATTGAGTCAATCAATCACGAAGCATGTATTAAGCACCTGTTGTTTGCTAGGCATTGTGCTGGGGTACAAAAACAGTGAAACAGGCCCTGCCCTTAATGAGTTTACATATTATCAGGGTAGAAATAATGTATACCCAAAATAGATACAGGACAATTTGGGGGCAGGAATACTAGTAGCTTAGGGGATTCAGAAAGACTTCATGTAGAAAGCAGTGCTAAAACTGGATTCTTGAAGGAAACTAGTGATTCTGAGATGCAGAGGAGAGGAGTTATATTCCAGGCTCATCCTGCATTGATTTGCAGCTCCATCAACAGTGTATTAGTGTACCTATTTTCCTAGTATGGGTATCCTTGCCAAAAAGGCATTTTTTCCCCCTTGGGGAATCTCTGTGGTAAGAAAAGGAAGCTGTTTCAATTAGTGACTAGAGATAGCAGATACAACAGAGAGTTTTGCCAGAGTGTCCTAGGCCCAGACCCAAGCACTGTCAGCATGATTTTATTGAGGACAACTGTGTGCTGGGCTCTTCGTGAAAGACAAAGAGGTTAGACCATGCCCTTTGCCTCAGAGAAAGTCTTACTGGGGAGACAAGATACACATATGAAAATATCAGAGAATGGAGGTATTAATTTGGGTGAACAGATGGGAGGTACTAACGGAGTTCAAAGAAGGCAGAAGGTAGTGTAGACAAGAAAAGCAGGCCTCAAGTTGAGAGTTGAGAAAATGCCTTGAATGTAAGATTTGAATAGGATTGTTTTCCCAGTTGAGAAGGCAGAGATGGAAGAAACAGAAGGTGAACTTTATTTTTTTTTTTAAAGATTCATTAATTTATTTATTTTTAGTTTCCAACGTTCATTTCCCTCATCCCTCCCCCAGTCCCAAGACAGCATACATTCTGAATGCCCTTTCCCCTAATCTGTCCTCCTTTCTATCTCAACTCCTACTTCTCTTATCCCCTTCCCCTTCTATTGTCCTATAGAGCAGGATAGATTTCTATACCTCGTTGCCTGCATATCTTACTTCCCAGTTGCATGTGAAAACAATTTTTTTTAAAAAAGCAATTTTTTTTTAAACATTTGTTTTTAAAACTTTGGGTTCCAAATTTTCTCCCTTCCTCCCCCCCATTGAGAAGACAAGCAACTTGATATAGGTTATACTTGTGTAGCCGTGCAAAACACTTCCATAGTAGTCATATTGTGGAAACTAACTATATTTCCAAGAAGATGAACTTTAAAATAAATTTATGAAAGACTGAAAAAAATAAATGAGTTTAAACAGGAAGAAGAGAGGGGGAAAGCCATTCAAGGAAAAGAGTAGGAGTAAGAATGATTAATTTTTGTACCTTGAGGATACCACTGCCCTGACTGCAGCTAGTGTGCCTATTGGGAAATAACAGGAGAGAATAACTCATTTATTTTTATTGTTGTTATTAATATTAACAATAATGTTATTACTGCTACTACTGCTAATGAGAAGTATCATAGCTAGAGAGCTGCCTTTAAAACAGAGGACTTCCAGGCCAAGGAACTTTTCACACTAAGGTTTGCAAAACGCTTTACAAAGTTTTGAAGCCAGATTTCTCGTCCTTTCTCTAACACATGCTATTTGTGTGCCCCTTGGCAACTCTCAGGGTCCTGGGCTGCTCTCTAAGACTATAACTTGCTAGGTGGCACAGTGAATAGAGCGCCTGCCCTAGAATCAGGAAGACTTGAGTTCAAATCTGGACTCAGAAACTTACTAGCTCTGTGACCCTGGGCAAGTCACTTAACCCTGTTTGCCTCAATTTCTTCATCTATAAAGTGAGCTGGAGAAAGAAATGGAAAATCACTCCAGTAGCTTTGCTAAGAAAACTCCAGATGGGGTCACCAAGAGTTGGACGTGACTGAACAACAACAAACTTCATGTCCCTGGGCAAGTCATTTAAGCGCTGTGTGCCTCAGTTTCCTCATGTGTAAAATGAGGGTGATAATAGTATATACCTCTTAAGGTTATTTTGAGGATGAGATACTATTTGTAAAGAAAGACTTTGTAAACCTTAAAGTGTTATATATAAATGCTAGCTATTATTATTGTTGTTATCATCATCGTTATCATCATCATTCTTACTCCAGTTAAGATTGCACATAAACAGAGTGGGGCAAGACCCTAACCTTAATAAGAAATTCAAGGAACAAGGGAATGACTGTATTAGATGACGTATTATAAAGGTGACGTGGTAGCTAGAGGAATGAGTAAATCAACCAGAAAATGAAGAAATTTTGTCTCAGTCTTCAGTCCCATCGCTCCTTTCTCCCTTCCCCTTTCCAGGATGCTGAAGGCCTAGAGGAGAGGCGGAAGACAGTGGTAGCATCTGCAGCCAAGAGCGTGGTGGAGTTTGCTGGGCCCTCACCCCCCTCCAAACGGGCACGAGAAGACAGTGGGATGGTGCCTCTTATCATTCCTGTGTCAGTCCCTGTGTGCAGGGTGGATCTGCCAGAGGTGGCACAGCTGGGGTATTCAGATGAGGAAGGGAAAGTCCCTTTGGCCTTAGCGCCTGATCGGAGCCCCACGGAACACAAACCCTCAGTCATCGTCACACGAAGGAGATCTAACCGGAATCCCGTCGCCGATGTGCCAGCCCAGGTAGGAATGACATTTTGCAAACAAGATACTACCTCCCTCCCCTCTGCTTCTCCCCCCCCTTCACATATATTGCTATCCTAAGCTTTTGGATGGGTTGAAGATTTCTGGGAAAAATGAATACTGATGACCTGTAATTTATTGGGAAGAGAACACCATATGACAGCTGAAACCAGAACCCAAGACTTGTCCTTTACTCCCAACCACCTAGGCTTAATAACATCCTACTGGTGACTAGTCCTGGAGCAATCTCTTAGTGTTCCAAAATCTGTAGGGAAGGAGGCTAGGGCATGTTTCTGTATCTTGAATCAGAAGAATTTTGGAACTAGAGAGGCCCTCAGCCCATCTAATCCAACTCCCCTTATTTTACTGAGAGACCCAGAGAAGAGATAGTGAGTTGCCCAGGGTCACACCATAGTAGAGTTGGAAATTGAACTTCAATCACTTAACCCTCTGTCTAGGATTCTTTCCCTTATGCTGTGCTGCCCCCCAGTGTTCTTATGACAAAAGTGAAACTTTTAATGGTCCTTGAACTTATCTCAAAATCTTCAAATTGAAAGACCCTGCTTTTATGGGTATTGTTCCATTCAAATTTACATTTAGGAAGACTAAGATGGGGGCCTGAGTTATTGTCACACATAATTGTTACACATAAAACATTGCAGGTCATCATTGGATGTTTCATGTTATCAGTGAGATAGACCAACTTGGCAGAGAGAAAAAACTAATCTTAAGAACAATCATTGATTAATTGCTGAATCATTTGGGTCAAGAATCTGTTTTGACTTTGTTTCCCTCGTGGACAATGATAAAGTAGTAGACCCAGGAGGAAACAGTAAAGAGAAAAAAATAAAGATATTAGATATGTTCTCTCTTTTAGTTCTTTTGGGGATGGTAGAGAAAGAAGAAATAGGTTCAAGCTTTCTTCCACAGGGAAGAATCTTAATAAGAATTATAAATCAAAGGACTTATAGATCATGATACCAGACTTGACACTTTCTCTAGATCCCATTAGTTCTAAAAAACAAAAACTAAATAAACCCTAGGGATTAAGTACCAGATAGAGTTATAACTACAGGTGAATCCATGGAACCAAAAAAGAAAAAGAGAGAGAGAGAACTCCCTAACAAAGTAAAAATCCTCATGAATTAATACAAAATAATGGTAATCCTTAAATTGTTCACTACCCCCTTTTCCATCTGCCTCCATCCATGCCCTACACAAATTGTCTCATGGGCTTGTGCCTGGAGCCCATATTGGAAACCCATACTGTTCCAGAGACTACCAGCATATTCTATCCCTGTCTGCCTCCCCATCTACTGCATAACAATATAGGTTAGGCATCCCCTCCAGAACACCAGACCCACCATGCCTGAAACCTGGAAAAAAAAAAATAGACTAATTCAGTCTAGCCAAACGAAGGAAATAAAGACAGACAAAGAAAGAACTGGGGGGCTTGGGAGGGGGGTGGTGTCACTGTTCATGATTGTAAAAGGGCTGAAAGAAAAGGGACTGAAACTCAATTGGGCTAGTTCTGTTCTTCCTTCTAATTCTTCAAGGTTACTTAGGCCTATAAACTCTAAATCTCCCAGTTTGGGAGAAGGTGAAGGCTGCTTTCTAGCCTATGCTTAGGGTCTGTATACCCAGAAAGGCGAGGAGTCAGAAAGTGAACGATGGGGTGATATAAGGAAAAAAAGACTGAAATACCAAAAATTTCAAGAAGAAGGAAACTCAATTAAAATCCAGAGCATAAACAGATAAATCAATAGAGAGAATTCCAAAACTGGAAGGAAGAGTAAGTACTAAATCCTCAAAGAGATTACAAAGCTCTCTTAACAAATATTACAAGAGAACCAATGCTTGATGAAACATAGAATATTGTAGGCTCCCAAGAGAGTGTAGATCAACAAGAAGAAATTCCAGAATAAGGTTAAATTTAACAATTCCAATAGCAAACAGCAAATTATACAAGAGGTTAAGGAAAAGACCTTCAAATAAAAATGAAAAGAGTAATACGAGATTATTTTGAATGTCCTAGAAACTGTAGAAGGAAATAGAAATATATATTCTAAAAAGCAAATCAGCATCAGCAACGATTTAAAACGATTACAGTTTACTCTGTAAACTTGAAAGCCAATTAAAAAAAATGGACATTCAATAAAATAGACGTTTGGGGCATTCTTAAAAAAAAAAAAAAAGAAACTGGTCTTGAGCAAAATGTTTGATTTGACAAATGTCCCAAACAACAGAAACCCAAGGAAGGTAAATAAATGCAATTACTAGGAAATAATAGGTAAGGTAGTGTGGAGTGATTACTCCACACTTAAAGATTATTTTTAAATTAAACTTTTTTAAATCAGCAAAAGTCTTCCTCTCTCTTCTCACCCTCTGTAATTGAAAGAAGATCATGTTATGAACATGTATAGTCAAGCAAAACCTTTCCAGTTTGGTCATGTCCAAAAGAAGAGGGGGGGTGTGTGTGTGTGTGTGTGTGTGTGTGTGTGTGTGTGTGTGTGTGTG
>NW_020954723.1:25512766-25608264 GCF_900497805.2 Vombatus ursinus
TGTGTGTGTGTGTGTGTGTGTGTGTGTGTGTGTGTGTGTGTGTGTGTTCTGCACTCTGAATCTGTCTTGGGGTCCATAGCAAATTTCATTATTAGTCCTCTGAAATCATGTTTGGTTATTACACTCATCAAGTTTTTTAAGTCTTTCAAAGTTATTAATCTTTACAATATTGTTTGTCATTGTATAAATTGTTCTCTTGTATCATATATGTCTTCCCAGGTTTATCTGAAACCACTTCTCCATCATTTTTTACAGTACAGTAATATTCTATCACATTTATATACCAGACTTGTGTAGGCATTTCCCAATTGATATATACTCCCTCAGATACTCATTCTTTCCCACCTTAAAAAAAAAAAAAGCTATGAATAAAAATGTAAAAAAAATCTCCTGAAAAAAAAAGATGATAAATAAAATTTTAAAAAACATATAAGAGGATAAAGATGTAAGCAGAAACTAAAGAAATAGGAAAATTGAAGCTGGAGAAATAGACTCCCACATTTTCCCTTCCCCTGAATCGATATATTTTATAGGACCAAATTGCAGAGTGAAAGGGTACATAGAGAGATGAAAAATGGAAGATGGAGAGAATGGGTAATGCTCCCTCATCAAGTTCATGGGTGAACAGCAAAGGGATAGTGACTCCTATAGACTCTCAGGAAAAAGAGGGGCTACAGGAGAGTGAGGCTAATAGAAAGGAGGGATTGAATGTGGGAGGAGGAGACTCCACTTTGATCTCAAATTAATGTGAGGTGAGGGGATTCTAGTGAAGAGCACTCCCTCCCTTGGAGGAGGTATATGCCTGTAGTAGGAGATGGAGATTTTATGATGTGTTTAATCTGGAGGGAATTGGTACATTGAGAAGCCACTTCTTCTCAGAGAGTGTTGTGCTTCCATAGACATGAAGACGGGTATGTCAGCTCCCTAGAGGCAGATGGTACCTCAGAGGATATAAGTGACATGGATTTGGAGATGGACAGCCATTGGGAATGGAAATGATTTTGGGGAGGGCAAGGAGTAGAATTGGACTGCATGATTTGACACAGAGGACATCTCTTACAAGATACAGCTTTTGTCCAACGTTACTTTCTTCATGGACTGATAATTCTAAGAGTAAAATACAATTTCGAAAAGGGGTGGGTGAGCAACATGTATAATAGCAATAATAGAAATTATTTAGAAAATAGAACTCAAACCCATTACTTTAAAAACTTTACCCCAATACAAGAAAAGTAAAATAGAATAAATAAAAAGTAGAGACCACAAATCAGATAATGATATTTTAAAATAGACTGAGAGGAGAATTAACTAAGAGAACAAAGCAAAAAAAAAAATTTCTCAGAAATATTTAAACTGATACACCTAAGTAGCCTGTGGGAAGGAGGAGATATTTGAACTAATTGCTTAACTGAGAGGAAAAAAGGAGGAAAAAAGGGAGAAGAAATTGATAAATAGTCAATAATTTAAGAAAAAACCCCAAACTAGTGATAGGAGTAGCAAATGAGAGCAAAAGGGTGTAAGAGGAGCAAGAGAGTGTGTGGGAAATAGGGCTGTATGATAAATTAGTTTTAGCAAAATTGGTCATGGAGCAACTACTGTCTTAAAAGGGAAAGGGGATTTTAAAAAATCTTTAAATTCCCCAATATTAAACGACACAAAGGGAGAAGAAACACAAATCAACATCTTCTAACTTTAAATGTAAATGGATTAAACAAATCCAGTGTAACAAAAGAGATTGGTAGAACAAACAAGAAAATAAAACTCTAGAATGTGATGTTTACTAGAAATACATCTAAGAAGCAAAGCCATATTTAGAATCAAAATGAGAGGCTGGAACAAAATTTACTATGCATCAGGTGAATCCAGAAAAGCAGGAGTTGCAATTCTGCTTTCAGACAAAGCAAAAATAAAAATTCACGAAAATCAGTTGAGATAAATTACATTATGCTTAAAGGAACCATAGACAATGGACTAACATCAATATTAAACATGCAGCAAATGGCATAGCACCTAAATTCATAAATGAAAAAGTAATTGACTTACAAAAAGATGTGAATATTAACACCACTATATTAGGATACCTTAAAGTTTCCTTCTTTCTAAGAGCTTCTGACAGAGAAATATAGAACTGAACAAACTATTGGAGAATTTAAGGCTAAAAGATTGTGGTACCACTGAATGGGACCACTAAAGAATATACTTTTTTTGTTTGTTTGTTTGTTTGGTTTTTTTTACTGAGGCAATCGGGGTTAAGTGACTTGCCCAAGGTCACACAGCTAGTAAGTGTCAAGTGTTTGGTCTGAGGCTGGATTTGAACTCAGGTCCTCCTGACTTCAGGGGCGGTGCTCTATCCACTGTGCCACCTAGCTGCCCCCTGTTTGTTTGTTTTTGCTCCACATGGCATCTTTATAAAACTTGACCATGGTATGAGGGCAACAACAAATAAACACAAAATAAGAACAAAAAAGAAAGCTTTGAAAATTAGAGGAGAAATAAATTGGAAAACTGAAAGGGCATTGAATTGATCAATAAAGCTAAAGGCTGGATGAATCAATGTTATTCAAAGAAGAGGGGGGAAGTGGAATGAACCCCAAATCCTCAAAACAAGGTAAGGTGAAAGCACAGCAAAGAGAGGAAATAAAAAGAATAATCAGAACCTACTATACACAGTTATATACGAACACAATTGAGAATTCAAAAGAAATAGAGGATTCTCTACAGAAATTCAAAGAGATCTTTAATTACAGGGGAAAAAAAGAGAATTTAAACTAGGTGTAAAAGAATTAGTAAAGAAAAAAAAACATAACTCCTGGTCCAGATGGATTTATAGTAGAATTCTGTCAAACTTTTAAATACCTGTACTACTCAAATTATTCTCAAAAATTGAGAAAGAATACACTCTGTGAAACTCATTTTATGAGATAAATTTAGTCCTAACCCCTATACGAGCCAAAGAAAGCAAAATTATAGCCCAGTAACATTAATGAATATAAATCCAAAATTTAATATAACATCCTGGCAAGTTGACTGTACAGCAATTTATCTAAAAAATCATTCACTGTGATCAAATTGGATTTATGCCAGGGACACAAAGATTAGGAGACAGCATGATTAATCATATTAAAAGCAAAAGCATCAAAAAGCACATGATTGTATCAGTAAAGACAGAAAAGACCTTTAACAAAGTACGATATTCATATATGCTAAAAACCACACACAGTATAAGCACAGAAGAATTTTTTTAAAAATAAGATAAGAAATAGCCTTCTAAAAACCAAAAGCTAGTACTATATGAAATGGAGAAATATGAGAAGCTTTCCCAATAAACAGACAATTTTGGTTCCGTGAAATTGAAAAGCTTTTGTGTGAACAAAATTACTGACAGTATAAGAAGAGGTCAACTGGGAGAGATTCTGTGTACTAATTATCCCAAAAGCCTTTCCCCAATAAGTAGTCAAAGGATATGAATAAATGGTTCTCAAAGGAAGACTTGCAAACTCTTAGCAGTTATATGAAAGAATATTCCAAATTATGAATATGAAAAATGCAAACCACAACTACCCTGTGGTTTCACCTTATAACCAGAGAAGTGGCAAAGGTGAGGGAATAGTTAATGCTGGAGGGGATTATGGAAATAGATGCACACTAATATACTGTTGGTGAGAGCTACAAATTGGTTCCAGCATTCTGGAAATCAGTGTGAAATTATGCTAAGAAAGTGGCTAAAACGTGTATACATTTTGACCCAGAGATTCCACTGCTAGACACATACCCCAAAGAAGCCAGTGACAGAGAAAGGCATCTATACATCAAAATATTTCTAGGCCCCTCCCCCCCTCCCTTTTCTTTGTATTATCAAAGACCTGGAAACAAACCTTCAGTTGGGGAATGGCTAAGCAAATTGTTGTAAATGAATGTAATGCAGTATTACTGTATTGTATGAAATGACAAATGTTGAATGTGGAGAAGCATAGCAAGAATTTATATGAACTAAGGCAAAATGAAAGAGAGTCAAAAGAAAATACACATGTTGACTACGACAACATACATGGGAAGAACAGTAAGAAAACAACAGAAAGCGAATGTTGCGAAATGATAGTAATTGAACTTGGCCCCCAAGAATAGAGATGGTGGACCATAGATATGGAACACTGTATGTATGTATGTAGGTGTATGTACATATATTTCAGATTTTTTTTTTTTATAATGTTGGTTAGTTTTTCTAAACTTGTTTTCTTCCTCTTTTTTCCTCCTTTGTTATAAGGAATGGCTCCTTGGGAAAGGGGTAGGGGAGGGAAATAGTGAGACATGTCAGTGATGAACACAAATTTTATCAGCGAAAAATTAATTTTAACAAAAAAAAATCCAAGCACGTGACCATATGGTTTTCTTTAAAAAGGGTGACTGTCTCTTATTTGCTTTCTTTCTGCAGGTTGAAGATGTGGATCCCAAGGGGGATGGTGAGGGTTTGGTTCGGAAACCAAAACAGAGGCCTCGACCTGAACCCTTGATCATCCCCACCAAGGCAGGCACTTTCATTGCCCCTCCAGTCTACTCCAACATTACTCCCTACCAGAGTCACCTCCGCTCTCCTGTCCGCCTGACTGACCACCCATCTGACAGAAACTTTGAACTTCCCCCCTACACGCCCCCACCTATACTCAGCCCTGTTCGTGAAGGCTCTGGCCTCTACTTCAATGCCATCATGTCAGCCACTGGCCTCGTCGCCCCTCCCCCCATCACACCCAAGAGTGCTCACCGTACCCTACTCCGATCCAGTGAGTATTCTGTTATTTATTGGGAAATATGGGTAGGAAGGAGGCAGCATGGAGAAATCCCATCTTTCAGCGCTCCTCTGGATTAGGCTAAATCTCTGGGATGCAAAAGGGAGCAGCCTTCTTGAACAGCTCTTTAGGATATAGGTAGTATTACTCTTCTTTTAAGAATGGCTCACCATTCTCAGTCACATTTAAGTTTGTGCTGTGTTGTTTTTGTCACATTTCCACATACTTCTTCCCCTCCCCAGCAACATCATCCCAACCCATCAACCAAGTGTGACAGGATATGTTACGTTCTAGTCACTGAATTTGTTTGTACTGGTCCAGCCACATGTTTTTGCCTTTTCCCTCTAGTGGCTAATGACAGACCCAGATGAACCCTGGAGTTCTGAGTTAGGGCTGGCCCTTGAAACCCAGTGAAAAAAGTTGACTCGGGGCAGGTAGGTGGCGCAGTGGATAGAGCATCGGCCTTGGATTCAGGAGGACCTGAGTTCAAATCCGGCCTCAGACACATAACATTTACTAGCTGTGTGACCCTGGGCAAGTCACTTAACCCCATTGCCTAGCCAAAAAGAAGAAAAAAGTTGACTTGGAGGAATATGTGTGCATGATTTCAGCCCTCCACCTCACCCCATACAGTGACGCTGCTCTGGCTCTCTCTGGTGGTTGCCTAGAAGGACAACAGTGTTGTCATGGGTTTTTTCCCCTATTCCACACTACCTTCTCCACCTCCCCCTGAGTAGAATTGCAGACTATAGCCCATGTCCTTCTTCCTTTCTGTCCTGAGTTTGAGATAGTTCAACAAGAAGCCACTTCTGAAGTTAGACTGAAGGCAGAGAAGAGATCAACTGATTAGCAAATATTTGTTCAGTCGTTTTTCAGTTGTATCCAACCCTTTGTGACCCCATTTGGGGTTTTCTTGGCAAAGATACTGGAGTGGTTTGCCATTTCCTTCTCCAGTGTGTCCCTATTCTTCACCTGAGGAACTGAGGCAAACAGGGGTTAAGTCACTTGCCCAGGGTCAAGTAGCTAGTAAGTGTCTGAGGATGGATTTGAACTTCAGGTCCAATACTCTATCTACTGCACCATCTAATTGCTGATTTTGGTAGAGGTTAGGAATATATTAGACCAAGAAGACCTGGGAGAGAGCAGTTTGTTTCAAATGGAGAGAAGAGGATGATCGAAAGCACCGAGGTGACTGAGGAACAGAGGAGAATAGTCTGGTTGAATCTTAGGGCAGGGTACAGGTGGGGGAGGGGAGACTGGAAAGATGAGAGGGAGCCAGATTGTGGAGGGTCTTGTAAGCTTGGTGGCGGAGTTTGGATTTTACCCTGTAAGTATTGGACTATGATTTGAAAGCTTTGTTTAAGCCTGGGAGAGACAGGATGAAAGTAGTATGTGCAAAAGACAACTAAATCCTACAGTATTTAGGCAATCCTAAATCCTAAAAACTAAGACAAAGAATGGCCTTGGAGACCAGGAAGGCAGGGGTGTAGTTCCCACACTTAAATGGGCTTGGGCTAGTGTCTCTTGACTTCTCAGTGTCCCAGGCAAGTCTGTGAGACTAAGTCCCTGGGGTTTGCTAATTTTCACTAATGGAAGGAGTTCTCCAGTCTATTGACATCTCCCAGACTTAGATCACCACCACCCCCCAGGCACCTCCTCTCCCAAATCAGACAGTATTGTGTCAGATGGATTAGATCTGAGAGAGCCATTTTGGAGACTTCCAGTATTCCACCCAAGAGATCTTCTCATCTCTTGAGGGGGTTAGACTAACTTGTGCTCTAAGGTCTGCAAAGTACTTTGTTGTTCAGTTGACCTCATTGTCCTTGCACACCAGTACTGGCCTTGGACTTTTCTTGGCAAAGATAATGGAGTGGTTTGCCATTTCCTTCTCCTGTGGACTAAGGCAAGGAGAAGTTAAATGACTTGCCTAGGGTCACACAGCTAGTAAAGTCTGAGACTGGATTTGAACCCAGGTCTTCCTGACTCCAGGCCCAGTGCGCTATCTACTGAGCCACCTAGCTGCCTTGCAAAGCATTTTACTAATGCACTATCTCATTTGAACCTCACCACAACCCTGTAAGGTAGGTGCTGTTATTATTCCCATGATAATAATTCTCACTGTGGCCTGGTTCAGTGGCTTGCCCAAGGTCAGACCTAATAAGTATCTGAGACAGGATTTGAATTTAGGTCTCCTTAAGCACTTAAGCTTGGAATCCAGCCTTCCTCTCTGCTGAGACAGTCTTTTCTGTGGAGCCACAGTGCTACCTAGCTGCCTCAACAGAAAGGAAGGGTGGGTTCCAAGCTTAATTAAGAGATAGCAGTGTTAATAATTGCTGTTAATAATTAGTCATCATTTTACAAATCCTGTTTCTCTTGATGTCATTTGCTGCCAGTAATGCTGTAATGCCGAGCCTCCCTTGGCCCAGGAAGTCCCTGAGGTTTATCTGCAACAGTGTAGGTTGGAGGTTGTTTTAGGGGTTAGATATGTTGGGGTAGAATGCACCGAGCAAGGGTACAACTAAGAGGGAGCTTCCTTAGAAGCGAGTTTCCGGCAGCACACACACACACCACTGTCCTCCCCACATGTTTTGGACTGTTTCATAAATGTGTTGCTTGTCTTTCAGACAGTGCTGAAGTCACTCCACCTGTTCTTTCTGTGATGGGGGAAGTTACGCCTGTCAGCATTGAGCCGTAAGTGTTTCAAAGAAGGCTACCTTTGCACCCTGGCTGCCCCAGTCCTTTACACAAAAACAGTCTCATACTCTTCTTCTCAAGCGTATGAGGGAAAAGGAAGTGAAAATGGAAGTGACCTACTTTAGGAACCCTACATGTGTTAGAATTCGATCCTTTGCTGACCACTGGGGTAGAGAATGCCCTTCTGTTTTAGAGAAAAGGGGAGTGACTGGCAGGTCCCAACAGAGAATAGCAAGGGGGGCGGTAACACGTGAGTGGACCTTGGTCTCCATTAAGGAGCCCCTTTCTGCCTGTTCTAGAGTTGTTCATTTCAAACCCACCCCATCTCTGACTATAGTGCAGTGTTCAGGGTGAGAGTCTAGGGCCAATTTCCACTTATCAATCAATAAACATTTATTAAGTGTCTATGCCCAGGCAGTTTCCCAAGCTTATTTTTTATTTTCTTTTAAATTTTAAATTAATTTATTCATTTTTAGTTTTTAACAATTCATTTCCAAAAGACTTTGAGTTCCAATTTTTCTCCCCATCTCATCCCTCCCCCCACCCCCCCCCCCCGCGCCCTCTGAATACCCCTTCCCCTCCCCCCCCCCCCTCCCCCCCCCCCCCTTCTCCCCCCCACCCCCCCCCCCCCCCGTTCTCTTATCCCCTTCCCCTTCTATTTTCATGTAGTGCAGGATAGATTTCTATGCCCCATTCCAAGCTTATTTTTTATGTATTGATGTCGATCTCTAAAACCTCATTTGAAGTTTCTTTTTTTATCTCCTACCAACCTCCATATTTTTTCTTTGCCTAGAAGGCACAGGCCACCACTGGCAACAGAAGACAAGTTTTCCCCTAGAGACCATTTGCCCCATAGGTAGGAGCCCACTGAACACTCTGCCTCAAATGGAGCCATGTTTGTGGTTGGATCTCCAGCCCAGTTTTGTGCGCTCCCTTGAGCTTTCAACTCATTTTCCTCCTCTACTTCTGGGGTCAGGACCTCGGGTCCTTATCTTGATGGGTGGGGCCGGGGCCAGGGCTGGGAGGAGCTACCATTTGCATTATGAGAGATTAGATACCCTACAGCTTATCCTTTCTTCTCCCTAAGTCGAATCAACGTGGGGACTAGATTCCAAGCGGAAATCCCCCCAATCCGGGACAGGGCCCTGGCAGCTATGGATGAACATAAAGCTGACCTGGTCTGGCAGCCATGGGGAAATCTGGATGCTAGCAGGGAGACTCAAGGGCAAGGTGAGGAGGACCCCAGGGATTGAGGGAAGGGCCCAATTTTCTGAATTACTGCATTCTTTTTTTAAACCCTCCTGAGTTTCTGAACCAAGTTTTCTTTTTTTTTTTTATTCCCATCTTCCTTGGGGTTTTCTCTATGGGAATCTTTCTGGAACTAGTGGAAGACCTACTGACCGCTGCCTGTTCTAGTATCTTTCCTGGGGCTGGAACCAACCAGGAGTTAGCCTTGCATTGCCTGCATGAAGCCAAGGGGGACATCTTGGTGAGATGGGGTCCAGCACAAGGGGCATTATGGATCATGTGTAAGGGGGAGAAGGGTGCTGTTGTCAAAGGCGGGAGATAAGTGGCTGAATAGGGAGGGGCCAACACAAATTGCCTAGTCAGAGGGTAAGGTAGATGTGGGCTGCTTTCAACTCTGCCTATCCTAGAGCAGGACTCTACAGTGGAGAAAGGCCTAGGAGCTGTTCCAGCTGACTGCCTTGAGTGCCTGGTGTGTGCAGTGGGCTATACTATGTATCTTGGAAGGCTTGGGTGAAGGTGAGAGAAGGAGCAACTGTGTATGCCCCAGAGAGGGGGTAGCACGGTGGAAATGTTTTCCTGCCTCCTGAAAGGATGATTTTGCTGACACGGATCCTAGAAGAATTATCAGTCCCTTCCGACTGCTCTTATAGTCGCCTGAGCAGACTAACCCCTTGGCATATTGTCTTATGGAAGAGAGTATGGCAGAGAGAGCTTCAGATTAGGAATCAAGTGACTTGGGATCATGGGATTGTAGATTTAGTAGCTGAAAAGCACTTCAAGGGTCATCTGGTCCATCTATTCCTCTCATTTTACCCTTGAGGATACTGAGACCCACCCAAGCTAATTGAATTCCTTGAGGTTCAATAGACAGTGAGTAGCAGAGCAAGAATTTGAACCCAGGTCTCCGACCCCAAGTCCATTCCTCCCTCCAGTATTCTCAATTATCTGAGTTCTGGTCCTTGTATTACTCTGGGCGGGCCACTTTTATCTCCATGGATCTCAGTGTCCACCTATGTCAAATAAGGCTAGACAAGATGCTACAGTTCCCTTCTGCTTGATGTTCAACTCAGCCAGTGCTCCACTCTGCGAAGGAAAATATTTTTTTTTCTTAGGGACAGTGAGAGAGCACAAAGGTAGTTATGTCAGGACTGCTAGGCCTTGACCTGGTACTTGGGACATTTTGCCCAGTACCAGGGTACTCTCCAGCAGGGACCATGACCTTCCTGTTTCCTCCCTTAGGCAACGCTGACCAAACTGCTGCTGAAAAAGCCACTTCGACCTCCTGATCACCCACTGGCTAATTACCACTATACAGGTGAGCAGGGGAAGGGACCAGTTACCCAACATCTGTGGAGCCCCTGCTGGGTACGGCACATTCTGTTCTAAATACTGGAGGGAGAGGGAGAGGGGAGAGGAGGAAGGCTCTTGCTAAGTAAACATGAATTGTTATTGACAACAACAGAAGTACCATAGACTGTAAGGAAATTGGATATGTGACTGAGAGGTTGCCAGAGAAAATCGACGGATTGGGGATGGGTGGGGTTGAGTCATGGAAGGTTTTGTGCAGGTGGTGAATTCTTAGCTGAGACTTGAAGGTCAGGAGGGACATAGTAAGGTTCCTTCTTAGGCTACCCTCAGCAAAGTTATGACCCCTTTCATACCATTCCTAGTGCTATGGAGAGATCTGGGGTGTACCCTGAACCCCTGGAGTCTAATGTGGAAGGCATCATGGGAGAATACATGAGACATGGTCCTTACCCTCATGAAGCTTACACATTCACCCTCAGCAGGGAAGATCTCTAGGATTGTCCCTCAACCTGGTCCCACCTAAGAGGAGGGAGGGAGGAGATCAGCAGGAAGGGGTTGGGAGGAAGAGATGGGTTCTAAAATGATAGTGTATCTGGTCCTTCAGTGTAGACTTGGACCTCCAAAATGATGGGGCGTCCTTTAAAGTGGAAGGAAAGTTTCTCTACCTCATCTACCATGTTCCCCTTTTAACGGCCCTCCTAAGGAATTTCTTTTGAACTGAATTGGCTTTTCATTCTCTTCTCATTCCTCTCTTCCTGCCTCACCACAGGGTCTGACCAGTGGAAAGTAGCTGAAAAAAAATTATTCAATAAGGGCATTGCCATCTACAAGAAGGATTTCTTCTTGGTGCAGAAGTTGGTGAGTTAGAGGGCATTTTCCATATGGGAAGAAATTCAATTTAATTCAATACAGTCTAGTATGTTCAAGGCACTAACTTCTGGGGATAAGAAAACAAAATGGAAAACAGTCCCTGGCCTAAAGGATCTTATGTTCTACTGGGAGGTTTAGCCTTCAAACAAGTCATTCAATTCAGTCTCATATAAGGAGGGAGAGAAACCACGAAGACACTTTGGGATTGGGGATTGGGGGTCAGGAAAGACTTTCTCATGGGAGGTAACATTTGAGCTCAGCTGTAAAAGATTCTAAGAGGCAGAGGTGATGAGGGGAGTACCTTCCAGGAATCAGTGGTAGCATATGTGAAGAAAGAAAAGCAAAAGGAGCAGCCAGATGGTACAGTGGATAAAGCGCCAGCCCTGGAGTCAGGAGGACCTAAGTTCAAATCCAGCCTAAGACACTTAACAGCTGGGTGACCCTGGACAAGTCACTTAACCGTGATTGCCTCCAAAAGAAGAATGAAAGAAAGGCTGAGGCTGATATGGAATGCTGAGGTCCAACAACCAGCTAGCTGCAGTTGGGCCATTTTCATTGCAAGGAAGACAGTGTGTAAAGGAGAATCACGTGAAAAAAATCTGTCAAGGAAGCTGGAAAAAGACTATCTAAAGGGGAGGAGGGTGGTTGGTATAGGGAGGGTATTAGAGCCACTTCAGCCTTGGTTTCTGCCAATGAAAAGAAGCCTTTGGAGCTGCTTAAAGAGCAGACTAAAGAAGGAGCAGCCAAGTTAAAGCGTCCCCTCAGTTTTCATTCTGAAGAGTGAGTCATCCTCCACCACCCCTCTTTGTTCCTCTTCTTTTTTCCTGCTTGCCTCTTATTTCCTTGAGAAGGACTATTTTGTCTAGGCCTCTGCCTCAGACCTGTGAGGATGCCTATAATGCCTCTTCAGACCCTCTGGACTTAAGGCCAATAATAGCTGGGGAGGTAAATGAGGGCAGTGGGCAGAAGTGAGTCATTGCCACATCGGCCAGAGTGCTTGCTGCAGAGGGTGGCAATTAGCAGCATCAGACAGTGAGATCACCCCCAGATTGACGGGCAACAGGCAGATATGCGACGTCAGACCCAGCAAGTAGCCTGGGAATTGGAAGTTGGGGAGCACTTCTGTTCCCTGTCCTCACAAGTTGTCCCTCATATTGTCAGTCCCTTGAACTCTGGCTGCTAGAAATGTCAACTGAGCAACTGGATGTCCTGGGCACTGTGCTAGGCACTGGGGAATACACAACCAAATATGAAATAATCTCTGTCATCAGACAGTTTACATGTATGTGCACACGTGCACACATAGGTGCTTGTGTGTGAAATAATATGTGTACAAGATAAGTAAGCACAAAGTATATCCAAAAATACTTTGAAACACCAATGGGTCTCTGAGCTCTCATTCATGTGGGTGTTCCCTCCAAACATGGATATTGCAGCCCATCCACACCTGCCCCTCCTCTAGGGTTTTTCTCCATGCCCCTCCATAAGTTTGTCACAGGGGAAGCTGAGGACCTTCCTCTCTTTCTCTTGTCATCTGAAGGAAAATGCCAGCAGATCGCCCAGACTTTCCTTAAGTTATCCCTCATTCTAATCAGATACAACCCATAATCATAATAATACAAAGTAATTTTAGTGGGAGGGAGAAAGCATTAACAGTTGGGAAGAAGGAGGTCAGGAAAAGCTTCATGTAGGAGACGGCATCTGAGCTAAATGGGAAAACTCACAAAGGGTTTTCTCCAATCAAGCCCCTCTGGAAACAGATTGATTTTTTGGGTTGAATACGTACCTAAGAGTACTAAGTCTCATCTTGGAAAATTACTAGTTAATCATTAATTAAATGTATTAGATGGGGAATGGGGTATGAGCTTGGATGGCTCAGTGCAGTCTTGGAAGGGGAACGTGGAATGCCAGGCTTCCCTCCTGTAAAGAACGAAAGGATGGGTAATAGTTCTAAAGACCGAAGAGGCCACCAGCAAATTCATAGATTTGCTTCAGCTTATACTTTTCTTGTGAAGAAAATCAATTTGCAATTGTCAATAAAATCCTGTACCCTTATGAGAATGTAAAAATATTGACTGTGGCTTTATGCCTAATAGAGAAAGATCTAAAGTCTGTGAAATTCTGCAATAGTTGAACACAAACCTAGGTTTTTCTGTCTCCAAGAGCAGGACCTCCCATCCTGTATCTGCATAAAAGGAAGGAAGGAGGGAGAGAAATAAAGAAATGCTCATTTTTCCCCTCTTGGTGTAATTTTGGGTTTGACTTAGAGATTGTCATACTTACTTCCCTGACACATGGGTGTCACCTTAGTTTTTTGGGGTTTTTTTGGTTTTTTTTTTTTTGAGGCAATGGGGTTAAGTGACTTGCCCAGGGTCTGCCTTAGTCAACCATCTTGGGGACATTTGATTCTCTTGTTTAATCTGTTAGTTTCTTGGTGAGCCACTTGTTCTCCAAGAGTGTTCAAAAACACAAACATATGTGACTTTTACCCTTTCTATATGCCTACACACACTCCATTTAGATATAAATTAATATCTATGCCTAGAAGTATAGATAGAAAAATATAGCGATGTGTGACCATAGGCAAGTGACTTAACCTCAGCGCTACAGTGATGTGTATGTAAAATCCAGATGGATGTATGCCAGGAATCTCAAAAGTCTTAGTGTAGTATTAAGGTATAAAAGCTTTTGGGATATGGGGATAGGGAGGAGAGAGAGAATATGAGAAATCCAGGAAAGAACTTGGAGGCCCTTCTTTTGCGCTCCAATAAATCCAAATTCCTTAGTTTGGGATTTAAGACCCTCCAGTCTTCCTTTCTAACATTATTTCATACTTTGCCCCTTCATGACCTCTGTCTGCCATCCAACCTGGAATACTAGTTGTTGCCTGAGAACAATACTCTCATCTCCCACCCCCATGCATTTGTATAAGCCACCCCAATGTCTGGAATGTACTCATTCTTCATTTCCTCTCGGAATTTTTCCTTCGAGATTCAACTCAGATGCCATTCCTTTTGTGACACCTTTCCTGATCCCCCCAGGTGTTATTGATCCCTCTGTCCTCAGTTTTCTTTGTACTATCCTTATTTGCATAAGTTAGTATTCAGCATAATGGATCAAATTTTGAGTTTGGAGCCAGGAAGAACTGGGTTCACATCCTGCCTTTGGCACTTGCCAGCTGCATAGCCCCATACTGAGCCATTTCCTGTGCTGAGAAAACCACTGCTATTTTGTATCTGTTCACTTGCACCCATTAGATTGATAGAATATAAGCTTCTTGAGGTCAGGGACTGTTTCACTTTTGTCATTGTATCCTCAGTGCCTAACATAGGGCCCTCCACGTATCAGGTACTTAATAAATTAATAAATTAATCTGTTGTAGTATACTGTTTGGAGGCAGGGGAGGAGATGTGGGGGGGGGAGAGACCAGCAGAGTGGGGAAGAGGGGCAGGACAAATGAAGCTAAAGAGATCGAGGGTCTCTGACTGCCATTTTGACTCCAAACCAGATTCAGACCAAAACAGTGGCCCAGTGTGTAGAGTTCTACTACACCTACAAGAAGCAGGTGAAGATTGGGCGAAATGGGACCCTGACCTTCGGGGATATCGATGCCACCGATGAAAAGCTGGGTCAGGAGGAAATGGAAGTGGACGTTAAGGTGATTCCCTCCCCTGTCTGAGTAGCCAAGACTCTTGGGATTTGGTTCCTCATAGGCCCTCAGTTGTGTTGAGAGGAAGTGGGAAGGAAGGGGCAGAATGCTCCAGGGCTCAGTCCCTGAGGAGTTATCTTGAGTCAATTGTATAGAACAAGGGTTTTGGACCCTTCTCCCTGTAGAGTGGATGGGTGGTAGAGGAAGGATGAGAGGGAGGAATGGAAGGAAGAGATAGATAGAAAGGGAAGATTTATTAGGTACCTGCTATTTGCTAGGCTGTAGGCAACTAGGTTGAGTAGTGGATAAAGTAATGGGCCTGGAGTCAGGAAGACTCATCTTCCTGAGTTCAAATCTGACCTCAGATACTTCCTAACTGTGTGGCCCTGGCAAAGTCACTTAACCCTGTTTGCCTCAGTTTCCTCTTCTATAAAATGAGCTGGAGAAGAAAACGGCAAATTACCCCAGTGCCTTTGCCAAGAAAACCCACAGTGGGGTCATGAATAGTCAAACGTGATTAAACAACAACAACAACAACACATTTGCCAGGCTCTGTTAAGTGCTTTTAAATTATATTATTAGGTAATGTTAATATATTATTAATAATGATAATATGTTATTATATTATTTCATTTGATCCTCACAACAATCTTGGGATACAGGTGCTGTTAATACCCCCATTTTACAGTTGAAGAAACCGAGGCAGGCAGATAGGTGAAGTGACTTGCCCAAGGTCACACAGGAAGTATCTTGAGGATGGAGTTGAACTCAGGTCTTACTGACAATAGGCACATGTACTGTGCCACCTAGCTGCCTACTGGTAATAATGGTGGACACAGTAGAAGTGTGTCATGTTTGTGGGTCACTTTGGGAAATTTTTCAGAGGGATTTCACGTGTATTATCCCATCATATCATCGTGACAACTCTGTTAGGGAGAAACAATGTTATTCCCATTTTACTGATGGGAAAATTGAGGTGGGGTCGGGCTGGAAGAGACTGAGAACCCTCAGGGTTATTGCTTAACCCCGGAGGGATAGATGTGTGGATTTGAAGAAGTACTGTTAAGGATGATCACTGTCTTCAAGGGTCTGAAGGTGGCCATGTGGAAGAGAGCTTAGAACAAGCCTGGTTGGCTCTAGTAGTCATCACTAGAAGTAGTGTACGCAAACTGCAGAGAGACAGATTTACGGTTGATATAAGGAAAAACTTCCTGACAGTCACGGCCCAATTGAATGGACCATCTTGGGAGCTACTGAAATCCCTGATCTCTTAAGGTCTTCAGGCAGAGGCTGGCGGTAAAGGTGTTGTAGAGGAATTCCTATACAGGTAGAGATTGGACTAAATGCCTCGTGAGGTCCTTTCTGACTCTGAGCTTCTCCAAATCTTGGTAATCTGGATGAGGTGACTTAACTGAAGATCCTGCAGCTAATTCATGGCAGGATGGGGACTAGAGTGTAAGTCCCTAAATTCTTAGGCTAGAGCTTTTTCCTGTGAGACCACACTGCCCACTGTGGGTCTTCTTTTGTGGTTCTGGCCTGCTGGGATGAGTAGCCTATGGAGAAGGGCTGGATCCAGATTACTGTGGGTTTTTCTTGCTTTGGGCTTTCAGCCCCAAATATTTGTGTGACTCCCCTCTCTGTCCTATACTAGTTCTGAAATAGGAGGATTGAGGTCTGTTTCTAAAAAGAGTCCTAGCGACAAAGCAGAAGACGACAAAGATTCGGCTCACTCTTTTCTTTTTCCCATTTTAAGAGTTCCCAGAGGTTGACAAGGGTCCAGCCTCCCAGAAGGGAGGCCCCAAGTGAAGAATGTGCGGTGGCCAAGAAGGAGGCCAAGAAGGAGGACAGGGAAGAGGAAGGGAAGCAGGAAGAGCAAGAAGAGGTGCGGGAGAGGAGTCGGAGGGCAGCAGCTGTCAAAGCTGCCCAGACGATACAAGCCAATGAAGCGGTGAGTGTCTTACCCTGACTGGGGCCGGCTGAGAGCTCCGAGCACCCCTTGGGTCTCACACTGGGTATGTAGAGAGGTCTCTGACACAAAATGCATGACTATCAGCCCCTTCCCACCTCCCTAAAGTGTTACAGGTTTGAATTGGTTCACACACCTGGGGCCCAGGTGCGAGGTTGGCTGGTATGGTAAGGGATGACTAGAAGGGAAGAGGTTTGCCTTCAGGTGGGCACCAAGAGAGTTGAAGCAATACTGCCCAAGATGGTGACAAGACCTAGTTCCGGTGACAGGGACCTTGAGTTAAAGCCCAGAGGAGGATGTTTTGGGCGGAGGGAATGAAGGTCCAAGAAGCAATGGATTGGAAGCTGGAACTGGCCTTTGGAGCAGGAAGGGAAGACTTGCCGGGGGTGGGACTCACCTGGGAAGCGTTTCATTTGGAGGAAAAGTATTTAGGAGGTGGGGAGTGGCGCAGTGACTCCTGAACAAGGGGGCTGGTGTTACAAGGGAAGGCTTTTATTTGGGGAGGAGGGGAGGAGAGGAGGGATGAAAAAAAAAAGATGTCAAAAGAAAGGAAAGCATCGATGAAACATTTGAAAAACACAGGAGAGAAAGCGAAAGGAAGTTTGTAAGGGGATACGGACAAGGGCAGTGTTGGTACTACCATGTCAAATTTTATTTATTTTTTTAAAAAAACAAGCTGTACATGGTGGATTCGTGATTTCATATTGTAACTCTTGTTTTTTGCTCTTCTGTGTGTCTAGATGTGTTCATATTTGTTGAGAACTGCCAGGTTCACAAATTTAGAAATTATTTCAAAAAAGAATAAGAGAAGGGAGTTACTCTAGTTCAGGCATACGAACTGAATTTAGCAAGAAACAGGAGCTCCTGGGGCAGCTAGGTGGTGCAGTGGTTAGAGCACCGGCCCTGAAGTCGGGAGGACCAGAGTTCAAATCTGGCCTCAGACCAAACACTTGACACGTACTAGCTGTGTGACCCTGGGCAAGTCACTTAACTGCCTTAAAATTTAAGAAAAAAAAATAAAGAAGCAGGAGCTCCAGACAGAGCTAATGGCAAGCTTCCAGGGCTTCCTAGGAAAGCAGGTACTTATGAAGTCTCCATAGGATTCTTTGCCATTCTAGGCAAAGCTCGGGCCATGGTTCTCTTCTCCTACAATAGCTCTTTTATCCCAAACTGATGCAATTGCCTTGTCTTCATCTGTCCAGATCAATGATGTCCTCATCCTCAGGAGCCATGAGTCCAGTGCTCCTGGGGTGGCCAGCAGCCGAGCCACGGAAAAGCCTAAGGAGAGCTCCGGGAAATCTCGAAGAGGTGGACCCATCACAGAAAAGAAGACCACAGAGACCTTAAGTAAAACCCAGAACCAGGACAGCACATTTCCTTGTAAAAAATGTGGCAGGTACGAAGACAGACTTGAGTTCCAACCGATTGGCAGTAGGGTGGGTGCCTGGTAACGAGAACTGGGAAAAGACCAAAGCTTTGGGCTCTTGATGGGACAGTGGGCAAGATGATGGACCAGTGGGGTGATGGGCAGAGTTGGCTCTTGAGGGATAACGAAGACACCTGCCAATGCAGCTGACGTCACTCTACCTTCTAATGGCTTGGGATTTGGAGGGAGCACAAGGGTTAAGGTTGTATTTGGTGCATCGTAATAGATAGCATGCTGGACTTGATGTCAGGATGGCCTGGGTTTGAATCCTACCTTTGATACTTGTCCAGGGTCACCTGATCTCTCTGACTCTCAGTTTCCTCATCTACAAAATAGGGATAATATCAGTAGTATTGCCTCACCTCAAATGAGACAGTATATCTAAAGCTCATGTACTAAATAAACCTGAGCTCTCAGGTTATTTTCCAGACTGGTTTAGTGTTCCCTGCTCCTGCATCATCTCTGGTGATGTTTATATCCTGATCTCCTCTGGACAGCTGCTGCTGGGCGCTTGCAGGGCTATATTTGGAGGACAAATAGGGAAATTTCTTAAAAGACATGGAGGCCAGGTTGGAGCCTGGGCTGTTGGGTCTAGGGTTGAGCACACTGATTAGATCAGCAAGATTCTAATGAAATCTTTGGGAACTTGTTACATCAAAATTATACCCCAAAGGGAGGCAATGTAACATGGTATGGGTGCAGGACTGAGTGAGAATCAGTGAATAACACATAGGGCTTAATGTTGAATCATGATGGTCATGGATGGGGGACTAGTTTACCTGTTCTGCCTTCCATCTTCTTGCCTGTGGTGGGTTTGCTTCACTTTTTTTTTTTTTTTTTTTTGGTGAGGCAGTCAGGGGTAAATGACTTGCCCAGAGTCACACGGCTAGTAAGTGTCAAGTGTCTGAGGCCGGATTTGAACTCGGGTCCTTCTGACTCCAGAGCTGGTGCTCTATCTACTGCACTACCTAGATGCCCCTGGTTGCTTCACTTTTGCTCAGAATGTTCTGTAGAAACACACCCACTCCTTAAGTGTTTACTCTATGCTAAGCACCTTGCTAAGCATTGGGAATGCAAATATGAAAGTGAGCTAGTGCCTGTCTTCCATGGAGCTTACATTCTATTGGGGGCAGGGAGACAACACAGACAGGGAATTGGTTACCAAAGAAGGGAGGTTTTGGGTTTGAGAAGACTTAACAATGGTGAAAGTAGCCCCAAGGGAGTCTGACTGACTGACGTACCCTTTTCAAAAGCAATGGTAAAATTTATTTGATTATGGTTCCCAGAGCAAGAGGTGGAAAGGTGGTGGTTGCGTTAGCTGCAGGGAAAGGTGATGTGAATAGAAGGTTGGATTGTACATGAAGCTTGGTCTGAGGGCAGCTGGATTTGAGCTATATGAGTCTTCACTCACTCATCAATCAGGATAGCTCCATACCTTTCCTGGGTGGGAGTTTCAAAATTGAGTGGATTAAGCACCCTCTCTACCCCCTGGCCTTTGTAGGTTAAGTAGTCTGAAAGGTGCCTGAGCCAGGGCAGATGACAGGAAGGTGGCCTGGAGCCTAGCTCTAGGGGGAAATGAGTAATTAAAATATAACTGCAACCAACCACCCGACTCCTGCTTACCCTTGTTCCTGACTGGGGCAGGGATGGTGTTGCCTACTCAACATTTGAGGGGTGTGATTAATTATTGTTATGCATTGGTCTTATTTTTTAAATTCAGTTTTATTTGCATTTCCAAATTTTCTCCCTCCCCCATCCACTAAGGAGAGAAAAAAAAAATTACAATCATGTGTAGTCGTGCAAAACAAATTCCCACATTAGCGATGTCCAAACAGAAGAAAGAAAATGAAGAAAAACAGGCTTCAGTCTGCACTGTGACTCAGCTTTCTATCCAGAGGTAGATAGCATGCTTCCTCTAGTCATTTGGAATTGTGGTTTGCTGTTGTGTGTGTGGATCAGAGTTATAACGAAGTCTTTCAAAGTTGTTTATCATTACAATATTGCTGTTGTAGACATTGTTCTCCAGAAACTATCCCTTTCATTATTTCATAACAGTGTAATAAATAGTATTCCATTACATTTAGCCATTCCCCAATTGCTAGGCATCGAGGGGCATCATTTAAAGGACCTAGCCAGGACGTGAGGTAGCTAGTGATTGAGTACATAGGACTATAGAGAAAGGCATCTAGTTCAATTCTCTCATTTTGCAGAGAAGGAAACTGAGGCCATGGGAGGCTAGTGTGACTATCCAGGTAATAAATATCAGGGGTGAGATTTGAACCCATGTCCTGGCTCTTTACACTGCACTTTGACACTGGTGATTCTTATCCCAGACTTTTTAACCTGAGAAAGTTGTGATGATAGCAGACAATGCCCTTTGAGAGCCCAGTTCTGTGGAGCTATGAAGGGAGTCTGGTTGTAGCCCAGCTTTGTCTTTGTATCCCTTTTCAGGGTATTCTTCAAGGTAAAGAGTCGCAGCGCCCACATGAAGAGCCACGCAGAGCAGGAGAAGAAGGCGGCAGCGCTAAAGCAGAAGGAGAAGGAAGCTGCGGCGGCAGCAGCCGCAGCAGCAGCTGCTGCCACCCGCCTCCAGGCCCGACGGGAGAACAGCAACAGTGGCGGTGGTGGTGGTGGTGGCGGCGGCGACGGCGGCGGCAGCAGCAGTGGGAGCTCAGATGAAGATGGCGAGGTGTAGCGAGCCAAGGTAGTGGACTGAGCCGGGAAAGCAGTGAGGCTGGTTCTCCCCCACTCTCCCTGTGCTGGGTGATTTCCCTCTCTGCACCCTCACCCGCCTTGTGGCTGCAGCTGCCTGGCCCAACGGACACTCACCGGGGAGTCAGAAGGGAATCGTGAAGACTTAAAAAAATATGTAACAAAAGACAAGCTTTCATTTAATTTATAAAGGCCCTGGGAACAGTGTTACCTGGGGCAGGACCCAGTTCTCCTTATATTGAGTCCGTCAGACCTTGTCTCTGTGCTTTTTCAGAATGGTAGGACTCCTTCTCTCATGCTTCTGGAGACTTCCAGCCTGAAGCCATTGATCTCCCCACCCCACCAAGCCATGAGGCTATTGGTTGCTGCTGCTACTTCTGCTGCTTTTTGGACACCAAACTCTTGCTGCACAATTCCTCCTTTTTCTTGGCCTTCCATTCATCCCGAGTCACTTGGAAGATATTTTAGGGGATGGAAAGCTTAGCTCAAGTTTGCAAGATTTCACCCTATCCTCCTGGACACGGCTTACTGAATGCCACCAGAAATTGAGCAACTCTGCCAGCAAGATGCTCGCAGGGTCTCTCCTTCCTGGCTCAGGTGGGTAAGGCAGAGTGGCCCCTTCCGGGAGAGGAACATTTGGTCTTCTCCTTGAACCTGCCACTTTGTACTAGCCTGGTCAAGCCCCCGGCCAGGGAGAGTAAGGAGCAGGCAAGCACACTGATACCCAAACCAAAGCTTCTCTAATTATCCATTCCCAGCATCCCTTCTTCCCCTGGAGGGAGGCTGCTGGGTATGCATTGTGCGCCTGGACAGATGGGAAAAGAGTGAAAGGAGGAAGTGGCAGAGATCCAGATTTTTTTCCCCCACTACCCATTTCAGGGTCTTAGCTTTCCTGTTTCCTGGCAACTCTGCCTAGAGCTGAGATGAATTTCTCAAACCTTTGGAGATCCAAGCCAAAATTAGTGGCACCTGTCTCTGCTGATAAACCTTCCTGGGGAAAAGGAGCTAGTGAGAGGGCTGTCTCTGCCGGAGGGAAAGGATTGGTGAGAAGGCTGCCTCCAGAGCAAAAGGTGGCCAAGTTTTTACTAAATTGGACTCATCCTTATTTCTCAACCCCTTGCCAGATGCTTTCTGGTCCCTAGCTACTGTGAAAGAGGGTACTTAAGGAGTGACTAGCTAAAAGTCATTCAGGACCTCCTCCTTATGATTAAACTTAATAATCCTAAGGGGATGCCTGAGCTGACAGCCTTCAGCTCTCCTGGTGATGGTCTCCTATAGTTCTAAGGCCTGAACCAGTCCATCCCCAGCCCCTCAAATTGCCAAAATAAAGCCCTCGGGTTTCATGCTGTGACTGACCGCTGTTGTTTGGAAGGCACAGACTCCCAGATTTCTTCAGATTTCTGGATCCTTTCCTATCAGAGCAGTCACTGAACTAGATGGAAAAGGGTTATGATTTGGGGGCTATTTATTTTTCATATGTAATTTTCCACATCCTCTCAGGGAGCAGGGGCCTGTTGCTTTCCAGAGGCCCAATTTGTTTATCCAAAAGTAAGGTATCTACCTGCCCTCAGAGGGAAATGATACCATGTACCTGGGGTGTAGGACCTTCTCTATCACTGTGGGAACTGGCCCCCGACAGTGGAGGAAACCCACCACAGAACACCTGCTAAAAGCAACAGAGAGCTCAAGTCAGAAAATTCAACATTTGGAAAAGGATTTTTTCTTTTTAAAAAGAAATCAAAAACAGTGCTGCTTGCTCAGCTTTCTTGCCTCCACCTGCAGAGCAGTGGTGGTGGAAGGCCCATTCAATTCTGGGTTGAGTTTGGGTTTCATTCAAGTAGGCCAAGGATTCTATTCCCAAAACTAAACAAAACTACTGTTAGTGAGATACAGGTTTACTAGAATTAATGGAATGAAAACTTAGAACAAGAAAAAGGTTTTGAAAATAGCCTGTGGGATTTGGAAGAGCCTCTCTGATTCCAGGGATGGATTATTTTCTGGTCGCATACCTAAACTTTATAAATGAGATCCAAAGGAAGTAGCATTCCCAGTGAGGGAGTCCAGGTAACTAGGTGCATCAGACTTGACTTGGGGGAGGGAATTGCTTGTAAACTATGCACTGGTATTCTTCATTTATACATTAATATGGGTCTCCAGGGCCCCCACAGAGGGAGTAACCAAATCCTTCTGCCTAGCCTCCTAGAGAATGACCTAGATTTCCTAAATCCTTGCCCCCTGATCTGTTTTCCTCCATAAGATTGTGCAAATTCAGTGTCCTAAGCTTGTCTCAAATTTTGTAGATGATCCAGAAGCAGGAAGCTAAGCTCTATGAGTGCCTTCTCAGCTCAGCCCTGAAGTGCTACTTACATGTCCCAAGATTTTTCTATTTCAAAATTCCTTTAGTTTCAGTCCTTGCTTAGACACACAACAACTGCTCTTGTAACAGAAACCTTCAGCCAGAGGAAGACCCTCCCTTCCATTCACTCAGAAAGTGGTAGAGCCCAGTCTCTTGGAATTCTTCGAATAATAAAGTGATTCTCTTCCACCCCTCCCCCCAGCTAGCAGGGACCTTCCAGGGTAAGGGTAGGCAAGGAAGACAAGGCAGTATCTCTGTTAATTTGGGGAGAGAAAAGTTATCTACAGAAAAATTTGTATCTTTAAAGAATTAAAGGCAATCATGGCTAATAAAATGCATATAAAACATAATCTGTAAACAAAGCTAAACATATCCTTCAATGGTGCTGTTCTCTATCTGTGATAGGTTCAATCACATTTTTTTCTTTTATTTGCTTAACCTAATCAGAAAGTCCATTGCTTTGGGAAGTTGGATAATCAGACTGGAAGTCTCCAGCTTTAAGGATTTCTGCCTCATCCCCACTCCCTATCATTCTATGTCCATCACCACTCACCCCCAGATCTCAGAATCTAGACGGGATGGGGGAACCTGTTGCCTGAAGGCAGGCCTTTTGCCATCTGTCAGTGCTATACAACCTGGGGTGTGATTTTGGTAACAGTGTGGATGCATGCTTTGCTGCCTTTTGATGTTTCCTTGGGCTGACTTTTGTCCTTTGAAAGAAAAGGGATTCCCCACCTCTGATCTGGATCGTGGCTTTGGTCTTGTAGCTTATACATGGGGAGCAGTGTAGTACCATTTTTTTTTTGTTTTACTGCCTTTAATCTCCATCCATGGTTAAAATACATTCCCTCCTCTTCTGCCATCCACATACCTCCCACTGTACCGAATGGAGTTTAACCAGTGGTACAGGGGTTTTATATGCTGCTTGGGTCTAAAGGGATTGTCTGCATTCAACTGCCTCTGTGAAGCTGCTTCTCATTCTCATACCACATGCTAGGATGAAGGGAGAATACAATGCATATTCAAGCCTCAGCTGTTTTAATGTTCTTTCTGGGGCATGCTTCTGGGATGGTGTTACCAGACTGCAAAGCCTGACTCTTGAGGTTTACAGAGAATATGCATGTTTCTAGCAAACATTTCTATATTTAAGACCAGATATTCTCTCTTACCATCGTGTTGTGTTAATATTGCTAACAACAATTTGCAGCTGTTTCAGCCATTACTTATTTAAATCTGTAAGTTGGAGGTCTTTTGGGAGGGGATAGAGCACAGGAACAGTCAGTCTGTAATTATTGTATAAATGCTTTAATAGCATATAAATAAGTATATTACTTTTATTTTGAAAAAATGATCAGACACTGCCTTTTGTGTGTTTGCTGCCTGTGGCAACCTTTTTAAAGACTGTTACATATTAAAATAGTGTACATATATATTATATTATATATATTATTTACCTCTTTTGCTGTACAGTTGTGATAGACCAGACGGAAGATTTTATTTTTTGTGTGCTTTTTATAAAAAAAAAATTAATACACTAAAGAAAATCTTGCTGATGTGATTGTAATGTACCCATGTAACTTATTTACTTTTGAATGTCTTTCCATATCTCTAAACCTTTTATTAAATAAGGTTTTAAAAATTCATAGTGGAAAGTTATGTTTTGGTGGGAACTGGGCTTGGTCACAGGTTGTATCATGGAGCTGGAATGGATTTGAGAGAACAGCTAGGCCACCTCCTCATTTTACAGAGGAGGAAATTCCAGATTAGGGAGGCTAAGTGCCAATGGTGACAAAGTAGTAAGGGTCCTTCCTGGTGTCTCATGACTTTGTCAAGTACAGTACTCTATACCACCATGCTGCCTCTAAGGGCAGAAAGGTCAAATCCTATAGTTTTCCCCGAACTATTCATTCCATGGAAGCTCATAGTCAGCCAGTGCACCATGGGATGAACTATGTGCAGAACATCCTTTCATGATCCCTTAACAAATAAAGAGAGGTGCACACATGCACACACAAAGTTAGGAGTGTTAGATGTACTTGAAGTAGGCCAACAGGTGAAAAGGCTAGTACTAGGTAAGTCAAGTAGCAAGGATAAGGAATGATAGGTGGACCCATTTGATTTGCAGGTTGGATTCCACAGGCCCACAAATAGCAGAATATGCAGAAGGGCAAATGAAGAAAATAGATGATTAATTCTGGTTTTCAGTGAATCTCTACTCTCATGGCAAGTGAAGATGCAAAGGAAGGAGTGAAAAATTATGTTTGTCTCAAAGTAAAGTTTCCCAAAGGTCAAACGCTGGTAAATTAATCAGACTGGAATTGCTACGGTTTCTTAATCCTGTGGTCATATGAAAAAAGATACTTTTAACTCTTTTTTTATAAAATAACACCATTTATTACTATTTCAAAACAAGTTCCACAAAATAACATTTAGAAACCAAATAGGTCTAAATAATTTAGGAGACAATATGTTTAGCCATAAAGTCATGCTACAAAACTTCTATGTATAAAAGAGATTATTAACCAAAGCAGATGTTAAAATATCCCCCTAATTGGAGCCAGTTCTAGAAGCCAGGTTTCTAGAGTGACCCTTCCTCATCAACAGGCATAGGAGGAGCTGCTGGGATCATTCCCTTCAGTTTCCATCCATCAGTCTTCTGATGGAATTAATCCCCTTGGGCAATAGCACCCCAGAGGCAAGCACCCTGCCTGCCAAACAAGCAAAGAATTCCCACCCACCTCCGCACTATTTGCCACAACTCTGTTTAGCCAACATCGAAATTAATAAAGTAGACATATAGAGTATGTGTGAAGGAACAGTAACTCACAAAGCTTCTGTTCAGGATTCTACATGGTTTCAGCATCGTACAAGGGACTCTAATGTGTCACATCACACAGATTCGTCGCCATGGACGCAGCGGAGATGGAAGATTGCACCAGACAACTAAGGAAATACTTACTACGATAGGGATTCTCGGGAAGCTGCTATAAATACATGCTTCGGCCAGGTTCACTAGACATAGCTTATGTGAAGTCTAATTCAAAGATACTATCATGCAGGTTAGATCAATATCCGTCTATCCTTTGGAAGTACTTCCTATCAACATCCAGTGCATCATTTTAAAGTGCAAATTTTCCCCAAAATAGTAACTTCTCTCCCTGCTTAAATCTGCTATAACAAAATTTGGTTGGCTGGCTTCCTCTGACCTCCTCCACCTATGAAATGAACTAGAATCCAGTTACCACTTTCTCAAAACCGTCAAGTAAATGGTGTCGGGCAGTAACTTATGTCACATAAAGGTAGGACTCAGTTTGCTGTAGTTTATTTTGTAGTCACTAGTTCATGAAAAGGCACCAGTGAATTTGTAGATTAGAACCTCATATAAAGTTAGAAAAGGTTTCAGTTACTACCCCTTAATTTTTGATTGTAACTATCATTACAACTTTACAAGAAGAAAATCCTGTGAAACAGTATAGTTGGGGTTAGAAAATGGGTTCAAGTGAGATATGTCAGTAGCACCAACTGTGCAAGTGAAGTTTTGTTTTAAACTTCAATACTCCGAAGATTAATGAAAAAAAAAAACAATCCAAATAATATAAGTTTGTGTTAAATGAATAGGAACTCTAGCAAAGAATAACTGTAATAGCAATTGAACCAGTGTGCCTTTACAAATTTTGTTTTTCAGTTGTGTCTGACTCTTCCTGACCCCATTTGGGGTTTTCTTCGCAAAAATACTGCAGTGATTTGCCACTGCCTTCTGCAGCTGAAGAGGAAACTGAGGCAAACAAGGTTAAATGACTTGCCCAGGGTCACGAAGCTAGTAAGTGACTGAAGTCAGATCTGAACTTGGGAAGATGAGTCTTCCTAACTCTAAGCCCAGCACTTTATCCACTGTGCTGATAAAAAAATGACCTACTGAACCATACAGTAGGCTGTTTGCCTTCTCCACTAGTGACAGTGCCTTTGATATTATTTCACTCTTTCAGTGAATGATCAAATCCTACCTCTCTCTACACAAACCCTTTCTATTTAGTCCTTTCAGGTGGATGATTATGGTAAACCCCAGAGGTAAATTAGCCTTAAGATTTATTTACACATAATGGGAATTAATACTGAGAACAAATCCTTGAGAGAGACTTGAATACCCTCAAAACCTCACTTCTCATCCCTCCTTATCATTCTATTTCACACTGCTAATGAGATCCCTGTCAAAGCAAAAGCTCTCTTTCCATATAAGAATAGCGTCTAAGCTCTTTTATATCATCTCTGCTCAAATTTCAATCCTCCTTCAGAGGCTGAAAGAGGAAGATTAATTCCCCTGATCTCAGTTCCTGGCATATAATCTCAAAGGAAGTGAATTAACATCAACTTAAATAGTAATTTAAAAAAATTTTTTTTAAACCATACCTAGGAACATTGCCAAGACCAAGTTATTTTCACATAATGAACCATATCTTCAGATCACTCCCAAACTAGATTTGAACTATCTCAGAGGTTTGTTGTAAGGAATACCATTTGTAAACTGTAAAGCACTTTTCAAAAAGTGAGTCACTAAGGAAAGATGTATATGAATGTCTACATTATCCAACTCTCATGTACAATCCCAAGTTTCATATAATAATTTGTAAAATTTTTATTATTGACACATAAAACTCTGAATCTTGTGCAAAATTTGACTATAAATCACCCTTAAACATGGACTCAGTTTTTTTTTTTATACTCAAAATGTTAGACTTGAGAAACTGAGTAAGAGAAATGTAGACATTTCCTATACAAGAAAGGGTACCACTGCTAATCAAAAGAGAGAAGGTGAAAAACAGTGATATCTTGGGAGAGTTGGGTTAAAGTAAAAATGGTAAGAAATGCTAGGTGAGACACTTCTAGGAAAAGATGAGAAAATAAAAATAAAACTACCAAAAGTTAAGAGAGTAAAATAGGATAACATTTGTATGTCTTTTCTGGCCATCTATCATACATATATCACCTTTTTAAACATCACATGAAAACTGGCAGCAGATAACTAGAGAGTTGTGTAAAAATATATAGAATCACAACTATATCGATATTAGATACCATAGAAGGGTTGAATTCTTTGGATGACTAAAATAGAAGCTTTTCTGAACAATTAAAAGATCTGACGAATTCTACAAATTTACCATTAGAGGGAAAAATAGATTCAGTAAAACTAATTTAACCCCTTGAAACATATATGTATAAAACATATATTATATGTAATATATACGAATAATCTAGGAACACAGAGACAACACATTCAAACTAGGCCAAACATCTTTCCTACAAGCAATATGCTTAAGGCATAAAGCGTCAGTTAAATTTAGGGTCCTTTGAAATAGATGAAGTAAGAACCTGAACTACTTCTGGGTCCCTATATTTCCTTCTCTAATGGCTAAGACTCTAGATTCAGTCCCATAAAAAGAACCTTGCTAGGCACCACAGTAGGCACTCAATAAACATGTTGACATGAATGTGAATATTGGGTGAAGTCACCAGTAATCACTACCTTCTATTTCTCTGAACACTACATGTGATTCCAAGATTACCAGATGAAAGAAAAAAAAGTCCCTTCTGTTTTAAAAAGGTCAAGACTAAGGATAGGAAAAACTGGCATCAAACCATGTGACAAGCAGACTCAACTGGCCAACACTGCTGTAAAATCACTCATTCACTCTGACAGTAACTTTTAGGGGAAGAGAACAAAGGAAACACACTCACCCAATCTAAAGATTTTCAATTCAACCAGGATAACAGAATGAATTACCAACCACAACAAAAGTACGATGAAGGTTCTTTGAATTATGACCCCCCTGAATATTCACAGACTTTGGATTCTTAAGATTGGGCTTTCCTAAAGCCAATCTTAAGATTGGGTTTCCTAAATTAACTATGTAGAATTTCTTCTAAGAGAATGGCTAAAAAGTTTAAAATGCTGCACCAATTTTTCTTCTTTTATCACTAGAAACTGATTGTCAAAGCAGTAACACCTTTCTAATAAGGAAATCAAATGTTTCCTGTCTTGGTAAGAACTCAATACTTCTGAAGCTAGGGGCTACTTCTTTAAATTGTCAACTTACTTTTTTCTCCTTTAACTATAAATTTATCAGTGGTACCTCACTTTAGGAATATCTAGAACAATGTGGCAGAGAGTTCCTGACTTCCTTCTGTCTCTGTATGAGTGAATCGGCCATTTCTCTCTGCAAAACTCTACTTAGGCACCCACTGTACCACCTTATGCTTCCCAGAATGGGGAAAGAATGTAAGCTTTTTTGTTACACAATATTCCAAAATTCTGCGCCTTCTTGTTATTTCGTGATTTCAGAGTTTTAAGTATATTGCAATGTTGCATGAAATTACTCTAAAAGGTGTGGCCATTTGCCTGTACACCCATATAAAAATAGTCACTTTCTTTTCTTTCCCTCCTATATGCACTTACATAATCCATCATATCAGCTATCTGAACTGGCACTGGTCAAACAAAAGTGAACCAAGAAATAGAACATTTCATTTATCAGGAAGTTGCTAGATTCAATTCTTGATAAGCTCTCTCTTCTTTCTATCTACCACAATCATTGTCCCCAATAATTACGTACAACTGACAAAAACCTAGGTGAACGTGAAGTAATGCTGCCTAGCAGTCAGTTTGGATTAGGCAAGCCTAAAATAGCTAGTCACTTCTTTACAGTTTTCACCATGCACCTAAGGCCAGATTTACATGTGCAAAGTAACCAGATGACAGCACAGAGTGATCAGTATAGTCATCTTCACAAATGATACTGAACATAACAGGACTGATTCAGACCCAGTGATTATACAGGAGATCAAGGTAATTACAGTCACTGGACTGACAAGGCCATAATCTGATTCAGTGGCCACAAGTAAAGATGACCTAAATCCCAGTTAACATGCACTCATTTTTTAAAAATCCCAACAAACCATAATGTGGAATATGCCTCCTTGGATTTGAATTTTTCTCTCTTGCTAGTTCTGAATCTTGCTGGTGACAGAAGATCATTTCATACCACATGTTGTCTTTCTGAACCAAATAGATGGCATTTGTGGACTATGATAAACAAGAAGGTGGCTAGACAGGAAGGAAGATGGTAAAGATCCAAATATGTTGATCTAAAACTTTTTTCTTGAAGCAACGCATATTTTTTTAAAAAATAGACTAAGTAGTATTTAAACAAATTGAACAGAGAACTAAAAATTATTCCTTTGTTATTATAATTAATTAAATACTTAGGTTGAAGGGACATGAAAAATGTGCTTCTATTCTAACTAGAAAAAAACAACTATTTATAAATATTTTATTAGCTTGGGATATGCAGTTGTGACTAAAGAGTGGATACTGCTATCCATAATTTCTTTAGTTACAAAATAGGAGGCCTGTGTCCTTATAGGTAAAGTTGCTGTCACCACTGTTTTGTTAACTCACTCTTGAGATGGGGTAAGAAAGGGAGAACGATGACAAGGGATTTGTAAAATATTTTAAAAATATTTTTGCCCTCAATATACTTTTTAAAACAGACAATTATACAAAGCATTATCTATTGTTCTTACTTAAATATCATAAGTTAAAACAAAGTGGAAATGTGGCATTAGCCTTCTTCTTCTTCTTCCTCTTTAATTACTGGGATTCCTGAAAATGAAAGAGAGAATTACTTCTGAAGAATATTAACATATTCTTAACATTCTAAGCGACAGAAGCTTCCTGTTGATCTAAAAACTGTGAGATGCTCTGACATGTCTGTGACTTCCCAAGTTAGGCCCAAATGTTTCAAAACGGCTCAAGGGTACTGAAGGAAAAAATGCTTGGCTAAAAGTCCCTATTGCCTACAAGCAACTGTTTAAATTCCTTACCCTTGCATTCAAGGTCTTCTATAATCTAGCAGTATCAATCAAACTTTCTAAGCTAATCACCAACTACACACTTTCTAAAACCTTATAATCCAATCAAATGAGTGTATAGTCTGTCCATGAAATGTAAGGAGTAGTGAGTGGCAGAGTGAAGAGTGCTGGACTGGGAATTAAAAGACCTATGTTCAAATGCCAAGCTCTGCCCTTTCTTTGGACAAGTAACTTAACACCTCTGGGCCCCAGTTTCCTCCTCTGTAAAATGAAGGAGTTGGACTAAATAACCTCTAAATCTATGACTCCAGGGCTTGAACTTTTGCATTCTTGTGCTTTTTGACTTTGCTACTCTGTACAAGTGGAATTTCATCTCACTCTAAAACCCTATGCCTGTCTGATTACCACCACCCATTTTGTAAGACTGAATTCAAATCTTTCTTTTCTCAGTGAAGTCTTCTGCAACCAGCTCGACCTATATCTCTGCTGATTTTCCATGGCAGTACTATATATATAAAACACTGTATACTGCCTTACACTCTGTCCTGTTTGTTGCTCATGTGGCACGGTTTTCTTTAAAAAACTTAAAAAAATTAGGAAAACACTGGCCTGGAAATCCTGAGTAAAACTGAACCCTCGTGAAAAACAGACCCACACTCTTAAAAAGATCTGATTTCCTTGAATCTTTCAAACTATGGATAACTCAGGTATGGTCTACACATGCTGGGGAAACCACGGGCAGACCAAACCTCCTCAGTTCATCCCAGTTCAAACCTGACCAATCCAAACTGGAAAGAAACTAAACGAGCCTTTGAGGTTCCAGGGGAAGTGCTATTTCCTTGTCTGGTTCTTCTCTTTATAATACTGAATCACTAAATCAGCACTTATGTCCAGAAAACATCACCAAGCTGCTACCCCAAACAACCCACCATCTAGCTTCTTCAGCCTGGGTACTCGTTTGGTTGCTTCATCAATCCAGACGCCCTCAATGGAGTATTTTTCTTCCAGGGGATTACCCACAAACACCAGCTCTTCTAGGCATCCTAATTCAGCCAGCTTTACAAATTCCGCTACAATTACAAAGAAATAACTCAAAAGTAAATGCTGTATTAACCGTACAATTGCTGGGGTTTAATTATAGGCTGATCCTCAGTATCACAGAACACACTGGCAACCATAATTTTGTGGCTCTTCTGTTTACTTCAGCAACAGGTTGACATTTAAAAGGCAATTCCAAAAGCTATGCCACATAAGATGACTCTTCTAAGCAATTAAAGGTAAATAAATAGAAAGAAAACTCTTTTCAGTCAAAAAGAAGGAGTAAGATCATTTTCAGCTGAATCCAAAAGAATCAATTTCCTTTTCTCAAAATTAAAATTACACGTGATGATGACAAATCACCATGATATAGCATAACCATGTCAATAAATGATTCTGGGGGCAGCTAGGTGGCGCAGTGGAGAGAGCACCAGCCCTGAAGTCAAGAGGACCTGAGTTCAAATCCGGCCTCAGACCAAACACTTGACACTTACTAGCTGTGTGACCCTGCAATTGTTTTTCAAGTTGTATCACATTCCAGGTTTGAAACTCTCTGGGACGCACGCCACATCTGTCAAGTGAAAGAACAAAGTGCGGACAGAATGTGGTTGAAGACCAGGGTCAGTAAGACCTTGCACTCACAATAAACACTGGCCCTGCATGGCACTGCACTAGGCGCTGTGAAGGATACAGTGCTCAGTTAAACATTTGCCCTTGAAGAAGCTTACATGCTAAAAGGGTATGTACAGAGATAACTTTATAGTAAAAGGTGGCATGAGTTGAGTGGCCCAAAAAAGTTACAAAGTATGACATAAGCTTAGAAAAGGGAGATTCAAAAGAAGAGTTACATTTAAATTAGTTTCCCTATGGCCTTTAGGTAAATTGGACAACTTTTGTTCATGATTAGTAAAGAGATTTTGAGCCCTATGGCTGTAGTAAGGATAACTAAACAGCTAAAAATGGCAAACTGCTGGCAACTCAGCTGCTCTTTCTGTCAAAAAGTCTACTGTTTAGAAAGTAATTTCCCTTTTATATATCCTTTGTCCTCCTACTGGGTTAATTTCTGAAAGCAAGGAGGCAGAATGTAAACTTGACTTACCCCAGTCTTTCACTAGGTTATTAGACATATAGAGGATCTTCAGTCGCTTCATAACATGGATCCCTTTCAGCTTCTCAATGAAATTATAAGATATCCACAGCTCCTCTAACGTGTCCCCAACTGCCTCCTGAAAAAAATGACAATATGGATTTAAATATTCCAGATCCATAAACATTTCCTCCTCCTGTATGTAGCATATCAGGCAGAAGGCAATTACAGGAGGTACTGCCACGTGCCCTCTGCTGGCATGGCTTCTGAGACCAGGTCACTCCCACACTATGATGGGGCATCAGAGCAGGCCTGTGTAGAGGATGGCCTTTATAATGTACTTAGGAGGCTTGAAAATCATCAATTATATTCAGTTATTTTAAATATTCTCTCCCTTGTTTGCACCATTTGTCCATGGATAATACCAAAGGTAAACTTCAGTTCAATGTAACTCACCTGAAGTATCAAGGTCCAAATTAGAATATAAATTAATGAAATTTCACTTTGTTAGTCAATCACCATACTTGCACTGAGAAAGATTCAAAACTTTAAAAAAATCTTTCAACCTACTTAATATATCAAGCTTCTGTAAGTCAAAATTCTTCTCCTGAGCCTATCAGCTCAGAAAATCCAATATTATAATACCGTTAATTGACTTTTAAAAAATTATTTTTCCAATTACATTTAAAAACAATTTTTAATATTTTTTTAAATTGAGTTCCAAATTCTCTCCTTCTTTGTTGAAAATCCAAGCAATTTGATATAGGTTACACATGTGCAGTCATGTAAAACATTTCCATATTAGTCATGTTATGAAAGAAAACATAGACAAAAAAAACCAAGAAAAATAAAATTTAAAAAAAGTATACTTCGATCTGCATCCAGACTCTATCAGTTCTTTCTCTGGAGATGGATAACATTTTTCATTGTAAGTCCTTAGGGATTCTGTGGATCATTGTATTGCTGAGAATAGCTAAATCATTCACAGTTGATCATTGTACAATATTGCTGTTACTGTGTTCACTGTTCTGTTTCTGCTCACTTCACTTTGCATCAATTCATGTAAGTCCAGGTTTTTCTGAAAGCATGCTACTCATCATTTCTTATAGCACAACAGTATTCCATCACAATCATATACCAAAACTTGTTCAGCCATTCCTCAATTGATGGGCATACCCTGGATTCCCACCTCTTTGCCACCACAAAAAGAGCTGCTATAAATATTTTTGTACATGTAGGTCTTTTTCCTTTTATTTTTTTTTTAAATCTCTTTGGGATACAGACGTAGTAGTAGTATTGCTGGGTCAAAGAGTATGCATGCTTTTAAAGCCCTTTGGGCATAGTTCCAAATTGCTCTCCAAAACAGTTGGATCAGTTCACAGCTCCATCAACAATGCTTTAGTGCCCCAATTTTCTTACAGACCCTCCGCATTTTTTTTTCCATCATATTAGCTAACCTGATGGGTATGAGAGTACCTCAGAGTTGTTTTAATTTGCCCTTCTCTAATCAATAGCAATTTAGAGCATTTTTCATATGACTATAGAAGCTTTGATTTCCTCTTCTGAAAATTGCCTGTTCATATCCTTTGACCATTTATCAGTTGGGGAGTGACTTGTATTCTTATAAATTTGACTCTGTTCTCTGTGTATTTGAGAAATTAGGCCTTTATTGGAGAATTGTGCCATAAATTTTTTTCACAGTTATGATTACTGTTATTTCCCTCCATTCTATTTTTCTCCCATTTATCCTTCTCTCTTTCTCCTTTGATCCTGTCCCTCCTCAAAAGCTTCTGACCACTGCCTCCTCAATCCCCCCTCCCTTCTATCAGCAGCTCCATCCCTTTCTCTTCCTACTTCCCTGTAAGATAAGATAGACTTCTATACCTGAGTATGTTATTCCCACTTTGAGCCAATGCTGATTCAAATGTTCAAAGGTTCAAACCTTGTCCACCCCCCCATCTTCCCCTCTATTGTAAAAGCTCTTTTGCACCTCTTTTATAGGAGATAATTTACCCCATTCTACTTCTCCCTTCCTCCTTCTCCTAGTACATCCATCTTTCTCATCCTTTAGTTTTATTTTTTTTCATATCATCCTATATGATCAACTCACACCCGTGCACTCTATGTATACTCCTTCTAACTGCCCTAATAATAATAAAGTTCTTAGGAGTTACAAGTATCATCTTCTCATGTAGGAATGTAAACAGTTAACCTTATTGAATCCCTTAATGATTTCTTTTTCCTGCTTACCTTTCTATGCTTCTATTGAATCTTGTATTTGAAAGTAAAATTTTCTGTTCAGCTCTGGTCTTTTCATGAGGAATGCTTGAAACTACTCTATTTCATTATATATCCATTTTTCCCCCTGAAGGATTACACTCAGTTTTGCTGCACAGGTCATTCTTGGTTGTAATTCTAGCTCTTTTGGCCTCTGGAATATCATATTCCAAGCCCTCCAATTCTTTAATGTAGAAGCTGCTAAATCTTGTATCATCCTGACTATGGCTCCACAATATTTGAATTTTTCTTTCTGGCTTTTTGGAATATTTTCTCTTAATCTGGTAACTCTGGAATTCCTGGGAGTTTTCATTTGGGGATCTCCATTAGGAGGTAATCAGAGGATTCTTTCAATTTCTATTTTACCCTCTGGTTCTAAGATAGTAGGGCAGTTTTCCTTGATAATTTCTTCAAATATGCCTAGGCTCTTCTTTTGTTCATGGTTTTCAGGTAGTCCAATAATTTTAACATTATCTCTTCTGGATCTATTTTTCTTGGTCAGTTGTTTTTTCAATGAGCTATTCCACATTTTCTTCTATTTTTTTTATTCCTTAGATTTTGTTCTATTGTTTCTTGATGTCTCATGGAGTCACTGGCTTCCACTTGCCCATTTCTAATTTTTTAGGAATTATTTTCTTCAGTGCCCTCACAATTCTGCTTTTTAAAGAGTTCTCTTCAACAAATTTTTGTACTTCTTTTACCATTTAGCCCAGTCTATTTTTTAAGGAGTTATTTTGCTCATTTTTTTTTGCACCTCCTTTACCAAGCTGTTGACTCTTATTTCACAATTTTCTTGCATGAATGTCATTTCTTTTCCCAAGTTTTCTTCTACCTGTCTTATTTGATTTTTAAAATCCTTTTTGAGCTCTGCCAGGAATTTGGGGGGGGGGGTCTTAGACCAATTCACATTTTTCTTTGAGGCTTTGCATGTTGCTGTTTTGACTCTCTTGTTTTCTTCTGAGTTTGTGTTTCCTTCCCCGTCACCAGAGTAACTTTCTATGGTCTGATTCTTTTTTTTTCCTTCTTGTTTGCTATTTTTTTCAGCTTATTTTTTTGGGGGGGCGGGATTAGGCAATGGGGTTAAGTGACTTGTCCAGGGTCACACAGCTAGTAAGTGTTATGTGTCTGAGGCCGGATTTGAACTCAGGTCCTCCTGAATCTAGGGCCAGTGCTCTATCCACTGCACCACCTAGCTGCCCCTCAGCCTATTTTTCCAACCTATTTCTTGACTTTTAACTTTATGTTAAAGTTGGGCTTTGCTCCTAAGGTGGAGGGGACACTGTCCCAGGTTTTTCATGCTGCTGTATTCAGAGCTAGTTCAGGGGGAGGGGGGATCTGTAAGTTTTCAGTTCTTCCAAGGTGGTATGATCTAAGGAGAGGTGTTGTCACTGTTCTCCTAGCCTGTGCTCTGGTCTGCAAGTGACCACAAGCACTCTTTCCTACTCTAGAACTGTGACCAGGGTCCCAACTAGAGTGGTGCCTTCTTGACCTAGAACTGTGACCAGGATGGGCAAACAGTGTCCTGCACCTAGGGCCAGCAAAGGGTTACCTGTAATCTCCTTCTGACCAGTTGTCCCACTCCCCCCACCCTGCCCACCCCCACCTTTGTCTGTGAGCTGAATGCTACAGAAGCTGCTGCTGCCAATTTAGTTGCCCCTAAGGCCTGCTGCTGGCTTGCCAGGGTATAACCCTGCTCTGGACTGCACTCCAGTGAGACAGAACTTTCCTATTGACTTACAAGTTGTCTTGGGCCAGAATACTTTCACTCCGTCCTTTTGCTGGTTCTGCTGCTCTCAAATTTGTTTTGAGGTACTAAAGTTGTTTAGAGGAGAATATGGGAGAGCTTAACTCTGTTTGCCTTAGTTTCCTCATCTGTAGAAGGAGCTGGAGAAGGAAATGGCAAACCACTCCAGGATCTTTGCCAAGAAATCTCCAAATGGGGCCACGAAGAGTACGACATGACTAATGACTGAACACCAACAAATGTGAGCTATTACTATTATTATTGTTATTAAGTTCCTGGATAGAAAAGCAGTACAACAAATGAATGCTCTCCAAGTTTCTTCTTTAAAGAGACAGACAAAGAATTAAAAGAAAGCAATTCCAAATACCAAAAAGAACCCTAAAGTCACATGCTTAAAGAGTGTTATGAAAGGTAACCTACCAATCCATTTAAGTTCTTTATGTTATTCCTTCCCAGTGACAAGATCCGCAAGTTTTCTACAACAGAAAGAAAATGATTTTATGTTTATTCAACTCAAAAAATATTTATTTATTATATCCTTACAGTGCCCTGGCACACAAGAGGCACTCAATACATGCTTATTAAAAAAATAAAAAACACCCACTTATTAAGTGCAAAGCAATACAGAACTCCCTACCCTCAAAGAGCTAATCTTGATGGGGTGGGGGGAGGGAAGGGAGGAGATGAAATATCTGTCTAGATAAGTAAATGCACAACCTTTTGATAAGGGAAGAGCACTAACAACTGAGAGTAGGGATGCTGATCAGGAAAGCCTGGGGCAGGAAGGCTGTGGCACTCTTGAGGTTAGCCTTGAAGGAAATGAGGAATCCTAAGAAGCAGAGATAAATGCATACCCTGCATGCAAGACAGCCTGTGCACAGGTATGGTGAAGGCAGAAGAAATGCCCAATTCAGAGACACCAAGTCCGTTAGTTTGGCTATATGTATAACAAATAAGAGGAATAGATTCAACCTTTATAATGGATTATTCTATTTATAGTATACACTGTTGTAAAGGTGATAACTGAAATTTACATAGCACTCTGTACTTTGCAAAATTTATATAGCATTGTTAGATATAATCTCATTTGATAGTACAAATACACTCAGCACATATACAATGTTTAGAAAGATTCTTATATTATGACTAAAGGAATCAGTCAGGGTCCAGGATCCAACTGATTATAGAGAACAAAGACAAATTTCTCAGTCTGGACCTATATGAGAAGCTTAGAACTAAGGGGATAATGGGGAAGGGAAAGAAAGAAGCATATCAGAAGTATAGTTACCAAAAAAAAGAATACCAAATGATAAATCAATAAAAGTATTATGGCTTCTGTGATCAAATACCAGGCAAATAAGTTGGCAACCCCAGGCAGAAAATAACTCAACTTTAATCAATCACTAACTACTTACTGAGTGCCTACTATATGCCAGCACTTTTGGCTCACCTGTGGCCAAATGGGATCCTTACCAAATAATTGCCCACAGCAGGTTTTCTGTCTCATCTCAGGTGTGATCTAGAATTTATGGGGTTCCTAACTCCTTCAAGGAGAAGAATGTGTGCATTTAAATGATTCAGAAGTGGTAGGGGTAGATAGTGTTGCTGAGACCATAGCAAGACTAACAATCCACACACAGAATCATGATTAGTGTGTGGCAACTAGAGCTTGTTCCAGAGTATGGGTAGGTAACTGTAACTTGGGGACCACCTTTCTTCCCACCAACAGTCCCCCTTAAGCCATGCCATGGATCCCAACATAATGCAGCATCACTGTCCCTGCATCTGAGCCTGCTCCAGGTGACTTTGGAGGGTCACATAACTGTGGTAACCCCCCTTTTGGGGCCCACCTACTCCTACCGTTGCCCCACTCAGTCATCTCCTTCTCTGGGGGAGGGGGAGTTGACATGTCAGGAATTGTAGACTGTACAGTGGAGGGACAGGCTAGATTCTCTGGTAGACTACCTGTCTCTCCCCTAGCATGAATGCTGTCTGTCTTCCTAGTCCATCCTGAAAAGCAGACTGATATCAGGGCCTGGTGCCCAAATGCCAAAATGCCTTATGTCCCAGGTGAGCTACCCACTACTTGAGCTCACTGTGCTCCCTCTTCTGGTGTCAGGTTCATCCTGGTGTCTGTGCCCTGCCTTGGGGCCTTATGTTCTAAAGTCTCTCACCTTTTCACTTGACAGTCCCATGTTAATAAGCTCCCCTATAGCTATGGTTTAAAATGTCAGCTTTTTACATACATTTAGAAATTTAAAATGATTACCTAAACCTGAGGTTCCTCACAAACTTACCATTGCATCTGTCCCAGATGCTGGGGATCACTAGGTACAGTTCTCTCCATGAGCTCTCCTTCTCCAGAACTTATTTCCCAACTCCAGAGCTTAGTTCTCCCCATCTGGGAGGCTCAGGACACTTGCTTTCAATTAAATAAGAGTTTGGAAAAAAAGTTTGGGAAAAAAAAAAAAAAGCTCAAGGGAGTTTGCTGTAATAGAAAAAGCCCTGAACAAGGAGAAGGGAACTTGCATTTTAGTCCCAAGCTTTGCCACTGGCTAGCTGTGTGACTCTGGGCAAATCACTTTCCCACTCTAGGCCTTAGCTTTCTCAACTGTAAAATTAAAGGGCTGGGCCAGGTAACCTCCAAAGTCCCTGAAGGGGACCTCTATTAATCTATTAATTTAGGAATTAATGAAGCTGATTGTCCTAGCAGGAAATAACACCGATGGCTCTACCACATAAAATAAATATCAAAATTATAATTTTACACCATGACAGAATCTCATTAAAGCAATGATTACCTATAGGCATGACTGACTTCCAACTGCTTCCTGATAAGGATGTTCAATTATTGGCTGTAGAAAGCAATCAAGTAACAGCTGAAGGGATGCTGTCACTGAAACTTAAGAAGCCATATTTTAAGCCTTTCATAGAGAGAACACATATACAATAAAAATAAAATGATTAACTTTTGTTTTTTAAACAAATCTGAACTTTCAATCTTTGTAATGATGTTGAAAAAAGATTATAAACAAATCACTGAACATCTTCTCTCCTCAGGAATAAGTATCATTACTTTGGATTAAAGTTTATATAATTTTCCATATTCTTATCATCACAATTTAGTTTAAATACACTTATTCTTTGGAACCTCATAATTAATCCTCAATGCTTTTATATTCTAATTATAAGAATTTGTGAATTATTCTATGCAAAAAGCTTTGACTTTTTAAGTCCTATGTAAATATAAGATATCATAAAAATATAAATTAAATCATTATCATTTATAGGAATCAAAGATTCCTGTAATCCTATTGAAGCTTCTTCTCCATAAAGAGAGATGTGCTATTTTTAAAAAATCAAATTAGAGTTTTAATTAATATTAATATACAAGCTTATCAATGAAAGCTTTGATAAATTATATTTGAAAAAATATATGAGAAAAAAAGTGATGGCAGGCTAAAAATATCCTTCAGCATTTACTGTTAAGGAATAAAACATTTCACAGTTATATTAACACCAAAGAACTACTAAGTGTTTTAGTATAAGGCACTGCAAAATTTTCCAATACTTTATAATGCCATGTAAAGTGGCTACTCCTAGAGACAATGAATTAGTTTTTCACAGCAGTTCCCAATGAAACCAAATCATTGCATCTTTGGGTCCCACTATTTTGGTGGGAAAAAACATAAACTGCAGACAAGGATTACTCTTTAGAACTCAGCTCTACAAAGGATTTTTTGTTCGGACTATCAAGTGAATTCCCCTGGTTTAGAACACACTGATAATGGGCCCAGGTTACAAGCTAAATTACCCTAGGGGCTAGTTGGAGGCTATCACTCCCCATAGTATACAGACCTAGCCCCAACATATTGCCTTGCAAATGTACAGAAAGGGGTTGAAAAAGTGCATGTGGATGAACATTCATCAAAAACTATTCCAAGTGAATGCTGCAAAACAATCTTTAAATTAAAAAAAAAAAAAACAAACCAAAACCATGTGCACTGAGAAGACTAGACTAGATGACTCTGAAGACCCCTTTCAGCTCTATTATCCTTAGGATAAAAAGTACACTGTCTTCTCTACCACATTTCAGCAACTTCACAACTAATCATTACGTCCATTTTCACAGGATTGTAAACTGAGAGTTTGGAAGGGACCTCACAGTCTATCTAATCCAAACCTTGACCTCATTTTGCAGGTGAGGAAACTGAGGGTCAGAAGTTCGGTATTTGCTCCAGGCACAGAAATGAAATGTCTCAACGCTTACTAAGTCTGCCAAAAACAAGTGCAGATCCCACCATTTCAATTATATGCTTTAATAATTAGTAATTATTCCTCAAAATCAAGTAAACACTAAATTACATCTGAATTTCTCAGATCTACCTATGTTCCAACATTATCTAGTTCATCTGAATGTAGGAAACATACAAAATCCCTGTATTTCTGACTGTTTCAAATTGAAGATTGTTCAATAAAGTTATCTCTTCAGTTTTCTTATGATATTAAGATTTGAGGTATTTGGGCTTTTCTTTCTTCCTTTCTTTTTTTTTTTTTGCTTTTTGATGAGGCAATCAGGGTTGAGTGACTTGCCCAGGATCACAAAGCTAATAAGTGTCAAGTGTCTGAGGCCATATGTGATCTCAGGTCCTCCAGACTCCAAAGCCGAGCTCGATCCACTGTACCACCCAGCTGCCCCAGAGCTTTTCTTTTATATGACAATTATTTGCAGATAACCATCATCAAATCTTCAACAAACTTATTTCAAGCAACTAGAAAATTCAAATAACTGATAGATTACTCACTTAAGCCATTCAGATTGGCAATTTTTTCAATGCAGTTTGTAGACAGCGAAAGCTTCCTTAAAGAGAATAAAAACTTAAATTAATTGGAAGATCAAAAATTCCTGAAAACTCATTACAACAAGAATGCCATGATTCTTTACATTCTTGGCTTGATCTTAAATCAAAGTCTCATATCCAAATCCCTTAAAACTCTCATAATGAGAATAATAATGATAATGGCTCACATTTATACTGCTGTTCAATCACTCAGTCATGTCCAACTCTAAGTGATCCTACTGACAATGTCTGTGGGGTTTTCTTAGCAAAGATATTAGAGTCGTTTGCCACGTCCCTCTCCAATGTATCTCCATTTTACAGATGGGGAATTAAGGCAAATAGGGGTTAAATAAGTTGCCCAGGATCACAAAGCTAGTCACAAATCTGAGTTCACATTTGAACTCAGATCTTTTTGACTACAGGACTGGTGCTCTACCCTCACATTCATATGGACTACTTTAAGGTTTAGAAAGACTGAGTTTAAGGATAATTCTTGACTTCTTTTGCTGTCTTAAAGTAATTTTAAAATGTTTTTTTAAAAAAAATATAAATTCTTGGCAATTTCACATATTTTCTAGTTGCCCAAAGAACTCTCAGTAAACTAGAGAAGTAGACAGCTCAATCTGCTGTGAATATGACTGGTAACTCTCTTAAGGTCTGAGAAGGGATAGCTTACTCAAAGTATCTGTCAGCACATTAATGAAGCCCTACAGATAACTGACTCTCTTCCAAGCCCATTTCCAAGGACTCTGATCCTGGGCTAAAAGGCCCTTGAGATTTTTGTCTTGGAGATGGCTCCTCTGATGATAAAGAGAACGTCTGAGTGCCATAATTAACAACACTGAAAAGGACTGCTTCACAGTATAGTGTTCTCCAAATACATCATAATAACAACAATAATTCATATTAAATAATGCTTTATGGTTACAAAGTGAAAACACTATAGTTATCTCACTAGATCTTCACAATTCTGTGAAACGAATGGGCTCCAGTTGCCCCATCTGTAAGCTGAGGGGTTCTACTAGATGATTTATAGTTGAAAGGCAATATAGTGTAGTGGAAAGGGTCCTGAAATGGAAGTCAGGAGATCTGGGTTCTATTCTAATTTTCATTCCTCCACTTACTTCCCTATGCACCTGGGGCCACCTTACCCTGGAACATCCCTCCATCCCTATAGCATTCTCACCCTAGAGCATCCCTCCATCATGCCAACCGCCTTTTCCCACTGGTGAGTTCCTTCCAAGGGCCTACATTTTGGGGTAAGGACCAGGCCGCCAACCTTTTTTCCTCACCTGCTCTGCTTCTGACTTTCCTGACTTTGACACTATGCTTCCTCTGAGGGCACCTCCTCCTCAACCCCCTTTTGTGTGTTATCTTCCCCATTAGAGGGTAAGCTCCCCAAGAGGAGAGACTGCCTTTCTTTCTGCTTGTGTCTGTAGCCATGGTTCTTAGCAAAGGGTGTACCCACAGTAAATCCTTCATAAATGCCAGTTCCCCATTGGCCTTACCAGTGTGACCATGTTCAGAGCACTCCATCTCTCTGCCAAGTATCCTCAAATGACAACTCCTGCACCACCTGCCTCATCAGACTGTGGTAAGGAAAGCTACTGTAAAACTCAAAGCCCTTGGAACTGGAATGCAGACCTCATGGATCTTAGGCCAATATTCTTGCCATACTACCACAGCTGCCTCAATGAAGAATATTCATGTTTCATAGGAGCAGAGATCTGGCATGGAAGGGATGACTCAGAAATCATCAAGTCAAACCTCCACATCTTACAAATGAGGAAACTGAGGTCCAGAAATGTCAAGTGGCTTGCTCTGGGTCACACAGCTAGCAAATGTCTGTGGAGGAATTCGAACTTACGTGTTTTTTTAAATTAATTTATTTTTAGTTTTCAACATTAACTTCTATAAGATTCTGAGTTCTAAATTTTCTTCCTCTCCCTTTCCTCCCCCCTCCCCAAGATAGCATGTAATCTGATATAGGCTATACATGTACAATCATATTGAATACATTTCCACCTTAGTCATGTTGTAAAGAAGAATTCAGAACCAAAGGAAAAAAACCACAAGAAAGAAAAAAGAAGAGAGAAAATAGTATGTCTCAATCTGCATTCAGACTCCATTCTTTCTCTGGTTGTGGATAGCATTTTCCGTCATGAGTCTTTTGGAATTGTCTTACATCATTGCATTGCTGAGAAGAGTCGAAAAGTTGGTCATTGCACAATGTTGCTGTTACTGTGTACAATGTTCTCGTGGTTCTGCTCACTTCGCTCAGCATCAGTTCATGCAAGTCTTTTCAGGTTTTTTGAAGTCTGTCTGCTCATCATTTCTTATAGTACAAGAGTATTCCATTATATTTGTATACCACTTGTTTAGCCATGCCCCAATTGATGAGCATCCCCTCAATTTCCAATTCTTTGCCACAACAAAAAGAGCTGCTATAAATATTTTTGTATATGTAGGTCCTTTCCCCTTTTTTATGATCCCTTTGGGATACAGACCTATTGCTGGATCAAAGGGCATGTACATTTTTATAACCCTTTGGGCATAGTTACAAATTGCTCTCCAAAATGATTGGATCATTTCATAACTCCACCAACAATGCATTAGTGTTCCAATTTTCCCACATCTTCTCCACTATTTATCATTTTCTTGTTTTGTCATGTTAGCCAATCTGATAAGTGTGATGTGGTACCTTAGAGTTGTTTTAATTTGCTGTTCTCTAATCAATAGTGATTTAGAGCATTTTTCATATGACTATAGATGGCCTTAATTTCTTCATCTGAAAACTGCCTGTTCATATCCTTTGACCATTTATCAATTGGGAAATGACTTATATTCTTATAAATTTTACATAGTTCTCTATATATTATAGAAATGAGGCCTTTATCAAAAACACTGGCTGCAAAAATTGTTTCCCAGCTTTCTGCTTCCCTTCTAATCTTGGTTGCATTGCCTTTGTTCGTGCAAAAACTTTTAAATTTAATTTAATCAAAATTATCCATTTTGCATTTCATAATGTTCTCTATCTCTTGTTTGGTCATAAATTCTTCCGTTCTCCATAGATCTGACAGGTAAACTACTCCTTGCTCTCCTAATGTGCTTATAGTATCACCCTTTATATCTAAATCATGTACCCATTTTGATCTTATCTTGGTACACAGTGTAGAATGTTGATTTGTGCCTAGTTTCTGCCACACGGTTTTCCAATTTCCCTAGTTGTTTCTGTCAAACAGTGAGCTCTTATCCCAGAAGCCGGAGTCCTTAAAGTCCACATCTTCTTGACTCTAAGACTAGTACTAGATAGTGCGACCTCCACATTGTCATCTGTCTGCTCTCTGTTAATGTGGCTAGATGCAGGATGTCCCAAAAATCTCAGTGCAGTTTTAAGACAGTAAAACTTAACACTGTAGTATGACTTTCAAGACACCTTGAATCTACAATGGCATCAATGCATAAAATGGTTCCAAACGGGTCATCCTCATTTGGCCACTTTAACCCCTCATAAATCAGCTCTTTTTTTCACTACTTAGGATCTACAATAGAAACTTGCTATCTTTCCTGGTGCATAATCTAATAAAAACCTCCTCTTTGTGCAGACTCATGCTTAAAGAACCTCACAAGTAAAAGACATAGTTGTTGTCGTAGAAGTCATTAGCCACATTTTACAAATGAGCAATATGAGCCCTAGAAGTTAAGTCATTTGCCCAAAGTTCCAGAGGTCTACCTTATGCTAATGTGCTGATTCACGGTATTTAGGAAAGAGAACAGAATTTAGAGCTGGATGGAACCTTAGAGTTGATCTAGTCCAATGACCTCATTACAGTTGAAAAAAGGCTCTTGAGAATAATTAAACAATGAAAGTGGATCAGAAGTGGGCAGGACAACATGGTGTAGTGGTTAGAAAGCCATCTCTGGAGTCCAGGAGACACAGAAAGACTTACATGAACTGATGCTGAGTGAAGTGAGCAGAACCAGGAGAATGTTGTACACAGTAACAGCAACACTGTGCGATGACCAACTTTGACAGACTTGGCTCTTCTCAGCAATGCAAGGATCTAAGACAATTTCAAACCAGTCAAGATGGAAAATGCTATCCACAGTCAGAGAAAGAATGGAGTCCGAATGCAGATTGAAACATACTATTTTCTCTCTCTTTTTTTTTTCTTCCTTGTGGTTTTTCCCTTTGGCTCTGATTCTTCTTTACAACATCACTAATGGGGAAATATGTTTAATATGATTGTACATGTATAGCCTATATCAGATTATAACAGACTATATAACTATAACAGACATGCTGTCTTGGGGAGGCGGAAGGGGAAAGAGAGGCAAAAATCTAGAACTCAAAATCTTATAAAAGTGAATGTTGAAAACTAAAAATGAATTGATTAAAAAAATTATAAATTCCAAAACAGGGACTGAACTGCATTAGTAGAGGGACTTACCTTAATGGGAACTCCCTCTACCAATGAAATCATAGGTCTAGTACTCCCCTCAAAACTGGTCAGAAATGATTCTTTACATTTAATTTCCTAGAGTTAAGTTAGTCGTCCTTCTACCTCAAAGCAATTCTCATTACGCTAATCATATCTAAATGCTACTGGTCTAATGTGACAGAGACATGAAGAGTATTATATAATAAGATACTATACAATGTTGATCTCGAGTTTCTATGTGAAAGTCATTGTAGGTTAAAATTCTGGGTATGTGTCACGGTTATAATACCAAGGAATCAAAATGCTGATAAAATTGGCATATAGTACTTTAATTCATTCTAATTTGTTTTAATGTAGAACCAAAGAACAGTTCTGAGGTGGAGTTTTCAGCAGGTTAAGTATAGGATTGATTTTAGCTCATAACTTTGCCTGGGAGAGAGGTAATGTACAGATTTGTAACACGGAAACAGTTTTTTGGTCCTTCCATGTTCTCCATGCTGATGATAATCAGATACAATGAAGAAAGTATACCTTTGGATATCACTCTATTAATGACTCTACAAACTCCTAAATCAGTAGTAGTCTCTTTATGTGTTTGAGTCTATCAGTGGTTGAATTACATAGGGAAACAAACATGAGGCACAGAGAAAAACAAACATCTTTCTTAAAGTATTGAAAAAAAAAAGGCAGAAAAGGAAAGTGACAATTCTAGAAGAATTCACAAGATAAAATAGTTGATCTTCTTTACAGAACTTACTCGCAATTAGCAAGCATGGACAAGGATGCATCCATCTTCTCTACAGGGGGAATCTGGGCATAAAGTTTTACCTCTTTGGCTTCTGCTGGCTTCTGACCTGATTTTTCTTCCTGTTATGAAAAAAGGTGGGAAGAAGAATATTGTTCTGATTGGAATATTTAACCAAAATAGGGTAATATAACTTCTAAGAATCCCTCCATTTTTACTCAAAAGAATTAAGAAAGCCTACTACTAATTATTATGCTCTCTTAATGAATGTTTTCAATAAATAACTACTGATCTTCTGCTCTGCTATGAACACGACTGAATCAGGTACACGAAAACCAAATGGAGAGCAAAGAATAAAAGAAGACGTTTCATGTCTGGGATAGTCAAAGCTTCTAAATTCCATCTATTTTTAAACACTTTTCTAGGAGGGTGTTCTGGTCCTCCAACAAGCTTCCCTTACATTCAGGATTCCAGACTTCTAATATCAACTGTTTTCTTTGGCATCTTGTCGTCCTTTTTTCTACCCTCAGTTCAATCTAAAGTAGGAATAAAAAAAAAAGCTGTAGAAGTCTCATTTCTTTTTTAAATTAAACAATTTATTAATTTTGCTTTCAACAATCACTTCCATAAGATTTTGAGTTTCAAATTTTCTTCCCTTCCCTCTCCTCCCCCCTCCCCAAGACAGCATGCAATCTAATATAGGCTCTACCTACACGTTCATATTAAGCATATTTTCACATTAATCATGATGTAAAGAAGAATTAGATACAATGGGAGGAACCATGAGAAAGAAGAATCAAAACAAAACCATAAAGGAGAGCAAATAGTATCCATCCGCATTCAGATTCCATAGTTCTTTCTCTGGATGTGGATAGCTTTTTCCATCATGAGTCTTTTGGAGCTGTCTCAGATTCTTGCATTGCTGAGAAGAGCTAAGTCTATCAAAGTCAATCATCACACAGTGTGGCTATAACCGTGTACAATGTTCTCCAGGTTCTGCTCACTTCACACGGCATCAGTTCATAGAAGTCTTTCCAGGTTTTCCTGAAGTCCACCTCATCATTTCTTAGAGCACAACAGTATTCCATTACATTTATATACCACAACTTGTTCAACCATTCCCCAACTGATAGGCATCCCCACAACTTCCAATTCTTGGCTACCCCAAAAAGAGAGAAGCTTCATTTCTACCACTGAGCTGAAGCAGCAGCTTAAGAAGCAATGTAGTACATGGTGGATTTGCAGTCAGAACTCATAGGTTAAAATAGCACCCATACAAGTCATTTAAACCTCTTTGATGTTCACTTTACTGTAAATGAAGGATTGGACTAGATGCCCTCAAAGGCCTCCTTCAGCTCTCCTCTATGATCCTATCTTCTTATGATGGACTGCCCAGACACAATGAGTGCTTTGTTTTTAATGTTTAATACACACTGCTTTGTTTAACCCTCACCACCTTTGTCAATTAAATTTTGGGTTGAGTCTGACAGTTAGAGATTAAGTGACTTGTCCAAATAGTAGAGTTGGGATTTAAACTTAGATTTTCTTCTTTCTCATTAGGTTTCCTGATCAGTCCAAGGGCAAAATGTGGTCAGTCATGTTTTGGGAAGGAGGAAATTGGGGACAGAAGAGGCCTCCTCACTAGGCATTCTTAATAGACAAGTCCTACTCCCTGGGGCTTCTGTGTTGCACAAACCAATTCCCATAACCTAGCAGATCAGGACTGTTGAGGCCTGTGCCAACACAAATCATTGACCTTGAGTTTACTAATTTAATTGCCTGCCTTTATCAGCAGACTTCACTTTTACTCTGCCTGGAAATACTTCCCCAGTGGCTGACATATTCCCATTCTTCCTACTCTTCACACAGCCATGATACTGATCCCCTCCCCAGCCTTGGCAGTTCATGCCCTCATCTCCATCTCTATCTCCATCCCCTTCAACCTTACCCAATACCCATCCCACTCTGTATGTCGGTCCCTTCTGTTGTGTCCTTGGGTCTGTCTGCTCCATAATTAACCAACTGGCTTTCATACCAAGTCTTCCTTCTCACTCACTGCAACGTGGTTCCCTCCTGATGACACTGCTTCTCTTGCCATCCTTTGCAGTTCTAGTTGTCATTTCCCTCCTACTCCACTCACTGATCATGATGGTGGAGCCTGAATACTTCTTCCTCCAACTGCCCCTTCTAGACTCTCCCTTTACCACTATCACTCAGTAATTTCTTCCCCTTTGGGGTTCATTTATTCTAATTTTATTATCCACTCTAGATTCTGGTAACTGTTATTCACCAATACCCCAGAACAGTCTTTTTTTCCAGAGATTTTCCAAATTCCTCTCATTCTAGGAGACTTCAAAATACATGCTGATGTTCATTCCAACACCCTAACTTCCCAGTTCCCCCTACTCAGTTTCCATAACCTTCTCCTCAACTCTGCCCTGTCTCCACACAGGGATGATCATACCCTCGACCTTGCCATTGTTCACTGATATTCTGCTCCTAGCTTGCCAACCTACACTTGCAGTTTCCCTGGTGGAAATCCTTTCACAGTGTGCACAGGCTTTTGGCTGTCTTTTTGTATAGCCCTCATCTGAATGAAGGAGTTCACTGTTGTTTCTTTGAATGTTTTGACCATTACTAGATTTTTTTTTTTTTTTTTTGGTTAGGCAATTGGGTTAAGTGACTTGCCCAGGGTCACACAACTAGTAAGTGTTATGTGTCAGAGGCCGGATTTGAATTCAGGTCCTCCTGAATCCAGGGGCCGGTGCTCTATCCACTATGCCCCACTAGATCTTTTTAATATCTTTGCTGGAGTATACACATAAGACCTAGGCTCCTCTACAATGTTTAACACTGCCATTTTTGCTAGAAGACTTCCTCTATCTTCTGAAAGATGAAATTATCATCAACGCATATCAAGAATTTGTCTAGCTCTGTTTTTATGTAGAAAGAGATCTCCAGCAGATGTCTAGAGAGTTGAAGCCTTCTATCACAAGTATACCTTACCTCTATGCTAGTTTTTGTGTTCTGTATCAAGAGAGTCAGCATGGTATAGTGAAGAGAGCTGACCTGAGGCAAGAAAGTCTGGTGGTTCAAGTCTGTCCTCCAACACACGTGAACTATTTGATCCTTTGAAAGCCACTTAATTATTAGTCACCCAGGCACCTCTCCAAGAGAGGTAGAGATTTTCTATACTGCAAAAAGAGTTGTAGATTTTCTGTGGTAGAAGTTTCCTCTCCAAGAGTTGAAATGAAAATCATTTGTCTGAAGCAAAAAAAAAGAACTTATGGTAGGTCTGTAATATATTCCCATAACACTATCATTTATATTTTTCTTATCCTCATTCAAATGTCCACTACCATTCTTTCCACCTCAGAGTTCATGGACTTCCACAAAGTACACAGGTCTATATCTTTTTTTTAAACTGGACTAATAATCTCCTTGGCAGAGAAAGCTCTTAGTGACTAATCTTCTCTACAAATGCAGACATTCTCTGCAAATTACAGTCTTAGAGAGTTCGCTGTGGTCACATAACAAGTATGTTTCAATTCTGTATTTTCTTTTAAATACCTTATTAGTTCCTCTTTTATTGAAGCTGTTTTCTTTTGAAAAAAAGAATGTATCTTTTCAGTGCTGGATTACAGTTATGAGTTGTTTTTTTTTTTCCTACCATTGATTTACTTCTTTGTAGTAAAACACCAAGATCACTTTGCTTAACATTCATTCTCTGCATTTTGGTGTGGAGACACCTGAAGTTGTGAGTGCCCTCTCTAAGCCTTGGTTTCAGTTATTATTATTTTTTTAATTACTGAATGTATCTTTCATTGCGTTTTATGTCACCCTGCCACGGTAGCTGGTTTAACAGCTATATCTAAGTACTTTCTGCTTCCTCCCCTTTATTTTAAGATTAAAATCCTCTCATCCCCATCAATAAATTCTCTGGACAAATACATTCTTCCCAGTCTTTGTTGGACAGACATTGTCTCTAGTCAAGATTCCAGAAGCTCCCCAGGGTTCTGTCCTCTCCCACTCCCTCATTCCCTTCTTCAGCAGTTGTAGATTTGATTCTTCTTGACTTTTTATGGATCTTCCTAGGGGAAAGGTGCATGAAGACAGAGAGGGTAGCAAAGACAACCAGTACCACTATATCCTGCCCTCAGGAACATATATATACTAAGTTCCTTGTTGGTGCTGCTGTCATAGGTATTATTTACCTGGTACTAGTCTGTGAGCACGCAGCTGATTCTCTTGCACAACATCAATTCACTCTGCAGTCAAAAATTCTCGTATGTGAAACAATGAACCAGATTCCACCCTCTGATAGCACCTTCTTAGCTAGCTTCTTCAAATAATGTCCTTTATCCTTACATCCCAAGTTCCAATTAGAAGGAATGATGAAGGTACTACCTGTGCCTCTGTGACCTTCTATTTCATCTCTAGGACTGCATTGTTCCTAGAGATTTTTCCCAGATTTCTTCTAGTGGTATCATTCATCTGTACTTGAATTACTAGAAAGGCATAACTTTGGGTTTAAGTCTTAGCAAATTATTATCAAGTAGGACAGAGATTGCTATCCCAGGATGATAGTACACTTCTCAATTAGCTACAGAGGTCAATCACGTCCACTCTCCATACCTCTTGGCATAAAGGTGAAAAATATCTCTTTTTTCTGGGGACTTAGTAGTAGGTTTCCCTGAACTTTCTGGCAGCTTTGAGTCTTCCTTATTTTATAGAGCATGGAGTACAACTCCTCAGAAGATCCAGATCTACCCTCTATGCGTTAGATTATCATAATTATCAAATACCTCAGCTTCAATTGTTCAGAATTACTTCTAACATAACTTATATTTTATCATATTTTGTTTTGTTTTAATTTTTTTTATTTTGAGCACAAAAAAGGCCATTTCTCTAAATAAAGTAGAACACAAAGATTGGATATGAAAAAGCCATGAACCATACAAGTAGATGCTGCTTGTCTGAGCTTCCTTCTGAGTCAGACCTCCTTCTGCTCTCTTCTGTGAATTTTTATAACTATTTCAAAGGCCTTTTTTTTTCTTCTTTATTTTTTCTTGGCATCACTATCACAAACTTCCTCACACTATTAACCCTCCTTCCCATTAAAAATAGAGGGAAAAATCCTTTAACAAATAAGCACAGTCAAGCAAAACAAATCCAAACTGTAGATAAAATATATGTCTCTCTCCTCACCTTGAGTCCATCAGCTCTCTGTCAAGAAGGGTGAAATATGCTTCATAGGCCTTCTGAAAATATGGATAGACACTGCACTGATCAGAGTTTTAAGTTTTTCAAAGTTGTTTTTCTTCGCAATGTTATTATGATTGTATAAATTGTTCTTGTTCCATTCATTTCACTCTGCATTAGTCCATGCTTCCCAGGATGCTCTAAAATTGTCTCATATCATTTCTTCTGATTATTACATTCATAGATCACAATTTGTTCTGCCACTCCCAATTGATTGGGACTCCCTAGTTTCTGGATCTTTTCCTTTTTTTTTTCCTCTTAATTCCTCTTTCAAGAGGTTTATTTTGCTTTGAACTATTTCCTCTCAGGCATTATCTTCTCTTTTACCACTCTCCCCTTCCTTATCCATTTCCCTGCTGAATTTAGTGTATTTCTACACCTAACTATATTTGTCTAAGAGTATGTCAATGTTTAGTCCTCCTCTATCTAGTTCACGTAACAGTAAAGTTCATCTCCTACTTGCTGCTCCTCCCATCTCTCCCTACATGTTTGTATAATCTTCTTCTCACATACTTCAATTACAAGAAAAAAGAAAAATTACAAGTTCCACCTACTTCTTCCACCCTTCTAAACTACAGTATTCCTTTTACCCTCCCTTCTCTTTCACCTCTTAAAACCCATAGAAAAGAACCAACCCACCCCCAGGTCTTCTGTTTTTCTTACTTAATTCTCTCAGTATACTTTGAAGACATTATGGTTCTGAATGGGGTTATTTATTTCTTCTCTATTATCATCATATACCCTCTTCCAGTTATTCAAATATTAATTTACCTTTTTAGGTTTCTCCTGAGTCTTATGTTTGCATTTCGAAGTTCCTACTCTTTACCAGGAATTCTTGAAAGGTCTGTATTCCATTAAAAGTCTATTTTTTTCCCTTTAGTATTTCCCTTTAGGATTACCCTTTCTTTGCAGGGTAATTCTTGGTTGTAAAACATATAATTTTTGCCTTTTGGAATATAGTTTTTCAAGATTGTCTCTCATTTAAGGAAGAAGCGGCTGTATTTTGTATGATTCTGGTTGTGGTTGCTTGCTACTTCTTGTTACTTACTCTTTCTTTCTGGCTACTGGCAAAAATTTCTTCTTTGTCATGGAAGCGATAGATTTGGGCTATGACATTGCCAGGACTTTTCCTTCTGGGATTTTTCTCAGGAAGTAACTGATGGATTCCTTCAAGATTTTCATTTTATCATCAGGTTTTAATATATATGGACAGTTTTTATTTAGGATCTATTAAAATACAGTGTCTAATGATAAAGAAGATCACACAGGATAAAATGGACAATTTTGATTATATAAAAAGTTTTTATACACGTAAATCTAATGTAACAAAAATTGGAAAGGAAATAACTGGAAAAAAATCTTTGCAGCAACTTTCTCTGACAAAGGTCTAATATCCAAGGCATATAAGGAACAGATTCATATTTATAAGACTAAGAGCCATTCCTCAATAGATAAATGGTCAAATGATATGAATAGGCAATTTTCAAAGAAATAAATCCAAGCTACCAACAGTGATGTGAAAATGTTCTAAATCAAAATAATCAGAGAAATGCAAATTAAAGCAACTTTGAACTTCCACCTCACACGTGTGAACTGGAAAAGATGACAAGAGAAGAAAATGACAAAATTCAGATATGTTGTGGGAAAACAGGTACAGTATTAGTGGACTGTTGGTGGAGCTGTCATTCTACACTGACAAGTTACTAAAATGTGAAAACCTTTTCATCCAGCTATACCAGCTATACTTACTAGTTCTATACCTCAAAAACATTTTAAAAGGATTAAAAGGATTAAAGGTACAAAAATATTTATAGCATCACTTTTCATGGTAACCAAAAACTGGAAACTAAAGGAGCATCCTCCTATTGGGGAATGGTTAAACAATTCATGGTGTATTCCCGTAAGAAATGATGAAATGCAAAGTTTAGAGTAGGAGAGCAATTTATATGATGACACCACCATTATAGAGAAAAAAACTTTGAAAGACTTTAGAATTCTATAAACAAAATGACAAACTACCAGTTCAGAAGAATGAAGACAAAGTATACCATTCACCTGACAGAGGTAATAAACTTAAAATGCAGAAAGAAACATACATTTTTAGACATAGTCAATGCAGTAATTTGTTTTACTGGATTATGCAGTATTGAAGGCTTTATTTTTTCTTCTCCATATGCTCAATTTTGGGGAGAAGGGTAGTAGAAGGGTCAGATTAAAAAAATAAGAAACAACAACAAAGGATAATTATGCTATGATATGTCAGTTATTGCAATATAATCTGTTGTTGTTACAGTGGTATAGCTCCGAATGAAAACTCGGGCATTGAACAAAAAAACAGACCCTTCTGGGGAGTGTGACCCAGATTTGTATCTCTGTGGACATCAAAAGGAGGGCTATGGCCTGTCTTGGAACACAAATCTCAGTGGACACTTGCTTAATGCATCAGATGATCATATCGTCTGCTTGTGGGACATGAGTGCAGTTCCAAAGGAAGGTAAAGTAGTTGATGCAAAGACCATATTCACTGGACACACAGCAGTAGCTGAAGATGTTTTTTGGCACCTGCTCCATGAATCACTTTTTGGATTAGATGCTGATGACCAGAAGCTTATAATCTGGGACACACAATCAAACAATACTTCTAAACAAAGCCACTCAGTGGATGCTCACACTGCTGAAGTAAACTGTTCCTCTTTCAATCCATTTTTTTTTTTTTTTTTGCTTAGGCAATCAGGAGTAAGTGACTTGCCCAGGGTCACACAGATAGTAAGAGTCAAGTATCTGAGGCTGGATTTGAACCCAGGTCCTACTGACTTCAAGGCCACATCTCTATCCACTGTGCCACCTAGTTGCCCCTCTTTCAATCCTTATAGTGAGAGTTCATTCTTGCCACAGGAACAGCTAATAAGACAGTTGCATTGTGGGATCTTAGAAATCTGAAACTGAAGTTGCATTCCTTTGAGTCACATAAGGACAAAATATTCCAGGTTCAATGGTCTCTCCACAATGAAACTATCTTGGCTTCCAGCGACACTGACCGCAGGCTAAATGTCTGGGACTTGAGTAAAATTGGAGAAGAGCAGTCTCCTGAAGTTGCAGAAGATGGGCTACCAGAATTTTGTTTATTCACGGTGGCCACACTGCCAAAATATCCGATTTCTCCTGGAACCCCAACGAACCTTGGGTTATTTGTTCTGTATCAGAAGACAATATCACGCGTGTCTGGCAGATGGCTGAGAACATATACAATGATGAAGACCCTGCAGGAAGCGTGGATCCAGAGGGACAGGGGTCCTGGACGTGTCTGCACTGGTGCTGATGTTTAGACTCCCCTTCCTTCCCAACCTGAGACTGATAACACTGGTTTTGAGACAGACTCTTTTTGTCCAGACATTCATCTGTAGGTACCTGTTAACCCAGAGAGTGAATGATTTCTGACTATTAACTATGGGGGGGGGAAGCTTGACTCATATTTAACTTTTTTCCAAGAACTTTTTATGAGCAAATCCAGCTTTAAAATCTGATTGAGCCACAAGAAATGGACCATGAGTGTTTTATTTTTCTTCCTACGTTGTAACTGCAAGCTTTTCAGACTGATTTAAGTAAAATTAGAATGGAGTAGGATTTATATCCAAGTGAGGAGTCTCAGCCACTGACGTATTAGCATTGTAGGACACCTGAACTGTTTCCTTTGTTTATAGACATTCAAAGACTAAAACTGGCATGGCTAACCTTTTAGGGTACAGATCATCCCTGTTGTAGACTAGCCTACCCCTGCTGGTTGCTTCTGTAACCAGTCAAAATTTCTTATTGAAATTTTTTTGTTTTATTGAAATATTTTTTCTTCCCTAGTGACTATTTACTCCCTCCTTCCACTTCTCATCTGATGGGGGACAAACAGATGTGTGAAATGTTGTAGCTGTTTCTGCAAAATATCTTCATTCACCTTATATAGTTTTGCTCTCTAGTATATTTCTTGAACTATGTTTTCATATTACTCTTTACTTTCTGTGAATTTTTTTTTTAACTTGGGACCACCAGGTTATAAAGAAGGTATATGTTTTTACCTGACAGATATACTACTGGCAGACTACCCAGTAATCTGAAAACAGAACAACTGGTAGCTAACATGCGCTTTAAAATTTTGGATGGCTTCTCTTCTTCCTTTTTCCTTTCTTTAAAAAAAAAAATTTTTTTTCAACAAACCCCACACAAACGGAATTAGTACTTGACCACTCGTTTTATACGATGTCCTTTGGGGTAACTTGTCCAACCAGCAGCCTGTTACTGTCCATAACTAACTGTAAGTGCTTATGATGGAATAAATTGTTTTTCTACATAAAAAAAAGCACTGACTTAATGGGGTAGGATTGTTATCGATATTACTCTTATTGGGAATGAAGAGGAAGTATTTATTGGAAAAAAATGTGGTAAATGCACAGGATTTAAAATGAACATGATTTATATGTTTAAATAACTATTGCTAAAACACACATGCTATGCAATAAAATTTAAAAAAACATTTTAATATAGAATTCAGACTTTTTTTTTTAATCACAGTTTTCAGAGAGCCCAGTGATTATTAAATTCTTTCTCTTCGACCTGTATCCCAGTGAGTTGCTTTCAATACCAAACATGTTACCTTTACTATTTTTTCGATTTTTTTGATTTGGTTCAAATATTTCTTGCTGCCTCAAAGAGCAGTGATTTCTGTTTGATCTATTATAGTCTTTAGGGATTTCATTCCTTGGGTAAAATTTATCACTTTTCTTCTAAACTACTTATTCTCCTTTCAATTCTTTCCTCCAGAGCTTTTGTTTCATTTTTATCTCTTGCTTCACTTCTTTTAGGAATTCACATAGTCCTTATGGAAAATCCATTATTTCTTTTGGGTCTCTGCACAAGGTTGATGCCAAGTATCTCTTTCCATCTAGGTTGGATTTTAAGTTATCTTAGAACTTAATATAATACTTTACAGTAGCATATATCTCTTTGAATATAGTCTTTTCTCCAGCTATAGTTCCTGAATCAGGGCTTTGTGACAGGGTGAGGCTCTGCCTTCCATTACACTTTTTCAGAGGAGTGGTTGATCCTACCTGGTCTTGACCTGGATTTCTATGCTGACCTTCACTTTCTGGGCTTAGACACATTGTGAGGGACTGTCTGATGTTGACTGCTGCCAGGTGGGGGTTGTGGCAAGATGGGGGTAGAATCTGGGTATTAGGAAGTAATGCTCCTGAGGCAGGGGCTGTGGTAGGCGGAGTTATGGTGAACTGGGATGGGCTGGATACGGAGAAGCCCTGAGGCAGTGGGCAGTGCTATGTGAGATAGCTGGGGAAGGATCAGGATACAAGGAAGTAGCCGGAGCATGTGCTCCTGAGGCAGGGGGCTATGCCACGTGGGAGTGGGACGGCAGAGGACGAGTTCCCTTTGCTTAGTCCCCTCCCTATATGCAACGTCAACCCCAGACACCTCCTCCCGGTATCTGGGCCTGACTTCCTAGGTCATGTACTCTTTGTCTATCCACTAATCCCAGACGCCTCCTTCCTGTGTCCGGTCCTGGCCTCCTGCGTCACTTCCTCTCCCTTGGTGCGCTAAACTCAGACAGCCCCTTCCAGTATCTGACCCTACAATCATTGACTAGTAGGCGGGCTGAGGAGGAGGGGCTAAGTAGGTACTTAAGGAACAATCGTGGTCGATCACGCGCTCTCTTTGCTCCTGCTCTGTTGCTCTGGCCTTCCTGTTTGGCCTTGCTGTGATGGCCTCTGAATAAAGCTCTGGTGTTGGCACCTCCTGGTAGGCTCGTCTCTGTGTTTATTCGGTTGAGAACCGAAGACTGGTAAGTATGACTCTGGCAGCCTGCTCCTTATAGGAGGAGAGTGCACGGCGCAGCCGGCACAAGGTCGGCGCGGCCGGCACAAGTGGCGCCCAACGTGGGGCGGAGGAAATAGGCCAGAGACCCCGCGGACCAGCTGGTCTGGTCGCGGGAAGAGAGAGGAGACCCGTAGCCGATAGGGTGAAGGAAGGAAGATGGGACAGATGTTTGTTAAGGTCCCGGATCGGGAGGTGCTAGGGAAAGAAGTATATAAAAGAGTGAAAGAAGCGGAAATCAGTAGTGAGGAAGAATCAAGGAGTGAGACAGAATCAGGGAGTGAGGCTGAGGACACTGGAAACAGGGAATGGGAGAATAAGCAAGAGAAAAGAAAGCAAGGCCAAGCAGGAAGGCCAGAGCAACAGAGCAGGAGCAAAGAGAGCGCTGTGATCCGACCACGATCGTTCCTTAAGTACCTACTTAGCCCCTCCTGCCTACTAGTCAATGATTGTAGGGTCAGATACTGGAAGGGGCTGTCTGAGTTTAGCACACCAAGGGGGAGGGAGTGACGTAGGAGGCTAGGACCGGATACAGGGAGGAGGCATCTGGGATTAGTGCATAGACAGAGTACGTGACCTAGGAAGTCAGGCCCAGATACCAGGAGGAGGCGTCTGGGGTCAGTGCTACACAAAGGGAAGGTACGTGACCCAGGAAGTCAGGAAGGACACAGGAAGGAGGCATCTGGGGTTGATGTTGCATATAGGGAGGGGACTAAGAAAAGGGAACTCATCCTCTGCCGTCCCACTCCCACGTGGCATAGCCCCCTGCCTCAGGAGCACATGCTCCGCTACTTCCTTGTATCCTGATCCTTCCCCAGCTTATCTCACATAGCACTGCCCACTGACTCAGGGCTTCTCCGTATCCAGCCCATCCCAGTTCACCATAACTCCGCCTACCACAGCCCCTGCCTCGGGAGCATTACTTCCTAATACCCAGATTCTACCCCCATCTTGCCACAACCCCCACCTGGCAGCAGCCAACATCAGACAGTCCCTCACAACACATCACTCTCAATCTTGCTAGAGACAATTAAGCCCATATCTGGGGTGTCCCAGTCTGACCACTTCTAGAACTATAGGATCCCCCTATTAGTCACTGCTACTCATGGTCACTTCCCAGGTCCACACTGTAGCTTTCTAACCACCATGGGGCTTTCTCAGGAGAGCCCTCCACTCCAGCCTTCTCCAGATCCTGAGCCTTGCAGACTGTACCTGAGACTGGCCTCAGGTATGTGGGAGGCTACCGACTTGTTTGCCAGTATAGGAACTGGCTTTTCTGGTGGGTCCCCTTTCCTATGGGAACCTGTTGAATTGTGGCTGACGTCTGAGCAGTTCTGAGTTAAGAGAAATTGAAAAGAAGCTAGATTTCTTGATTATTATTCAATCTGATACTATTTTTAAGTTTTTCCTGGAACAGGGGTGTGGGAGCTGGATTTCCCACCACTGTTTAGGCAGCCATCTAGTCCAGAAATCCAATTTAAACCACAAAGTATTGAAAGTGCCTTCCTTTACCAAAACCTCAGGAAGTAAATACTGGAAATATTATAACTTATATACTGGTATTATAACAAATCAGAACTTTATAATGCAAAATTTTCCCTGAATAGCAACCAGGCAGAAATGAATAAAAAGTAACTAAATAAATTAGTAAAACTAGTGAAGAGCTGTAGAAAGTAAAGAAGAATTGAAATATTCTGTTATTTTATCCAGTGTAATCTGTCTTCCCCAGGTCCTACAATTCCAGAAAAACAATGAATACAAGGCTATAAAACTTGGTGTGAAGATAGAATTGATAAGAATTGGTAACTGAATGGATAAAAGGGTGAAGGAAAGGGTAGTAAAGAGTGAAGAATGATCCCAAAATTGTGAACCTGGGTGACTGGATAGCGATACCCTTATCAGAAATAAGGAAGTTAGAAAGAGGTGTGGTTTATGGAGTAGAGATAATGAATTCTGTTTTGGACACAATGAGTTTGAGATGCTGATGGACCATCTAGGTTGATACATATGTCTAAGCAGACAGTTGGTAATGCAGGACTGTAGGTTGGTAGACAGATAAGGGCTGGATAAACAGATCTGGAAGTAACCTATGAGAGTTAATGAATTCACTAAGAGGGAGTCTATGGTAAGAAATGATGGCATGATGGCCTAGGAAAGAGCTCTAGGGTATAACCACACACAAGGGTTAGAAAATGGATGATGATCAAGAAAAAAAAAGCTAAGAAGTAATATCACAAAAACACAAAAAGGAGAAAATATATAGGAGGACCTAGTCATCATCAGGGTGAAAAGCTACAGAAAGGTCAGGAGGGATCAATACCAAGAAAAGTTCAATGGATTTGACAAACAGATCACTGGCAGATTTGGTAAGAGTAATTTCATTTGAGAAGAAGGACTGTAAACCAGATTATTAAGAGTTGAGATGTGAATGGGGGGTGTGTGAAAAAATAGAGACAATGAGTATAGATGGCTTTTTCTAGAAATTCATTGATTATTGAATAGATGCTTCTTGAATGACGATTATTGATCAGATAAAATTGAGATGGCCAAATAATTACATTCTTAAAAATTAATTAATTTACAAGTTCCAAATTTCTAGTGGCCAAAAAGTATGTTTTATATAATTTTTAAAAGAGCTCATATACTTACCCATCTGGCTAGGGCTTCTTTAATTGTTGTTGCTTTTGCCTAAAAAAAAAATTTTTTTTAAAGTAAGATGCCTTTATTGGTATCCTCTTTGTCTTAGCTAATTTATGATATAATTTTTTTAATCAACCTTTTATCCCATTAAAAAGATTAACTTTTTTTTAGTACTATACATTGATAGTGAGGTATTTATGTTTTCTATAGAGAAATCAGGGATGCTTAATTTAAGGATGCAGCAAAAAAAGATGATTGTCATTTCAGGGCTATTATCATACCATAAATTCTACTCCCATCTAGTTTCCAAGGAAAAATAAGCTATTGAATACCTTGTATTTAAGAAATATATTTTACATATGGCAGTGCAAGTATACATTTATGTTAGCCTGGTTTTTATTGAAATTTGTTTTGAGAACAAACCCCAAAAATGAAAATTGGGCTATTTATGTTATTTAACCTTAAAAAAAAATGGTAGATATCCACTGATTTTAAAAAATGAAATTTTTTAAATGGTTGTTTAGTTGTTTCAGGCATGTCTGATTCTTTGTGACCTTATTTGGGGTTTTCTAGGCAAAGATACTAGAGTGGTTTGCCATTTCCTTTTCTAGCTCATTTAACTGAGGCAAACAGGGTTAAGTGACTTGCCCAGGTCAGTCTGAAGCCAGATTTGAACTCAAGAAGACGAAACTTCCTGGCTTTGGGCCTGGCACTCTATCTAGTATGCCACCTAGCTGTTCCAGTTTTTAAACAGACCAACTCCAAATTTTATACTCCCTCTATTCTGTTTCCTGAAGATGGACAATGAGAAAATGAAGCCAGACAAAAAATATAATTTTCAAACATTATACATACTACACAATATGGGCACTTAATAAATGCTTTTGACTGAATAAATGTTTTAAATCATTATTTGATTGTGTGGGTAATCTGCCTATCCACAAATGCTAAATGAACTATTTTTCTTATGCAGCACTCATACACACTTCCATAATTTTTAATTCATATTTAAACTCATTCTTTTCAATTAAGTGATTCTATTATATATGACCTGGCCTTTCCCAAAGTCAACAGGAAATAATTACACAGTTTATATTATTCCAAAGGATCCTAAACCAGCACTAGCCTAGAACTTTATCATAAATAATGTCTGTTAATCATATGCAAATAGTATATAATTCAGTGTAATATAGGAGCTAATTTTATGTAATTAACATTATAGCATAGAATCTGAGTTATAAGGGTCCAGAGAAGTCATCTAATTCAACACATATCTGAACAGAAATTCCCTCTATGACATACCCAACAAGTGGTTATCAACTTTACACCTGAAGACCTCAAACCTACTTTTAGATAGCTCTAATTGTTAGAATTTTTTTGTTTACCCCTAGCTAAAATCTGTATCTCTGCAACTTTTACTCATTCCTAGTGCAGCTCTCTTGGATCAAGCAGAATAAATTTAATACATTTTCTACATGACGGTCCTTAAAATATTTGAAGGCAGCTATCATGTCCTCTCTAAATCTACATTTTTCCCCAGGCTAAATATCGCACCATCCTGGTGGCCTCTTCAGGAAATAGCTTATCAAATTTCCTTCCTAAAATGTGGTACCCAGAACTAAACACAATACCCCAGTTGTTTTTAGACCAGGGCAGAGTACAATGGGACTGTCATCTTCCCTGGTCCAAATGCTATTCCTCTCTTAAAGCAGACCAAGAATGAACTAGTTTCCCATTGTTGACTAATACTGAGTGTGTGGTACACTTAGATTTTCAGACCTTTTCCACACAAATTGTTGCTAGGCATACCTCCCTTATTCTCTACTTGTAAAGTTAATTTCTGAACCCAAGTACAGGGTTTTACATTTATCCTCATTACATTCCATCTTACTAGATTCAACCTAGTGTTCCAGTCTCCTAATATCTTATTGGCTCCTTGGCTCCTATCTTATCCTAGTTAGCTAATCCTCCTACAGTTGTGTTACTTGCACAAATGTTAAGTATGCCATCTATGCCTCCATCCAAGTCACTGATAAAAATGTTAAACACCAAAGGGCCAAGGGCAGATCCCACCTGCTGAAAACCTCCCTCTAAACAGTGAGCTTTATATATTATAAGCACTTAACAAATGTCTTTTGAATTGATTAATACTTTTGGGGGCCCAAATTTTTTCTGTTACTTCATTGGTATAGGACATGCCTCCACTGATGCAGATCAGCAACATCCATGGTTTACTATCTTAGAGAGTTACCTTGGTCACAGAAAGGTTAAGTGATTTTTCTGTGGTCATCCAGCTAGGATGTAAAATTAGGCAGCTCTTGAACACAGGTCAGTCTGATTCTAAGGCTGCCTCTCCAGCCAAAATCCTACATCCTGACTCTTAATTAATGAGAATAATAATTAACACTTCTCTATCAAAGTACTTCATATAGCATCTCACTTGTATCTCACGACAACCCTGTGAGTAGACAGCACAGGTATTGTTCTCATTTTACAAACGAATAAACAGGCTAAGGCTCAGAGAGGTTAAATGACTTCTCCATGGTCATACAAGTAATGTGTTAGAAGCAAGATTTACTAAGCCCAGGTCCAGCATACTGTCTACCACACCCTGCTCCCTCTCACATTAGTAATCATCAATGACTATTCTTTGGTCTAGTCAACCATTTTTGAATTTGCCCTGGGCATTCTGTTTAGACTGCCCTGGGTAAAGTCTTTCCTCTGACACATATGGGTTGTTACCACAATGTCTTCAATTCCTAAGATTTCACCATAGAAATATCCACCAAGTAACCTAAATAAAACTAAAGTGTCTGCTTCAGAAGAATGAATAAAAAACTTTCCAGACCAGACTTTAATTCAATTCAATATTTATTAAATGCCTGCTTTGTATTTAGTCTAGTTTATGGTTTAGTAGGGAAATTGGGCACATAGCTAAGAAACCATAATCATCATGAGTTCATCAGAGGGGCACAAAACAAGGCATCATTTATTTTGTATTTATCCTGTATATATCGTATATGTATATACTGTCTCCCCTGATAGAATATAAGGTGCTTGAGGACAGGGACTATCTTTCTATCCCAAGGGCCTAAGCACACAGGATGTGAAGTCATCTATAAAATGAGGAAGAGTGATACTAAGATACTACTAATACTACTACTAGATGGTATCTAAGGTTCCTTTCAACTCTAAAATCACAGGTTGTTTGAAAGGTAGAGTAGAAAGTTGGAGAGGTTAGGGAAATTTGAAATTAACTTGAAGCTCTTATTGGTTCAAATTTAATATAGAAGTCCCATAAGTCATGTCACTAATACTAAGATATATACTTTTAGTTTAATTCAATCTACTGTGTACAAATGTTAAGTAACTTTCATGTCTGTACTTAAGTATATGCAAGTTTTGCCTTCCAAGTAAAAACTCTTTGTAGTAATAATATGATACTTAAAAATCAAGTCAAAATTTTATTTGGGTAAATTTCAATATTGATGTTGTTTAAAAAGTTTTGAACAAAGTTTCTTTAATTTTCTTATCTTTTACATATAAGATTACTTCATCAAACAATTCTTAATTTTGCAGTGTATCCTCCTAGTACCTTACACATTAGTTGCTCAATCAACATTTGTTGAATGAATGTTAAAATCTGCTTTATTTTTAAGTCAGAATATGTATCATTCTAACTGTTATTGAGATTGGCATGGAATTACCACCTTCAAAAAAGATAGAAAAAATTTTAATTATTTTAATATCATGTCACTGCCCCCCCACTGACCAGAGTAACATCTACCAAATAAAAGGCTGAAAATATCCCTCAATTTCCGTGAATAAAGCTTCACCTATACCTTAAGAAAAAAAACTTACAAAAATGGCAACAAACAACAAGAAAAAGCTATACAGCATTATTAGTACTTTCCTTACAAACCGATAATCCATATATTTTATCACCTCCAACCAGGGGGTTGCATCGATGGAATGGGATTGGACTTGGGGTTTCGTCGGTACAGGGTACCTGGGTGTGCTGGTTGTTGTTTAGTTGTCTGACTCTCCATGACCCCATTTGGGGTTTTCTTGGGAAAGATACTGGAGTGGTTTACCATTTTCTTCTCCAGCTCATTTTCCAGATAAGGAAACTGAGGCAAACAGGGTGAATCAGTGACTTGCCCAAGGGTCACATGGCTAATAAGTGGCTAAGGTCAAATTTGAACTCAGGACCTCCAGACTCCAGGGCACTCTATCCACTGGGCCACTTAACAGCCTGGGTGTGCTGAAGTCAGCTCCAACTTTTTAGAAAGAGCCAAATGTTCAATTTTCAGTGGCAGGCATGTGTTAGAGCCAGATTAAATTGCTCTCAGAGAAGACTATTAAATTTTTACTGTCAGTATTTATACCTTGGAAATCAGCAAACTACAAATCAGGACTTGATTTATTGTTTTGTTGACTGTCTAGACTGAAAAGTAATGGAGAAAATGTTAATGCAGGTACGATTTTTTTTTTAGGGGAGAAGCTGGTTGTTAAACATCTACCAGCACACCTGAAACTCCCTACGCCAATGTAGGTTAACATTTATTTCCCCTGCAACTTACAGCCTTAGTTGTCTGGAGGCAATGAAAGTTTAAATGATTTGCCCTGGGTCACACAAGGCACTTGAATCCAGGGCTTCGAGACCCAGGCAGTAATCTATATCCACAAAGCCAAAGTGCTTCTCAGCTATTCATTTTCTGGTTTTACTGGTTGTAAAACCAGTAGCCGGTTGTCTTCTTCAGTTCTGCTTCCTGGACACACACCTTGCACCTCCAGAGGTTTCAGACTACCTAAATTTTTACTGGATTCTCTCCTCAATGAAGTCACTGATTTTCCTCTGAGTCTGTCTCCTAGTTCAAAACGCATACTTGAACCTGTTAATTAACTTCCATGACACACACACCAAGGAACTATTTCAGGCCAGATTTTTTTTTTTTTTGCTAAAATTTTGAACTAAACTCCAGAACCTTTTTAGTTCTTAGCTCTGACCACATAAATGCAAGAGGGACTGGGAGGAGGAAGGATCATTGACGGAAAGAAGAGCAGTAATCACTCTCCTTGCTGTGGGCTATCTTCCCGTTCTAACCCACCCACCCCTTCAGCCCTCCTGGTATAATTGCTGTCTATTTGAGCATTGGAATTTCAAAAAGAGAACCACCATATCTACTCTTCATAAACAACTGTCCTGAAGGACGATTACTCACTGTCCTAAACTGGCTAGAAGAGTCTGGAAGTAAGACTCTCAACCAATCAATACCTATTCCCTTTCGAGAAACTGGTTTGAGTTTTCAAGGCTGTAAATAAACAGGAGAATGGCTCACTGGAGCTTTGCATTTACCTTTAGACAGTCACTGCCCGGTTACTAGGCAAATCAGGGCTTCGCAAAGCAGCTAAGAGAGATGCAGGCGGCTCGCAAACCTACCAGAGAGTCGGGTTTGCAGCATTACCGCCCACAGATGATCCTCACCGTTAATTAGAGATAACAAGTGTACATTTACTGTTGCGCCAATCACAGCTGGAGCCCTCCCCATCTCTCTGGAGTGGAGAATTCCTCCAGTGCAAGAGGCTCTCTTCCCCTTTTTCTCCCCCACCTCTTCTTCACCTCATCCCCCTTGCATCCCCCTTCTCGTCCTCGGGCTCCCACTGCCCCCAGCCCAAGCCGCAGCCATCCGCCCCAGGCCCCTCTCCCCAACAGACCCTCCCCCTCCCCTTCGTCCTAGGTTCCCTCCTCTTGAGTAGGCGTCCCTTTACGCTCCTCAACACTACTTCTCCGCCCCCGACCCCGGCTCCCCCCAACCCCAGGTTAGCCTCCCCAAACCCTGGAGGTTACTCACCATTCCGCTCCGTTGCTACTGTCACTGCGGCGGTTGCTAGGGCCCAGCTTGGGCCTGGGCGCATGCGCACTGCCAGGAGGTACACACAGGCGCGCGCCTGTGCAGCAGCTCCACCTTCCCTCCCGGTCGCGCGCGTGTGGCGAGAGGCATTGTGGGATGACTAAAGGGGTGGGCGGAATCCTTCCGCTCCTGCCTGCAAGGGGGCGGGGGGGAGAAGGAGGGGCAAGAGGGGGGGAGGGGGCGGGTCTCTACGGTTGTGGAAGCGAGCGCACTGCAGTACACAGCAGTGAACGGTTTCTGGGCAGGGCTGGGGAGAAAGCAGAATAATTTCTCTCGTTGTCTCTGCTCCGGAGTGCTGCAGGGAATTAGCAGATGGAGAATGCTGCTGCTGCTGCTCCTAACTTATGCATTTGTTTCTCATAAGCGATTTAAAATTCATTTAGCCAAGTTCATCCAAAAGAATCACCCCCCCAAAAAAAATAATTGTCAAGAAAGAGTCTCAAAGTGTGTGTGGGGCGGGGGAAGGGGACGACGACAGAATATACACAATAAGTTTATGCCTCAGGCAATCACTTTTTCCAGTTTGTCTTTGTGGCTCCATTGCCTTGGGTTCTTAATAAACGCTAACTGAATGAAGGGGAAAAGCAGCTCACATCATACTGCGCTGGGGGCCTAGTGAGCTGGACTACAAGATGGCCCCAAATAGGTAAATTATCAGATAATTTAAAGATATAAAGGACTAGCAATAGGGGAAGGGCTCTCAACCTGGAGTCCAGACTGATTTCAGGGAGTCCACAAACTTGATGAGGGGAAAATGACATCTTTATGTTCACTAAACTTTGGTTTCTATAATTCTGAAAAGGGGTTCACAGGCATCACGTGAGGGCCAAAGGATCCAGGACACAAGGGTTAGATTTGCAGGAGTGGGGAACCTTCGGCCTGGGAGCCACATCTGGCCCTCCAGGTCCTCAAGTGTGGCCCTTTGACTGAATCCAAACTTCACAGAACAAATCGCCTTAATAAAAGGATTTGTTCTGTAAAAGGCTGCACCCCAGGGCCTAGAACGCCACATGTGGCAGAGAGGCTGAAGGTTTCCCACCCCTGGAAGAAGCCCTGAACTAGAGATTGGGAAAAGTCTTCTTGTTAATGGTGTCACCTGAGTTGAAGCTTCAAAGAGGCTAGGTGTTATAGATGCAGAGGTGAGAAAGGACAGCATTTGAAGTATGGTAGTTTGTGCAAAAGCAGGGTTGGGGGCAGCTAGGTGGCGCAGTGGAAAGAGCACCGGCCCTGAAGTCTGGAGGACCCGAGTTCAAATGTGGCCTCAGACACATAATACTTCCTAGCTGTGTGACTCTGGGCAAGTCACTTAACCCCAAATGCCTCACTTAAAAAAAAAAAGAAAAAAAAGAAAAAGCAGGGTTGGCTGGAGATGGAACAGTAAAAGTAGGTCAGTTTGACTGGAATAAAAAGTGCATGAAGGGGTAATAGGTTGGCTGGAATCATACTCTGGAGAATTTTAAATGCTAAACTGACAAGTTTGGGATTATATTCTAGAGTTAAGAGGCAGTCGATGAAGCTTCTTGAGCAAAAGAGTGACATGGTCATTAATTTGGAAGCTGTGTGGAGAATGGATTGGGGAAAAAGGACTTTGGGAGAAGGGGAAAGGAATTGAATAAACATTTATATAGAACCTACTATGTGCCAGGCACTGTGCTTAGCCCTGTTTACAAATAGCATTTGTCCCCATAACACTTGTTAGGTTGGTGCTACTATTTTACCTATTACAGTTGAGGAAATAGAGGCAGGCAGAGGTTAGGTGACGTGCCCAGGGTCACACAGCTAGTTAAGTGTCTGAAGCTTCATTTTAACTCGTATATTCCTGACTCCATGACCAGGGCTCTATCTGCCCTGTCACTAGCTACTTCACTGTGTCACTGGCTGTCCTTTGAAAGCAGGAAGACCAATTATGAGGCTATTTCAATAGACTAGGTTAGAGGTGATGAGGTTTTCAACAAAGGATGGTGGCAACGTGAGTTGAAGGAACGGGAATAGATGAGACAGCCAGATTTTGTGGGGGCAGAATGAACACGACTTGGTAACAGACCGGACGTGAGGGAAAAAGAGTTGAAAGTGACACCAGGGTTGTACATCCAAGTGACTGGAAGGATAATGGAGTCCTCAACAGAAACAGAACAGTTTGGGGGCAGGGAGTGGGAAGGGAAGGAGATGTGTTTTGTTTTTGACTTGTCGAGTTTGAAATACAACTGGGATGCCCAGCTGATGCCCACAGGCATTTGGTAACATGGGACTGGAGCTCAGTACACAGATAAAGGCTATATACATGGATTTGGGAGTCATCTGCATACAGATGATAATTGAGCCCATAGGAGTGGATGGAATCACTGAGAGTATACTGAAGAGCGAAGAGGACCTTGGCCAGAGAGCCGAGGCTGACACCCAAGACTAGGGGGCAGGACGAAGATGATGGATGACTCAGCAAATGAGGCTGAGAAGAATGGGTGAAACACCAAGTGTGTAGCAATAATAATAATAGCTGGCATTTATACAGGATTTTGTTTGCAAAGCGCTTTATATACGTTTAACTCATTTAATCCTTACAACGACCCTGTGATAGAGGTGCTATTATCATCCCCATTTTACAGATGAAGAAACTGAGGCACAGTGAGATTAAGTGATTTGCCCAAAGTCACACAGCCAGTAAGTATCTGTCCGAGGCACGGTTCAAACTCAATTTTTCCTGACACAGGTCCCATACTCTAACCAATAGCTGCCTATTATAGGAAATTTTTCTTTAGTTGTTAAGCTGAAACCTTCCTCCCTACAGTTTACAGCTCCTTGAAAGCCAAATAGAACAAGTCTACTGCTTTCACAACAATTCTTCAACTACTTGAAGACAGCTACTATGTTACTCCTAAATCTTTTCTTTTTCAGGCTAAGTATTCCCAGTTCCATCATAATGTGCATACTACAAATTTTCTTTTATCTGCATGGTATAATAGAGAATTCATTGGATTTGTATTCAGGAGGCTTAAGTAAGAATTCCAGCTATAGCACTTTAGTTTCCTTATATGTAAAATGGAGATAATACTTGCACTACCTACCATTTAGGATTGTGAAGAAAGTGCTTTGTAAGCAGGGTTGTGCTGGTAAATGTTTAAAACCAGGTTCAGGGGGTAGGGAGGAATGGACTTAGGATGCACTTTGAAGTTTAATCAGCATTATTAACATTTTCCCCATCACTTTCTTAAGTCTAGATAATCAACAAAATAAATCAAGCCCTGATTTGTAACTTTCACCAATTTCTGAGGTGTAAATGCTTACGCCGAAAATTAAAAAATCAGTTCTCTAGAGCTGGCTCCTGCACACTTCTGTTCGTAAGCCACAAAGCCCTATACAAAATAATTTGTTATTATTGAGACAATCTTGTGCACCCAAGAAGAACTGTTAGAATTCTTCCCTGCCTGAAAAAACCTCCTTCTACAGTTTTATGGTTGTCTTCACATCAGGAATCTAAATCTCAAGCAAATCTGCTAAACCCTGCAAAGTGTTCGTGTAAATGAATAATACCTTGAACTGCACTGTGGCAAGTCATTGGAATGGGAGTATAAAGAGACCTGGGTTCTAGTTCTAGTTCATCCACAAGCAGATGGTGTGAGCTTGGGCAAGTCATTTCAGTTCCGAGACGCAGATTCCTTGTGTGTAAAAGGAAGGTAGGCAGGTTAGATAATTCTCTAAGATCCTTTGTTTTCTAACTTTGTATGATTCTAGGTAGTCATTCATTCACAAATAAATGTTATCTTCAGGCTCAGAAATCAACATTATCTTATTTTTAAGATCTCATTTTACTGTTATCCTTTCCTCACTTCATACCACAAAGACTCGTGGCTAAAACTAATAAATTGTGACTAACCACAAGTAAACTATAAACTCTGCTTATGTTCTTCAGAAATTTATTTGTCTTCAAAAATTAATTTAATAATATTCTGTACACACATTTTAGAGCAATATTTCTGATTTCAAAATTTAAGAACATTTACAAAAAAAAAAGTTATGCTGTGTTCTTTAAACCCTTAATATAAATAAGCAAACAATTCCACAGCATGAAGCTGGGTATCCTTGTGTATAATTTTTTAAACACAAATGAGATTTAAAGCCAAATAGTTCTATTTCTACCTAAACAACCTTAAAAAAAAAGGAACATCAGTGGAGTGTGCCAAAGATTTACAATGCTAAGACAGTCAAAATCACTTAAAGGGATTCCACAAATTCAGGAAAAAAAAATCTATCCATAGGAGAAACTTTGAAAAGAACGCACAAAATAGTATCCTATGACTGAAAATGGATACAAAGAGAAAATGATAAATATAAATAAATACAGGAGTACTTCTGTTTTTTAAAATAAGTGCATAGTTTGGATAAGAAGGGAGAGAGAGGTATTTATCAGGTCTAACGGCCTGATTAGGGACAAAATACTGATTTGACATGCTTCATTTAAAATGCACATCAAAGCACAACTGAAAAATCTGGCTGTGTGACTAACGCCCCTTTCAGGATACTTAAAAGTAAAATTCATTCAAATTAAATTAGAATGAACAGTACATCAAACTTCAAATGGCAACCTCAAATTATGGCTCTTAGTTTTTTAAAGGCACATTTTCCTTTACTGTTGTTTTAGAAAAGAGATTTCAAAAAAGCCGACTTGCCACTTTTCTGTTTTTTTACATGAATAGCCCCAAGAAAAGGCAGCACGTACTCAATCTGCTGAAGTTTCCTTTTCTAATATCAAAAATTTCTTTTTTTTTTTTTATAGGCAACTGGGGTTAAATGACTTGCCCAAGGTCACACAGCTAGTAAGTTCCAAGTATTTGGTCTGAGGCCAGATTTGAACTCAGGTCCTCCTGACTTCAGGACTGGCGCTCTATCCACTGCACCACCTAGCTGCCCCAATATCAAAAATTTCAAAGTGTGGCTTTACTTTAGAAATAGTTAATGTTATAAAAAGCATTGTAACAATGACTCATCCTGGGGTTCTAAGGGTATTCTGAACCCAAAGGGCTACTGGCCAAACATATATAAAAACTCAACAGTCACAAATCCTCCCATCCCATCCCCCCAACGAAATATGTGCATACATCAGGAAAGGGAACCTAAACGAAAACAAAAACATTTAATATCCTCCAACCTGAAGCACACACTCTCAAAAAACCATAGGCTCAAACCCCATTAGATGGTGATTTAAAAGAGAGAAAATCCCTCCTTCACCAATAAATTTTACTTTAAATTTCTGGGGTAGAGGAGGAAGGATTCCGACTTCCCATTAGAAAAGTCTAATTTCCACACTACAATTGTTTATTTTGGAGGACAATCTGAATTCAATAAACTTTTGACACTTCAAACATGTATGAAGACAGAAATAGGGGGACAAAGATGCTATAAACACTGAGACCCATTCTCAGCATTTGACTGCTGTTTGCTGGAGAGACACTTAGATTTTCTAAGAATTTTTTCATGATGAAATCTTTGCTGACCCTTAAAAAGGTGACTTCCAAAAAAACCGAAGGTCAATGCAGTTGATCTTACAGCTTCGTGTTGATCTTTATGTCACCAAATAAAGTTCCTTATCAAAAATGCAATGGTGTGTATTCGATAATAAGATCACATTCAAATACATAGTCAAAAAAATTTTACAAATATTTCTGTGGCAGATAAGAATATTTTTCTACGAGTAAAAAAAGAGCATGGAAAAATAGAAGGTAGACAAGCCACCAGTACACAAATTGATTTTTAACGCCAAACGGGGTCACGATGAAAACTATTTTTGCTCTTTCATTTAATAATTCTCTCTCTCTTTATAGTTGAAGCCTCTACCTTCTCCTGGGTAAGTCAAACTAAAACCTCATTCAATAGCTTAAGAATGACAGGTTCTGGTAAACACAAAATTGAAATACTTCTGACCCTTGAATCAGTTTCCTTGAATTGCTACCCAAAAAGTACTATTTCCTTAGTAATTTTACATCTCCTTAAAACATGTAGATGGCTATGAGATCTCAATTTTCATTTTACACAGCTATACAGATTTAGGCCTTTAACTTCCTTTGAAATCACTTTGTTGCATTGTTTGGGGACTCACTTCAACCCCACTTTATAGTTTTATGGCCTTCATCTTAGATGCATCTTCAGAAACTCTAAGATCTTCTTCCAAGATTCCTCCTGAGCAATGGCATGGGCTTTGCACTGACCCCCACCTAGAACAGGGACCCCCAGCCACCGGTCCAAGGCAACTGGAAAAAATGGGCTGTTAGGTGGATCAATTCGATGACCAGCATTGGGATAGCTCAGAAGAGTGTAATTCTTTTTCCCATGCTCCTCTAAGCGCTTGATTGCCAAGTCAGCATACAAAGAGCTATTCCACTGTTTATCATCCTCTCCAACCACAAAAAGGAAGTGAGAGTCAGCTTTTTCTATGGGGATGAGGCTGTCTCCATAAGCAGGATCCAAGGGGTCTACAAGGGTTTCTTTAACATCATACACTCCTGAGGAAGTGACAGTGATTTTATCCAGATCAAAGGGGAGCCCTGGAAGGATTACTTGGCCACACTGAAGAGCTGTGCCTGTGTTGGAGATGCAACCATTGATACTGACCACAGCAGCCACCTCTGGGAGGAAGGTAGCCATTGAAAAGGCCAGTTCTGCTCCTTTGCCTGATCCAATCACTCCAATTTTGGGACCTTTGACCTTTAAAGAAAAAGAGAGAGAGGAAAAAAAAAACAGAAAGGAGCAACTGTTAATGGGTTACAAAGACTGCTATGGATTGATCTTTACTGGCTTGTTAAGCCAATGATTTATTATTCACATAGCACATATTTTACCGACTGCTTATGTTACCATTATTTCCCTTCTTGTGATGAGTATATTTCCTTCTGTCATACCACTCACCTTTGGGTGATTCTGCACAAATTTAGCTGCCTGAGCAAAGTAGTCAAGATTTAAGTCTTTCATAATGGGAGGTAGATCTTCAAAGGCAAAATATGGCAAAGCTAGGGTAGCAAAGCCTCGACAAGCAAGAAGGCTAGCCCGAAATTCATGTAGTCCCCCTTCATCACCAAACATGTCAATCACACCAGGAAACGGACCATCCCCTACAAAAGCAAGGATAGAATGTAAGATGACAGTGTTGTTCCTGATCTCATATACAACAATCAGGATCATTAAAAGCCAATATTTACTAAATATGATACTTAGGTGTACCTTCAAACTCTATTTGTTTGCTTCTAATCTACATTTTGACTTCCACTGACAAGTGCAGGTATTCAAATATGTGAATAAAACATAAGAAAGAAGGAGCACATGAGATAAAAAATGAAACAAAAAAAACACCCAAGAGATTATAAATTATCATATTTGTCTACAATTTCCATTATTTACCTATACAAAAAGATGTCTGTGCTTACTATAAGACAGCAATGCCCACTTCATCTTTATTTTCCTTGTTCTTTTTTGCTCTTTGCTGTAAGCATTTGTTGCTGTTTTGTCTCTTTAAGCATGCTTAGTCTACATGGATACTATTTTTTTTGGTTAATTTCTCTCTAGGCTGAATTGTTTTTAGACTTTCTCTACTAAGCCACAAAAACTTCTTTCTTCACAGTGGAAGCTCACTCCATCCCTGGACTTCACTCACTGAAGTACTCTCCATCCCTGTGGCTTCCCCCTCTGACTGTCTGATTCTTCCCAGAACCTTCATTTTGAGGAAGATGACCAGGCAAGCCATGTCTTCATTCCTCTCCAGGCTAAGCTTGTCTCTCCAGACTTTCTCTACTATGCTCCTGCACCAGTGCCTTCCTTCATCTCTCATCTTCTCTTCTACCAACTCCCACTTTTTCAGCTTCTTTTTATACGTTTCCTTCCCTTATTAGAATTGTATTTATATTCCCAGCTATTAGCACTATATCTGGCACACAGTAAGCACTTAATAAATGTCTGCCGACTTGACTTGATTCTGCTTTCTTTTCTCCACATAATTTTATATAAGCATGAATATAGGCCCTACTTTTTTAATTCTTCATATTCATAATCTTTTTTTGGTGGGGGGGAAAGAGGGGGTTAGACCTATCATTTCATTAGTGTATACCACAGGTGTCAAACACACACTCCATAGGCCACACGTGGCCCACAATACTCCCAAGTGCAGTCCAAATCCAATTAAAATGTAGTTTCTATCTGATTTTATATTATAAACTTGTGTGGTTTTCCAAGTCAATGTGTGGACCACTGCAATCGTTATGGACAACTTAGTGTTTCCTACTTCTATTTGCGTTTGACACCACTGGTGTACACTGGGAACTACCAATAAGCAAACCCCTTTGACGCAAATCTGTGATTTCCAGCCTTAAGAGAGCTGTCCTAAGAAATACTGACAGGTTAAATGATTTGTCTATGGTCAGAGAGCCAGTATATATCGGAAGCAGGCCTTGAACCCAGAGTCTGGGGTCAGCTGACTATCTCACTAGTATACCACACTGCCTCTCACCATTTCTTATGATGTAATAATATTCTATCATATTCACATACCATAATTTGTTCAGCCTGATCTAATGTAAAATGTTTCTGAACTAATAGCCAATCCTTTATTGATGAACACTTAGTACATTTCCATTTTTCTTTTTTGACGTCACAAATAGTGCTGTCAAGAACACTTTTGTAAATTGATCTCTCCCCTGTCAATAACATCCTTGGGGCATATTCCCTGCAGCAGAACCACTGGACCAAAGGACATGCACACTTAAAACTACTAATGTGTCATTCCATACCGCTTCCCTGATTTCCAAAGTGGGCCAATTCACAACCCCACCAGCAGGGTAATATGATGCCTGTTTTACCACTGCCTTACCAGTTGTCATCTTTTATCTTTGTCAATCTGGGGCTCAGCTGGCTCAGAGTTGCTTTCATTTGTATTTCTCTGATTAGGGATTTTGAATATTTTTTCACGGGACTGCTGATTGCCTTGAGGATTGTCTATTTGTTCCTTTGACAATTCATCAATTATAAAATAGCTCACACTGATAAAAGTGTCAATTCTTTATACATTTTGGATGTCATATTTGTCTTAAATCATTTGATGCAATAATTTCCCCCAGTTTCACTCATCCTCTCTTATTCTGGGTTCGCTGGTTTATTTTATGCAAAAGCTTTTTGTTTTTATGCAACCAAATACAAGTATCTTCTTTCATAATTTTCGGAGTCAATTTAAGAATTCATAACAACTTCCAGCATTGTGTTTTAATCATCTCTTGTCCTCTAGCTTTTTACGTTTATAAACTTATTATTAGTCTCTGTGTGTGTGTGTGTGTGTCTCGTGTGATTTGGTCTGCTCTTTTTCAACAAACTGCCATCTAAATGTTTGCTACAATTTTCATTAAATAGTGAATATTTCCCCCATTGGTTTATGATTCAAGTTTACTAATTACTTTACCATCTAAATTTAGCTCATTACTATCTAACCTATTCACTGATCTGTTATTCTATTTTTTACAAATCAGATAGTTTAGATAATAACCCATTGTAGTATAATTTGAAATCTAAGGTACAAGGTCTCCCCACTTCCTTTTTCTTTTAATTGATTTCCTCTGATACTCTGGACCTTTTGCTCTTCCATATGAATTAGTATTTTTGTCTAATTCTATATCCAGTGGGTATTTCAATAGAAATAACAAATATGCCTATAAAGCAGTATAATACATGTAGTATCTCAGCCTAAAGATAAACAACAAATATCTTTTCAATTTTATTTTATTTCTATAAAATTGGTTTGTAGTTGACTATGTCAGTTCCATTATGCTTTAAATTCAATTCAAATTAACAAGTATGTATTAACTGACCACTATGTGCAAAACACTGTGCTAGTTGCCAGGGTACAAAGACAAAAATAAAAAACAGTCCCTGCCTCAAAGTTTATATTCTATTAGGTAAGAATTCCTAGATATTCAACACATTTTGTAATTATTTTAAATGACACTTCTCTATTGCTTTTTTCCTTTCCTTTTTATTGGTGATATTTATTTGACTATTTTGCTATAGGTATCTGAGCTACATTTGTTGATTGTCTTAGATTTTCTTAATAAGCAATTACATTGGCATGGTGATTTCAGAGTTGCCCTTGGAGTCAAGAAGACCTGGGTTCAAGTCCTGCCTTCAACATATAATGGCTATATGGCCCTGGCCCTGGACAAGTCACTTAGCCTCTCAGTGTTATAGGTGGCTCTCTAAGACTGTAGGTTGCAGAGGAGATGCCAACCTGCACTGACAGAAGTTCCTTCATTTGGGAGTTCCACAGGTCTCATCCCTGTCCCTGTTGTCCATGAATAAGGAGAATTCTCTAAGATTTCTCCACTGCATGTAATTCTGGCTCCTGGGTTCAAATAAAGGCTTCTATTGTAATGAAAACTTCCATTCCTAGTCATTTTAGTGTTTTTAATATAAAGTATTTTTACCAAAAGTTCTTTACGTATCTACCAATAAGATGGAATTTTGAATATTTTGTTATTACAACTTCTCATGCTGTTTCCTGATACTAAGTCATATTTACATTCCTGGCATAAGCCCCACTTGATCATATGAACAATTTTTAAAATATACTATTGTGTTATGTTTGCCATGATATTTTTGCATTCAGTATTCATTGATAATATTGGTTTATAGTTCCCTTTATATGCCTTTGGATGGTTTGAAGATCAGAACTATATTTTAAACATGAGAAAAATTTGGTAAAATGCCACCTCTATTTCTGAAAACAATTTACATAGTATCAAAATTATTTGTTCTTTGATCGTGTTTGTGTGTGTGTGTGTGTGTGTGTGTGTGTATTTGCACTGTAATTCATTAATGGTTTTCCCTAATACATTTCACTGAATTAATCAATTTGGGTCTTTTATATTGTTGTGAATATCATCCATTTCTTCTACATTTTCAGATTTTTGGCATATGATTGCATGTTGCTGTTGTTTTTCTTTCACTGTCTTCACTATTCAATTAGGTATTTTTTTCCTCATTTTTTTTTATTTCAATAATTTGATGTTCCCCTCTCTTATGTGGTTAATTTAGTTAATAGTTTGCCAATTTTATTAGCCTTTTAAAAATTCATTTAATTTAGTTGTATGTGTTTGCTTTCAAGTATGTTTATTTCTCCTTTTGTCTTAGTGATATCTTCTTTTAAGTTTATTTTAGTTGCGTTAATTTGTTGATTTTCTCATTTTTTTAATTGAAAACCCATCTCATTAATCTTCTCTTTTTCTTTTTTGTTAATGTAAGCATATACATTTTTGTATCTAAGAATTACTTTAGCTGCAACCCATAAATTTTGGTATATTGCATTATTATCTTATGAAAAAAGATGATGGATTATTATGAGCAGTATTGCCTCACAAAGGAGAGAGAAGCAGTGGAAGATAAAACCATTCTGAAGAAAACCTGGCAAGATAACCAAAGGAGTCAAGTCATCCCAAGGGCACTTAAGGAGGAAATCAGAAAAAGACTACAAACAGAAGAAATATGGTAAAGATTTTCAAAAATTATTACAACAAATTAAGGATTGGACCTTAAAATTATAGTCCTTAACATGCTTATAGAAAAAGCAGAAATTGCACAAAAGAGAACAAAAATGGAAAAAATCCAAATTAATTGAAATATAGAGAGAGCAGATTCATGCTGTAAATCAGTGGTGTCAAAGTCAGAAATAGGGGCCATTAAACAGTATATAAGGATGCCTGTTGGACATACTGACTTAGAAAATCACACATTAATATTATCTATGTTCTACTATATTTTTATTTTGTTAAATATTTCCCAATGATATATTTACTTGGTTAGGTAGCACTTGAGAGAGTTGGAGGCTGCTTGATTGACACGTACTGTAGAAGAGAGGACTGTAAGGGCACTGAAGTACCAATTTGGAAGACAACAGAGGTGGTTAAAATCTAGGACCTTTTTGGTATCAAAGAGGTGACCAAGAAAACACCAACAACTACTAACCTATATATCTACTCACCTATCTATATGATATATGGAAGGTCATCTAGATATGAATTTAGGGCATCTTGACGAGGGGATTAGTAGGCATTTTGCAAATGCATCATTTTATAAATGATATTCAACAATAGAGCACATCATTACCATCTAACAATTGCCTGAAAGATGTAAAGAACTACTTGCTATAGTTTTCCCTGAAGTTTTACCTCTTCCCCTTTCTTTGTTGGAGAATGGGTACCTCAACCAGGGTAGAAGTGCAGTGGCCACCCACAGCCCTGACCAGCGCAGAAGCTGTTTGGCCTGCTCCATTTCCAACCTGAGCCAGTTCATCCCTCCTTCCAGAGGCTCACTGCATTGGTGTTGGATGAGTCCAGACACCTGACCATCTATCTTAGCCTACTATAGTTCAGAACTCTTGAGCTCAAGCAATCTACTGACCTCAGTCTTCCCAGTAGCAGGGATTATGGACGAGGCCACCACAGCCTAGCTCCCTTTCTTTGTACATACACTCCAACCCACCCACACCCACAATACTAGCCAGTTTCTGGATTGATTGAATTAATTTATCAGATTCGAGCCCCGATTCGCCCCACCAAACACACACACTTAAGGGTCTGCCCCAATCTCTCACCTTTCCTAAGATCACCAACTGTTCCATACTCTCCCTTTATCGCTCAATATTTGAGATGTCTACAATCAAAGAATTCCTCTTCTTGATCATGGTTCTCTTTGCTTAAAACAAACAAAAAACACCTAAGTATATGAATGTTTTTTGTTAATTTATTGATCTTTCTCATCCTGCTCCATTCTCTTTTGTGATTTTAGTTGTCAGTCAAAATTATCTAGCTCCTAGCCACCTGTTAACTAAGTTAAAGCCCTTGTTGCCTTGTTCTCCCATGATTTTTGGTCATTACAAGTGCAACAGCAGAATGTATATACTAAACTTTGAGTATAGGGCAAACCCCTCTAGTTTGTCTATTAAATACAATTTCACTCTTAACTTTTTACACACACATTTAACATTTAAACCATCAAGAACAACATAAATACAACAATCTACAATACTGTACTCAATAATTTATAACACACACATAACAATTTTCCATTTTAATTGACACTGCTGCAAATCATAGTAACCTTTCTGGGGTTCTGCTTACCCTGAGTGATATTTCACCCCCACTCAGATAGGAAAAAAAATTCTTTTTAAACTAAGTTACTCTTAGTTTAGTTGGATAGTAAATTTCATGAACTTTAGTATAGTTCACCTTGACTTCCAGTAAATTATGTTCCAGCTTTTCCCACTGGTTTTTTTTTTCCTCCCATATCAGATAAATAATTCTGGAAGATACAAATTAGAGCACCTTATGGTGGGTAATGCTTTTCTTCCTAGCCTCTTCTAAGATTCTCTCTTTACAGGTGAATCTCTGGAGTGGTTTAACAATGAGTCTGGGTGAACTAAACACGATATTTCTCTTTAGGACATCTGGTGAACTCTACAGGTTTGTCCCACTGTCCTACTGACTAGGGCAAATTTTCTTGATCAATTTCCTTTCTAATGGTGGATTAGATTCTGTATTTTTTTCTCAGTAACTCCATAATTTTCAGAACTCTCTGAGCTCCATCTTCCATTATCTTTACTTGTAGTGTTTTCTACTTTCAAATTCAATTAGTTCTTGTTTTATTTCATTTTCTATCCCTTACTGCACTTTTAATCTGAGAATTTTATTTTCCAATGATTACATTCCTTCATTCAAATTTCTACCACCTTAACTTTTATAAGTTTTACTTACTCCATTTTTACTGATGATAGATACCTCATTCGAGAGGCCAGATGTTACTTTATTGACAATAGATTATTCTTCATTTCCTTTAAAGCACTTACTATTCAGTCTGTTGTGTCCTGGATTAGGTCCAGCTTCATAAACTAGGTCATTGTTGAGGCTAATTTGTGAGTTTCTTCTGCTGACTTCTCTTTAGATCTTTTAACTCATAGTATGTGACAATCATACTGGAGTTTTTTCCTGATGTTTGCTCATTCCTTAGTTCTCTGAAAGGATATTCTCTTTGCAGGCCCTTTATTCTCCACCTTTTCCTTCCTTTCCCTTACTTATTGTATCTACTGGGGAGGGGGAGAGAGAAGAAATGAAAAGATGAGTTCTATGAACTTTTCTCTTTACCTTCTTGCTAGAACATCACTAATCTTATATGTTTCCAATCTCTTCAATCTCTATTTTGATAGGAAGGAATTCTGACTGAAATAAATACTTTATTTTCAGCTATTCTGAAATAAAGTATTTAAAAAGCAACTTTAAAATGTCTAGTTTTGCACAAGATATGAAAGGCTGTGTAGACAATTATTTTTTAGATCACGTCACTTACCTGCAATTTCCTCATCTATCAAATGGCATCTACCTCCCAAGGTCGTTGAGAAGATAAAATGAGTTAATATTTATAGTGCTTTATTATTATTATAGAAGCACATAATTTAAAAAAAAAAGCATACTCTCCCAAGTCAATGGAGTCAACAACAAACAAGCAAAAGATGGATTTGCCAAAAAATCTACACTTGTTCTATTTAAAGCATCATAGACTTAAGAGTTGAAAGGGATGTTCGGATTCGTCCAGCTCAGTGATCTCAGAGGGTATGCCTCAAGACTCCTCCCTACATCCTTAGTCCTCCACATGCTTCCCGTTTTTCCTAGCCTGGTGTCAAGAAAGTCACAATAGCATCTCTATCCATGCAGGGACAAAGCTGCCTCTTCTGATTAGAGGCTTGGAGAAGTAACAAAAACAGAAGAAAGTGACGGGGCAGAGAAGAGTTAATAATAATAACGGCAGCTAAGCAGTTCTGTGGCAACTATCTTTGCAAATGTTATCTCATTTGATCATCACAAGAACTCTGAGAAGTAGACGCTAATATGATCACCATCTTACAGCTGAGGAAACTGAGGCAAACAGAGGGTGAGTAACTTGCCTGAGGTCATACTGCTACTAAGTGTCTGGGTCTGAATTTGAATTCAGGTCTTCTTAACTGCAGGCCCAACATTCTATCCACTGAGACACCTAGCTGCCTCTTATGAGAGTCAAGGAATCCCAAGTCCTGGATAACAGGTCTGGAACCCTTCTTTGTTGCCAACTTAAAACATTGCCACGATTTCTCACAGCAAAGAATGTTGTGCTGTGAGCAGAAAAAAAGTTTGAGAATCAGATCTTGTTCGATCTTTTCATTTTACAAATGCAGAAAGAGGCCCAGTGACTAGCAGGCAGTAAGGAACAAAGTAGGATTTTAACTTAGGTTCTCAAAATTCCAAACTCAATGGTTTTTTTTTTAAGGGAACTGAACTTTATGCCAAAGAAAAAGGTTTAATTATTTTCTAAACTGTCAAATTCAATGTTATGTAAATGTCACATGCAGGAAAGGTAGTGGTGCCTGGAATGCTTGTTGGACCTGGTTTTTAGAATACCTGAGACAGAATCCTGGCTTTGACATTCACTACCTCTGTGACCTGGAATAAATCACCTAAACAGTTTCCTCATCTGTAAAATAAAGGACTTCAACTAGATGACCTCTAATATCCTTTTCAGCTGCACATACTTTTGACTAACTGGCAAGCTAACTTCTCTTGCTTCCAAATTCTTCTTTCTAATGCAAACCTGAATGCACGTGTATGGCTAATCCCTTTCCTGCCCTCCAGCCCCTTCATTCTGGAGTCCCATGTTATTTAATAATTTAATCAGAGACCTAGAGACAGGCTCCCAAGGGATCACCTCCTCCTCCCTGCTTTGATTTCAGATACTGGTAAATAGGCTAGGACAGCAGGCCAGCTTTCTGCATTCAATTCTTATGTATAAGCATCCTCCACACTAAAATGCAAGCCTTCTTCCTCTCAGCCTATTAGAATCTCTAAATTCCTTCAGGTTCAGTTCAGGTACACTGTCCCCCTAGAAGCCTTTCCTGATTCTCCTCAATCTTACTCTCTTCTCCTCCTTAAATAACTGTGTAAATGGTGGTGTAGTGGATAGAGTACTGGACTTGGAATCAGTACTACCAGAGTTCAAATCTGACCTCAGACTCTTTCATTTCTCAATGTGTAAAATAGGAATAAGAATAGCACCTATTTCCTAGGTAAGTGAATAGAGAAAATACCTAGGAAATAGGTGCTATTATTTTATCTTCATTTTGTGAGGATCATCGGGAACTCAACTCTGACTACTGACCTCCCTGGCTTCCTTTAAGTCCCAACTAAAATCCCACATTTTACCCAAAGCTTCCCCAACTCCTCTTAATTCCAGTGCTTTCCCTCTCTTAATTATTTCCTATTTATCCTGTATATAGATTGCTTTGTATATATTTATGTGCACGTTGTCTCCCCCATTGGATTGTGAGCTCCTTGAAGGAGGGACTGTCATCTGCCTCTTTGTATTCCTAGCACTCAGCACAGTGCCTGGCACATAGTAGAAGCTTAACAAATGTTTACTGATTGGTTTCCCTCTTTTATTTATTTCCTATTTTTCCTGTATATAGCTTACTCTGTCTCCCCTACGTAAGCTCCTTGAGAACAGGGACTGTCTTTTGCCCCTTTCCATATTCCCAGAACTTAGCACAGTGCCTGGTTCCATAGCAGGTGCTAATGTTTACTGACTGATTGCTTTCTCTTTTAATTATTTTCTATTAAGATTGTTTTGCATATATGTGCAGGTTGTCTCCTCCATTTGATTGTAAGCTCCCTGCGTGCAAGGGCTGTCTTTTGCCTCTTTCTACAGTGCTTAGCACAGTATCTGGCATACACTAGGCTCTTCATAAGTGCTTACTGATTTTCCTTTTTTAATTATTTCCTATTTATCCTATATATTGCCTGACACATAGTAGGCACTTAATAAATGTTGATTTATGTTTATGATGTGCGCTTTGGAAACCTTAAAAGTGTTCTATAACTATTTACTGCTCTGTAGAAGGAAAACACCTCGACGGCAGGAAGGTCTTGCCCAGGCATCCCTAGCCCACTGCACCTAAAAAACGTTTACTGCATCGGATTGCATCTCGGTGGGGTTCCGAGAAAGCCCTGCTGTGCGATATCCTAGTAAAACAAAACGAAATAAAACCTGCTTGGCGCTGGAAGGGCTGGGGGGACGGGAGAAGAGGGCTAAAGAGGCGACCCCGGCTGACGCACCTGCGGGCAGGAAGAAGGAGCCCCGGACGGCGCCCTCGCGGACCCGGATGGCCCGGATCTCGGGGGTGGCATACCAGCGCTCCACCCTGGCCGAGGCCAGCACCTGACCCAGCAGCAGCCCGGTCTGGTTGTGCGCCCGGTGCACCGTCACCTCCAGCCTGAGCGGCTTCTTGAGCACGCTGCGCTGCACCATGCGGACGTAGGGGTTCTCCATGCCGGCCGGGGTCAGGCTCCACATCAGCCCCATGGGCTCCACGCCCGTGTAGTCGCCGCCCTGGGAGGAGTCCCTGGTCAGGTCCAGCGTCCCGACGCCGTCGGCCTCGTAATGGGCGCGCGACTGGAAGAGGCGGCCGTAGTAGCTGACGGCCAGCGCCCGCACGGTCACGGGCTCGCCGGGGTCCAAGCCCCGCACCTGGATGTGCACCGGCTCGTCTGCCAGGCCCACGGGGGGCGTCACGCTCAGCATCACGCCCCTCGGGGCACCGCGGGGGGACGCCGAGAGGGCCCGGAGGGGCTGCCGGCCGAAGCGCGACAGGCCCCGGAGCGCGGCCCCGGCCCCGGCCGACCGCCACATGCCGCTGCCTGCTGGCGACGGGACGCTCCGAGAGCCGCGGCCGCCGAGGAGGGCGCCCGGGGAGGAAGGGCAGCGCGGGGCAGGGCGCGCGAGGTCTAGCGCCACCGCACCTGCCGGGGCCGGGATATGGTACTGCAGCACCGCCCACCCCCGCCCGCCAGCCAGCCAGCCAGCCCTCCCGCCGGCCGTTCTCGGCGTCCGCGCGTGCGCCGCGGCCTCCCTCCGGCGCGCGGCTCGGCTGGACCCGGCTCAGCCCGGGGCTGGGGAAGTGCTCCTTGGCGGGGCACGGAGAAGGGGACGCTTCCGGCTCCGGAGAGGGACCTGAGAACGCATCTCGTCCAACGCCTTTCGTTTAACACGGGTAGAATCTTGAAGCAGTGGCATGCTCGAGGTCAGAGAGGTCAGGGGTGGCAGGAGCCACTTGTGGGGCTTTCCTTTTCATAAAAAAATGGTGAAAATTCAGAAAATGAGCTACAGGTTAACAATAGGTATATTTAAAATTACAAGCCGAGGTGTCTCTAAATTTCCGTATTCTCCTACCAGGTGGGTATTAACTTTGGATTGGGACTGAAATATAATTTAGTAGCCCGTATTGCCCGGGAGTTATCACCTTGAAATAGGCGTTGTCTAGATCCAGTATGAATGACGCACAATCCGTTTCACCAAATGGCTACATTGATAAAGTATCTTCCCCATAAAAGCTATCAATTGAACCCACACGCACAGATATTAAATGTCTTTGGTCACATTTGAACTCAGGAAGATGAGTCTTCTTGACTTATGAACTCAATCTACTGCCCCACCTAGCTACCCTAGCGAGGCACGTAGTAGGAGCTTAATCCATGTCAATGGATTGTTATCCCCCCCCCTGCTAAATTGTAAGCTCCCAGAGGTTAGGGACCGTCTTTTGCCTCTTTGTAATTCCAGCCACCTGGCACATAGTAGGCACTTAATAAATGTTGATTGATTGATTGTGGTCTCCCCTATTAGATTGTAAGCTCCTTGAGGACAAGGGCTGTTTTGCCTCTTTTTGTATCCTCAGCACTTAGCACAGTGCCTGGTACATAATAGGAGCTTAATAAATGTTTGATTGCTTGTTGGAAGCTGGAGATGACAAGTAAGAAGATGAGCAGATAGCACAGGATGCCTCCCTTGAGGGAGACAGAAATTCAGCTGTGTTGCATCCCCTCTACTCCCTTGGGAGTAAAAAGAGTCTGTGATTTGAGGATGTAAAAATGCTTTTTGATTTCAAGTGGGGCCTTTGGTTAAGTTCCGGGGTGTCCACCAGGTGACACTGTTTCCCAATCCTGGCTATATCAAACCCAGGAGTTCCCATGAAGGTCACTTCCTGACTCTCAAAGAGCTGATTCTGTTATGCTCCCCAAAGTACATAATTAATTTCACCCCCAGCTCAAGAAATGCTGCCTGGGGTCAAGTCCCAAAGATTTTTCACTGGAAGTTGTACTTTTTACTGCTGACTCCACTGTCTTGTGTTCAGAGGGCAACTGAGTGGAAGGTGAACCTAAGGTCATACATATCCCCCACAGAAACAGAGAAATTGCTAGTGCTGCAACCTTAGGGCCCTCAAGCAGCTCAGCCGTTTGTTCAGCAACCAACAGGTTTTTAAATTTTTTTTAAATTAAATTTTATGTGTACAAAAGTTTACTCTTCCCTCAATGGCCAGTGTCCTGCCGTATAGATTGATAACGATGACTCTAAAAGGAAGTCACATAAAGGATATTTTCTATTGTGACATCAGTTATCAATTAAAAAATACAAAAAGGCAGCCTAAAAGGGAAGTACAATTTTATCAAATGTAAAACTCATTTTATTCAATGATATTTGTGTTTTCCTTCTTATCAATGACATTTTGGTTAAAATAGAGGGAAGAGTAGAAGGAAACAAACAACCTAGTACAAATGAGGCCAAGAGACCCTCCCTGAAATAAAATGATGGTCTTCAAACTTTTGATTGCTCACTGCTAATGTATCCAAATATTGTTGTGGCTGTTGTTCCCTCCGTTTTTGAAGAGGACCAGTGACATCATGGATAATATCTTGACTCACTTATAAATTGGATTTAAGTGAGGCTGAGTTATACAAAGTTATTAGCCTCACTCTCTCTTCCAGAGTCATGGAAGTCTAGTGGCAAGACAAAAGTCAGGAAGACTAGTGATGGCCCCAGGGATGCAGTGGATAACCTTGTCGTCTTCAATGTCTGACCAAGCTCTAAGCGTTCCAGGACACCTGCTTCAGCAGCCCTTATCGCCGTTGGAACAAATTGTTTTCATCTGCCCATTCCCCTGGGGGACGTCTTCACATGCTTGGGGTAGACACCTCACTAACTCATCAATGGGTTTGAGGTCTGTTGGTTACCTTCAACCTGATTTAGCCCGTCTGCTGAGATTGCTTATTGGAGTGTGGCTGCTGCGCATGTTACAGCTTCTTGGAGCCACAGGTGAGAGTTAAAGTGCCAGGTGCACACCAAAGGTAGATGAACAGCTCAGAAAAGAGCTGGGCAAGCCCTCACAGCAGAGATGCTAGTCCTCCCTGAACATCCTGTACACCCTATATATACATATATACACCCACACACATATACACATTTTTCCTTATTTGTTGCTTATATACAGGTATTACTGAACCAGTATCCTTCATTGGTGGAGAATGTTCACTCGTTCCTCTCCACCAGAATGGAAGTTGTCAAGAGTTTGTAAAAATCAACAAAAAATGAAAAGGATGAGATAACGATGAAATAATACTTGATTTTTTTAGTTGATAAGGAACCATTGGAGGTCATTGAAAAGGGGAGTGACAGCTAGAATATGCCATTGAGGAATATCTATTTGGCAGCTGTGAGGTTGGATTGGATAGGGAGAGACTAGAAGAAGAGACGAATTAGGAGCTATTGTCAGAGTCCAGCCAAGATGGTGCGAGGGCCTGAAGTGGCTTATGAAAGTGGAGTAAAGGGAATGGATGGGATAGATGTTGTAGAAGTAGAAGCAGCAAGGCTTGGCAACTAATTGGATATGTGGATTAAAGGAGAGTTAGGAGTCAAAAATAATACAGAGTTTTCAGAACGGAGTGACCAGAAGTAGGGTGTGGCTCCCTATTTTAGGGAAGTTTGCAAGAGGGGTGGGTTTTCAGGTAAAGAGAATGAGATCAGCAGCCTATCCATACCTGCTCAAGTAGCTTGTGCTATTTGCTTTGCCCCATCAAAAGCCAACAGTGGGGCAGGGTTTTTAGTCACCAAGATTATGGGGTGTATGCCTGGCAAAGAACGGGAGAAGTTGGGAGTTTGCATAGCCATTGTAGAGGGCACAGTGGCGAAAATGTCAGGTGATAATGGGTAAAGGGCAGGTGGAGTTGAGTTGGAGACAAACCTTCCTATCAGAGAGAGGAATTTTAGCCATCTTCTAGCCCTGTAATTGGTTATCTCTCGGCATTATGCTATGGCCCAACGGCTGGGGGGAGTAGGGTTGCCTTGGAGACCACTGAAATAGGAGTTAGGTAGAGATGGGAAGAAGGGAGGCAGGGAAAAGAGAACACAGATGAAAATGTTAAAAAAGCAGTCACCAAAAATAAATAAATACATAAATAAACAAACAAACAAACAAATAAAGGGAGTATGGGGTCCGGGCCAAGGCTGGATATGTCACAGACATTAATAGATTACTAACACACAGCAGCTTCAGAATTTTAATGATCCGAAAGAATGTGCTCTTTGACATGAGTCAGTAGACCAATAAATCACTTTCAAATTCCTGAAAGCTCTTATCTAATTCTGCTCTTAACAAGAAAAGTATTCATTATCAAATGTGAGCATTATAGTGAACAGGTTATTTTTTTCCTAATTCTGAAATAACTCCCTTATTGATTACAATTAAGTCAGTTAATAACCAGCAAACACTTTCTTTGTTCAGAGAGCTGTGCTTGGTGTTACATATAAGAGAGATAGAGGCTAAAACTACCATAGAATGTCAAACTGATCTTAAAGATTGGACAGGTTTTAATTTACTTCCAATCATATATTCTGAGCTGGAAAAGACTATTGACCATCAAGTTGAATTCCTTCATTTTATTAATGAGGAAACTGCAGCCCAGAAAAATTAAGTGACGTGTCCAAAAGCACAGAGGTACTTAGACAGCAAATTCAAGCCCTTCCTTTTACTGATGAGGAAACTGAGGCCCAGATGGGTTCAGTGGATTGCTCAAAGTCACAATTATAACAAATGGTAGATCTCCAGGTCAGACAACCAGCAAGATGGAGGACAAGAACACTCTCAACAACTCTCTCTCCAAAAGAGATAGGACAAATTAGCCCTCTCCACAGGCCAAACGCCCAGAAGCCTGATAGACTGCTAACAGCTTTCGAATTAACAGCAGAGAATACTAATTCCCAATGTACACACTCAGTCCCCCATGCATGATTCTAGGACTAACTGAGCAAACTCCCTGCTGCCACACCCTTCCCTTCTCCTTACCCTACTAGTCTGTGGCAACAACCAGATTTCAATTCTTCCCACCCACTTGTGGAGGAAGAGGTATAGAAGACCTGAGGCAGAAGTGGTCATTCACAGAACTAAAAAACGGGAATTTGGGGTGCCATCATGTGAATGGGGTCTGCACCAGGGATGAAGGAAAACTTGCTAGTATCTAGCTGGGGCTAATCCTGTCCCCTTAAAAGTTGCTTAGAAAACGGACTGTGGCCAGTGAAAAGCGAATTTCCCAACAGGGGAGAAAACACAACTCAGAAGTCCAACTCTCAGGGATCCACCATCAAAGGGGAAGATGAAGAAAATTAGTAATAGGGAAATATAAAGAAAGAAGACTAAAACCACCAAAGATCTTAGAAGGAAGAAAACTCAGTTAAAAACCAACAGAACACGCAGAGAAATCAACAGGGAAGATAGCAAAACGTAAGGGAAGATGGTTCAAAATAAATATTGCAAAGCAAAGGAAATTGAACCAACAATGATAAATAACATTTGAATGACAACCAGATGAAACCAAGAACCCTGTGGATTCCCAAAAGAGCATGGAACCCCCCAGCAGGATGTATCTGAATGGTTCAAGAGAAAAATCAGAATCTTAAAAACAAACTAATAGAGACCAAATGGCAGAATCCATGGCCTGCACAGAAGAAATAATTAGCAGGGGGCAGCTACATGGTACAGTGGATAGAGCACTGGCCCTGGAGTCAGGAGGACCTGAGTTCAAATCCGGTCTCAGACACTTGACACTTACTGGCTGTGTGACCCTGGGCAAGTCACTTAACCCTGACTACCTCACCAAAAAGCCAAAAAAAAAAGAAAGGAAGAATTAGCAAAATAGAAAAACTCAAATCCACAATGGCAAGTCTCTCCAAAGAAGTAAAAGAGAAAATGGTTTATTGAAAAGACAAATATATGAAATTGAAGGATAATCTGGAAGAAGAGAAGCAGTAATGATGAAAAGAAAACAGGATCTCTGTACAAGCAAAACACATCATTGTTGAAGAAAGGATATATAGATAGTAAATAGGAGCTAGAATTTGAACCCAGGTCCAAGTTCAGATTTGAACTCCGAAGCAGCACTGCATAAATGAGAGCTATTCCCATTGCTGTTGTTTATTTCTAAATGGACCTAGAGATAAGACTGTCACTGGATCTCAAAATACAAGGCAGCGAAAATAGAAAGGCAAAATGATGTGGGCAGAAACGGTTTGATCTGAGAATCCAGAGACTCAGATTAAAGGTGTGAGACCTTAAAACTATTTCCTGCTCCTTCTAAGCTTTTGCTTCTTCAATATTAAAATAAAAGTTCAATTCAACAAATTAAAATCATTTTGATAAACATTTATTAAGATCTTTTATGTACAAAGTGATATAGGAATGTAAAGACAAAAATGAAACTGTCCCTCCCTTTAAAGACCTTACATTCTTCAGGGATACACAGAGAGTCATAGATTTTAGTATTGAAAGAAACCATCTAACTCATCTAACCAGATCAGTACTGGTAACAGTAGTTAGTATTCTTACGTGTAATTAATATATCAACATAGAATGTATTATAACTATATTATAATCAATATTATATAAATATAATTAATATATATTATCTGCAATAATGTTAACATATGTTAAACATATTGTATATATTATAATATATAGCACTATAATATATAAATGCTAGTTAACATTATTATATAATTAAATTGTCCATTTTATCTTCTATGTTCCTCTCTGTCCATTAGTTATAAACTCTTCCTCTATTCATAGTCATAAAAGATCTTTCCTTCCTTGCTTCTCTAATTTGTTTAGGTCCTATATCCATCTTAAGCTTATCTTGGTATGTGTTGTGAGATGTTGGTCTAAAGTTTAGACTCTAGAACTAATTTCTACAAGATTGCTTTCCAGTTTTCCCAAAGATGCAAGGTTCTTAGAAACATACAGCAATATACTAAGTAAAAGTACATATATATTTTATTCTGGAAGTACAGTTATGGTTTTGTGTAACTGGAGCTCTTTGGTGTTATGTGTTGATGAAGAAAATACTTCAGTCAAACATTCTTGGGTCCAAGGAAGAACCCCCTTGGAGCTGAGCTCATTTGCTTGTTATTAAATATTGTGGTACCTTGATACCCTTTAAGAGCAAGACACATGACAGTGTCATGTCATAGGAAAAGGAATCTTCGTGGTAGCACGGAGCCCATGGTCATGAAATTATGGCTATGGTGGGAATAATATCCTAACCCCTACCCCTGTGCAACTTATGCTAGCTTTTTCTTAAATGGTATTGAAACTATCTTCCATACTTGATTGGCTCAGGGGACTAAAGGCTCAGGCTCTTAACATCATTTCCTGATTGCCAAAGTACAATCTGCTGTGAGTTGTTCCCTGATGCTTGGCTGGTAGAAGAGATGGGCAACTCAGACAAGGGTGCCTCATTTAGCTGAATCAACTTAAGATGTCCTCAGTGCCTATCCTTGTTGAATATCCTTCTCCTGCTATTCCTAAATAAATCTCCTTTTGTTAACTATTGATTAATGACCCACGAGTGTCTCAATTTGTTCCAATTTTTGTTGTTGTTGTTCAGTCCTTTCAGTCATGTCCAACTTTTTGTGACCCCATTTGGAATCTTCTTGGCAAAGATATGAAGTGCTTTTCCATTTCCTTCTCCAGCTCATTTTACAGATGAAGAAACTGAGGCAAACAAGGTTAAGTGACTTGCCTAGGGCCACACAGCTAGCAAGTGTCTGAGGCCAGATTTGAACTCAGGTCTTTGTGTTCCAATATACATACATTAACAGAAGATTGGCTTATATCGGGCCCAGCCCAGAACAATGGCGGTCCTAAGATCAAAATGCTACAGTTTGTTATGGAAAGTAGAGTCTTTACCCTTGAGGTATTTTTGGAAGAATGTTTGAATTTGTTCCCAAATGTCCACCTGTGCCATGAAATGAGCCTTTGACTCACCTCCCCAGAACACTTCTTGGCCCACCATCCTATGCACAGACATTAAACATGGAGGAAAATAAGGGGGGTCAATGCAGTGCCCAGTGTTTGGATAACAGATGATCTGAGGTTTTTCTTTACCATGAGACTGTAGTCGTTCAGAGGCTATATATGCATAGGATTCACTCTTCCAGTTGTGGTCGTCTTGACCAACAATGAACAAGAAAGGCCCCTGGGCCTTTTCTATTGGGATGAGGCTTTGGCAGTTGAGCTTTTCTAATGGGTTATTCCAAATATCCACAAGGTCTACAAGGCCTGACTCAGTGATCTTGAGTCTTTCCAGATCATGTCCAATATTAAGAAGGGTCATTTCCTTATAGTGCAGTGGGATCAGTGTGTTGGCCACACAGGCATTTATAAGCACAGTGGCTGTGACACCTTTCAGGAAGGAGGCCATGGAAAGACACAAGTCACCCCCTTTGGAGAATCCAAGCAGCCCAATGCCTGGGCCTTTCACCTGATGGAAGAGAGAATGAGAGAAATAAAGCCATTCTAGCAGTCAAAAATAGAAGAAATAACAAGGTGATTTCTTGGAGTCAAAAGTCCTAGGTCTGAATCTTACCTCTGACATTTATTAGCTGTTTGATCCTAGACAAATCACTTAACCTAAGACTCAGTTTCCTCATCTGTAACATGGAGATAAAAAAATGCTTGCATTATCTACCTCACAGTGTTGTTAACCAATGTAATTATATTCTGTCCTCTGCTCTTGAATCTTTTATTCCCTTGGATTATTGTGACTTATGCCTTGCTAACTACAACCACAGAATAATCCTATCTTTTGTCTTCTTCGTGAATACTCATGTGCTGCTGAAAGGAGCTGAAGGAACTCACACAACTATGCTGATGAAGTCCCATATAAATTAGTCAGTCAGCCAGTAAACACATATTAAGCACTTATTATGCCAGGGTACAGCCTTTGGTTTTAGACCTTGGCATCATGCAAGAGACCCTAATAAAGCCTATAGTTTACAATAAACTATTGCTGTAGTAATAACTATTACTGTAGTACACAGGACAAACAGATTTCTGGGTGTAGCAAAGTATGATCTTCAGCAAGAATATAGATAGATAGCAAGAAAGAAAGAACATGGCCCTTGACTTTCAGCAGATTACAAGCTAATAGATGAAAGAAGGAATAAGAAAACGTAAGATTTCAATGCTTTAAAAAATCTATTATTTCACTTTTGTGGTTATTCCTTCCACCAACACATAATACATTAAGGGATTGTTTCATGAGTCCAAAAAAAAAAGTAATTAGAGAGGAGCCGCTCTAAATTTATCAAAATAGGACTTTGACCTAGCTATCTCATTATGGTTTTGTGGTGGGTGAAGGAAGAAATGACTGAGGAAACAAAGGTTTGAGCTTCTGAGCATATTGATTTACTAAGCAATGCATGCTAATTGCCTAACAAATCAGGACCAGGCCCCTCGGCTATGGCACTGGACACCAAATACAGGAGGAGACAGACTTTTATGCATTAAAACAATTCATAAAATAAAAACAATTAAAAGAAAGTGGTTAACCAGAATACAAAATTAAGTAATCTGATTTCTAATTGGAGGAAAGAAAGAGGAAAGACATTCCAAGAGGGGAAGGAGAGAGGGAACAGGTGCGATTCCCTGAAATCAGAAAAAGAGGTGTCTCTATTCAATCAAAAAAACATGGAAACCATAACTAATTGACCAGCACAAGGTCATTTTTCAGATAAGACATATGGGTTGCTTAAGATGTATAACTGTGAGAAAGCTCCTTGCTTTAGTCTTCAGATCTGACTGGGTTTCTGGTCAGCATAACCTAGGTCCTTAGTTAAGAGTCTCTAAGTAGCAGCTAGAGGTGGTCTAGCCGTGAAGGGATAGGTTCAAACAATGCAATAAAGTTTACAATTCCTATAATTGAATAAAGTTTTCTCACAAGACATAAATTGGGCATAGACCCATAATTGATTAGAAAGGGAACTGAGCTAGTTCCAGAATTAAATCACAAGATGGAGTTAACTCCAATTCCCTCGATTCCCACAGTATGGAGGGGATCCTGGAACTTCAAATGCTATGCCAAAAGAGTACTAGCTCCTACAGGCCTCAATTCCCCTGGAAAAGTTTCCAGGAGGGGCTCAGCAACAGGCAGTCCTCAGAGGACTGGCCTAAATAAGACATGCACACAAAAAAACTATGCTATGTATCAGAGCTGACAGCAAATGACCACAATAATGTAAAGGAAAATAACATTAAAAGGCATCAGAATTCAGTTCAATGCAATGACCAGTAGACTTCAGTGGGTTGATAATGATTCATATATACCTCTTTCCTATCATTAGACAGGTGGTAGACTACAGGTAAACAATAAGGTTGGATTATTTTGCTTAACTATACTTCTTTCTGAAAAGGGAGGGTTTTGTGGGGAGTTGGGATATGGTTTTGGGAAATGATTAAAAAAGAATCAATAAAACTTTAAAAAAAACATAAGATTAGGAACAAAGTGCTATGAGAGTTCAGAGAAAGAGATCTTTCATAAGGAGAGTCCATTTACACAATTCATCTTGCTGGGAAAGCGATTGAAACAAAAACAATGTAACTAAAATTAGGGTGGAAAAAAGCTGTAAACTAGGGAAAAAAAATCTTTGTAGCAAGTTTCTCTAATAAAGGTCTCATTTCTAAAATATATAGGGAATTGAGTCAAATTTACAACAATAAGCGCCATTCCCTATGTGATAAATGGTCAAAGGGTATGAATAGGCAGTTTTCAGAGGAAGAAATCAAAGCTACCAACAGTCATATGAAAAAAATGCTCTAAATCACTAGTAATTAGAGAAATGCAAATTCAGACAACTCTAAGGTATCACCTCACATTCTTCAGATTAGCTAAACTGACAAACAGGAAAATGACTTGCTGGAGGGACTGTAGGGAAATAGGTACATTAATGCATTGTTAGCGGTCCAACTATACTGGAGAACAATTTGGAACTATGCCCAAAGGGCTGTAAAACTGTAACCTTTGACCCAGCAATACTACTCATAGGGCTTTCCCTCAAAGAGATCAAAGAAAGAGGAAATGTATTCATATGTAATGAAAAACATTTATAGCAGCTCTTTTTATGGTGGCAAAGAATTGGAAACTGATTAAATGTGATGGAATATTATTATGCTATAAGAAATGATGAAGAGGATGGTTTCAGAAAAATCTGGGAAGATATGTATAAACTGATGGAAAGTGAAATAAACAGAAACAGGAAAACAATCTACACAATAACAGCAATATTTTAAAGATAATCAATCTGGAAAGACTTAGCAAGTGATCAACACAATGACCCACCACAATTCCAAAGTATGCATGATGAAACATGCCATCTACCTCCAAATAGAAAGCTGATGGACTCACAGTACAGATTGAAGCATATATTTTTCTTTTTTCTTGCTTTTTTTTTGAGGGGGTAGAACATGGCTAATACAAAATTTTGTTTTGCATGACTATACACATTTGTAATAGGTTTATTTTTTTTTTTTTTTTTTTTTTTTTTTAGGCAATTGGGGTTAA
>NW_020954723.1:25608364-25614150 GCF_900497805.2 Vombatus ursinus
TTTTTTTTTTTTTTTTTTTAGGCAATTGGGGTTAAGGGACTTGCCCCAGGTCACACAGCTAGTAAGTGTCAAGTGTTTAGTCTGAGGCTGGATTGGAACTTAGGTACTCCTGACTTCAGGGCCAGTGCTGTATCCACTGCACCACCTAGCTGCCCCAAATATGTTTTTTTATTTTTTTTTGGTTGGGCAGTGGGGGGTAAGTGACTTGCCCAGGGTCACACAGCTAGTGTTATGTGTCTGAGGCTGGATTTGAACTCAGGTCCTCCTGAATGCAGGGCTGGTGCTCTATCCACTGTGCCACTTAGCTGCCCCCGGTTTCATTTTCCTTGCATGCTCATTGAGTAGGGGAGGGATAGGAAAAGAGAAAGAACTTGAAAGAAAAAAAAGTCTCTATGCTTTAAAAAACAAATACGTCTTTTTTTTTTTTTTAATTACGTTTAACTTAAAAAACAAAAGGTCCTGGTTGCTACTCTCAAACTCATCCTAACCACCGCCGCCTCGGTTCTTCTACAGTACTCAACTTGTTGCTTCAGGGAAGGTTCTTGGCCCCTGCCTTACCCTCTCCTGGTCCCTGACCTGTCCTTGATTCAAATTCTATATGAATGATGGGTGATAATGACCACCTGGGACCTGAACCACAGGGCCTATACCTAGCAATGTATTAGCTTACCTTCTCTCTTGCTGATCCTACTCTGATTTTGTACCCTACTTTCAGGAACAGATCTTGCCTTGTCTCTTAATTAAAACTTCTTCCTGATAGCCCAGTTCTAGTAATTGGATCCTTTCTTGTTTCCCTATACTGGAGTTCTTCCCTAGTCTCCAAATTTATGTAGGACTCAACTTTGCCTTGTTTTTTTGAGTTGCTCAAGGGACTAGAATCCTAACCCAGAATCATACCCTATTCCTCTATGGATTTTGTTTTTCTGGACCAGAGTTTAAAATATAGGAAAGATGCATCCCTGGCTAGAGATGGAGTACACTTAACAAGACCTGGCAAAAATACATTTACCTGACATTAATACATGTTGGTGGAGTTGTGAATTGATCCAACCATTCTGGAAAGCAATTTGGAAATATGCTTTTAAAAAAGTGACTAAAATGGCCATATCTTTTGATGCAGAGAGCCTACTGATAGGAATGTACCCCAAGGAGGTCAAAGACAGAAAGCCATAAATATGACAAAATATTTTTAGTAGCCCTTTTTACATAGCAAAGAAGTAGAAATGATGTAGGTGTCTACAATGGCTAAACAAGCTGTGGCAAATGAGTATAATTAAATATTACTGTGCAAAAAAAGCAATGACAAACACGAAGAATTCAGAGAAGCATGGGAAGACTTCTACCAACTGGTGCCAACTCAAGAAAACAAGGTCAGAAATACAATATACAACAATGTGAATGGAAAAAACAATAAAAAGAAATTGAATCCTGTAGATGTCTTACATACATCTTTAACTAAACGTGTCCAAAACTGAACTCATTATCTTTCCCCCCAAGCTCTCCACTCCTCCCAACTTACTGTCGAGAACACCATCACCCTCCCAGTTACCAAGGCTTGCAACCTGGTTGTGACCTTCCACTTTCCTCTCTCCCTCTCCCCCCATATCCAATATGTTTCCAAGTCTAGTCAATTCTACCTTATTGAAGTCTCTCAACACCCCCTCTTCTCTCCTCTGCCACTGCCACCACTCTGATGCAGGTTCTTATCACTGCCCATCTGTATTATTGCAGTAGCCTGCAGGCTGGTCTCCTTGCTTTGTCCCTCCCTACTCAGCTACCAAATTGACCTTCCTAAAGTACAGGTTGGACCATGTCACTCCCTGGATCAATAAACTCCAGTGGCTTCCTATCACCTCAAGGATGAAATGTAAAAATCCTCTCTTTGGCATTCAAAGCCCTGAATAACTTGCCTCCCCCTACTTTTCCACTCTTTTTACATCTTATACCCCACCAAATACTCTGAAGTCTAGTGACACTGGTCTCCTTGCTCTTCCTCGCACAAGATACCCATTTTCACTGACTATCTCCCATGCCTGGAATTTTCTCCCTTCTCATTACCATCCCCTGGGCTCCCTGGCCTCTTCCAAGTCCAAAATAAAATCCCACCATCCACAAGAATCCTTTCTCAATCCACTTAATGTTAATGGTACGGAGAGGATCCTGGGACCTCAGAGGTTATGCCAAAAGAGTACTAACTTCTGCAGGTCTCACCTAGAAGAAGGGACTCAGCAACAGCTCAGAGGACCAGCCCAAATAAGACACATACACAAAAAACTATGCTGTATATCAGAGCTGAGAGCAAACAACCACAATAATATAAAGGAAAACAACATGAGAATTCAGTCACTGCAATGACTATCTTCAATTTATTCTGTAAATATCTTGTTTGTACATAGTTGTTTGCATGTAGTTTTCCCCTTAGACTGTGAGCTGCTTGAGGGCAGGGATTATCTTTTGCTTTTCTTGTAACCCTAGCACTTAACATAGTACAAGCACTTAATAAATGCTTGTTGACTGACTTGTTGATGTTATAAAGACCAAGCTGGACCCTGGAAAAGAGTGGAAAAAATACACCTCCTTCCATTAAGTGCAAAAGCACTTTAGAATACTGCATATACTTTCAGACATCATTGTGTTAGATGCTTTTGCTGAACTGTCTCTCTTTCTCCTTCCTTTATTTTTAATCTTTGTTAAAAGGAATGGTTTACTGGGTGGAAGAAGAAACGAGATTGTTGTAGTAATATAGTTAGAAACAAATGGAACAAAAATAATGAAATCAAAATATACTTATCTGAAAATGTAATCACGACAGCTCTAAGTTGAAAGGGACAGAAAGGGAGAAAACTTCAAATGAATCTTTAACAAGCTAGATACCACAGGGAATATTCTATAGGATGAACAGTGGTAGAGTGACCCAGTAATTCACAGTAGTCAAAGTCCAAGGTGGAAGCTAGCAATAAAGCCCAAGGCCTCAGATATCTTTATAAAAATGTAAAAAATATGGGCAACAAACAGGGTGAATTTAGATATCCTAATACAAGAAAATCTGACCTCCTAGTTCTTTGACTGAGACTTTTAGGTTGAAACTCCTAACTAAAACTGGGCAGCTAGGTGGTACAGTAGATGGATTGCTGGGTGTGGAGTCAAGAAGACACATCTTTCTGAGTTCAAATCTGGCCTCAGACACTTACTAGTCATGTGACCCTGGGCAAGTCACTTAACCCTGTTTGCCTCAGTTTCTTCCTGTAAAATGAGCTGGAGAAGGAAGGGCAAACCACTCTAGTATCTTTGCCAAGAAAACCTCAAATGGAGTCATGAAAAGTCAAATCTGACCAAACAACAACGACCTGACTGAAATATGGCATTGGAAGGAAAGACAGCACCATATAAATGTTAGCTATTATTATTAAGCAGATTCGTAGAATAGACAAGATAAATAAGACCTAGAAGTAAATATGGGACATAATACATTGTTCAGCAAACCCAAGAAAACAAATTGCCCAGGGGAAAAGACACTTTATTCAATAAGAACTGTTGAGAAAACTGAAAAGCAGTTTGGTGGAAAATAGGGTTAGGTTGACATTTTATTTCAGAGTATAATTCCAAATGGATAAATGATCTAAGTATTTAAAAGTTATACCACTAAAAATTAGTATTAAATGGGAGATTCTACACCTGTGGTTGGAGGGGAAAAATTTGTAGCAGATAAAGGACAGAAGATATCACAAAAGACAAAATACACAATATTCATTACATAAAATTAAAGAATTTCTGCACAAACAATGAAGCCAGAGAAAGAAGAACTATGAACTGGGGAAAAAAATCTGTGCATCAAATATCTCCAATAAAAGTCTGAGATCTAAAAAAGCTATGGAGAATTAACACAAGTCTATAAGACTAATAGATAAAAAGGATCAAAGGATGTGAAGAGTTTTAAAAAGAAATAATCCACAACCTTTGAAAAAATGTTCCAAATCACTAGCAACTGGAGAAATGCAAAAGAAAACAAGTATGAGGTATTACTTCCTACCCATCATCTAATTGGCAAAGATAATAAAATATGGGAATAATCAGTGTTGGAGGGGCTGTGGGAAGAAAGCCACACTAACTTTATGCTGGTTGTGAATTGGTTCAACCAGTCTGGCAAACAATTTGGAAGTATGGGCAAAAGTTATGAAAATGTTCATACATTTTGATTCAGCAATCTCTGAAGGACTGAGGAGGCCAATGACAGAAAGACAAGTTCTACATGTCTCAAAATATTTACAGCAACAGCATTTGTAATAGCATAAAGGAGGAAGCAAATTATATGCCCAGTAATTGGGAGTTGCTAAACAAATGGTGGTATATGATGCAATAAAATACAATTGTACCATATGGAATGACAGATGTGAAAGGAAACATTGGAAGAAACCTTTGAACTGTTGCAGAATAAAGACAGCAGAACCACAAAAACAACATACATAACAACTGTTGTTTTTTAGCTGTGTCCAACTCTTCATGACCCCATCTAGGGTTTTCTTGGCAAAGATACTGACGTGGTTTGCCATTTCTTTCTCCAGTTCATTTTACAGGTGAGGAAACTGAGGCAAACAGAATTGAGTGACTTGCCTAGAGTCACATGGTTAGTAAGTATCTGAGGCTAGATTTGAACTCACAAAGATAAGTCTTCCTGACCCTAGGCCTGGTGCTCTATCCACTGTACCACCTAGCTGCCCTTATACACAATGACCACATAAATATAACTGAATACAACACTAAAAGGCTACAGAATTCTGGTCAAATAAAATAATAAATATTAGTTTCAGATTACTGAGATTAAAAGACATTTCCCTTCTTTTAAGGAATGATAAACTATAAGAGTAGAAAGTGATGTGTCATCAATCATAATTACTTGCTATGGATGCATATTATGGAAGGATGGTATTATTGAGAATTGATTTATGTAAAAATAAAATGTATCAATAATTTTTAAAAAATATACTGAAGACCACTTGGACAAAAAAGAAAGAATCAACGACGATTTTGGGAAATAGATCAGAAATGTGATGTGATAGTGACCAGGGACTTCAATTACCTATGCCTCTTCTGGGGTATTTTCCCTGTTAAAAACTATAAGAAGTATCAGCTGATAATTTATTGGCTTGTCTTAATGTTTATTTCATCCTTCAAAAGCAGAAGAAATGACAAGAGGAAATGCTATTCTGGAGCCGATTCTCACCAACATGGGAAAATAAGTTGCTAAAAGAAATGATGGGAACCCTGTGGGGCCATCACTCCATCTGAGAAGAAAAGAAAGCATCGCATAGTCTGATATGCACACTAGATTATGGGAAAGAAGATTTCAAAGGGTTCAGAGACAGAATAGGTAGAGTACCATGCCCTCAAACTCCACAGAGCCCAGGAAGGGGTTTTGGAGCAATGAAGGATGAAATTTTGAACATGTGTAATGATGGACTAGGAAGCATGAGCAGCACGCTCAGTTAATATAGTGTCTATGTGGAAGACTGGGAGTGGGGGTGGGGAGCTACTTCCAGAATGAAAAGCATCATGATGGACATGTAACAGAAGGGCCTTGTTTCCCTCCCCAATCTAGAGCATGCAGAGACATTATGTAACTAGTTGTGTCCTGCTAAGTATGGGACAAAGAGGAACCTTTCTGAACAGCTGTGGAGGGGCAGCTAGGTGGCGCAGTGGATAGAGCACCGGCACTGGATTCAGGAAGACCTGAGTTCAAACCCGGCCTCAGACACATAACACTCACTAGTTGTGTGACCCTGGGCAAG